>NW_011495023.1:12561383-12663887 GCF_000754665.1 Bison bison bison
ATGAAGGTGAAAAGAGAAAGTGAAGTCGCTCAGTCATGTCCGACTCTTAGCGACCCCATGGACTGCAGCCTACCAGGCTCCTCCACCCATGGGATTTTCCAGGCACGAATTCTGGAGTGGGGTGCCATTGCCTTCTCCGACTCTTCAAACTAGATACCTAAAAAAGGGTGAATTTTACTTTATATAATGTATATTTCAGTAAACTCGACTTAAAAAATATCGCAAACCCCAGAGACTGTAAAAAGACATTTGCAGTATGTGTAACTAATAAAGAAATAGTGTCTCATCTCTAGAATATGAAAGAACACCTATGAACTAATAAAAAGTCAAGTCTCTTAATAGAAATAGGTGTAAAAGAATGAACAGAAATTTCCTGATAGGAAGAATAAAAGTTAACAAACATTAAAAAGCAAGCAAACATAAAAAAGCTGCTTAATCTCATTTAGAAATCAAGGAATAGCCAATGAAACCTTCAGTTGAATACTATTTCCTATCCGTCAGATTGGCTCAAAATGTAAAACTAAGTCGTTCTGAAAGCTAGTTAATGAGGAGCAATGGAAATGTCAATCCACTTCTTTCAGGGCTGTAATCTGGTAGAACTACTTTGGAAAACAATTTGGTATTCTCAGTAAAGTTAAATAGTATATACTCTCTGATCCTGAAATTCCACCTCTAAGCATATACCTTTCTGACATTCTGCCATGAGTGTACTTGAAGATACATATAATAGTAGAAAACTAATGAAAACCTACTATACAGCATGGGGGGGAAAAAAGAAGGTTCAATCTGTTTGTAGGGAATATTTTAAGTTAACCTTAAAATGCATTCCAACATACAATAGGTGCAGACAAATACTTTTTGATTCCACTTACACAAGGTACCTGGAGTAGTCAAATTCATAGAGTTGCAGGGTGCATTGATGGATGCCAGGGGCCAGGATTGGGAGGGATGAGGTGTGGGGATGAGGAATGGGGATTTACTGTTTAATGGGGACAGAGTTTCAGCTTAGGAAAGTGAAAATTTTAGGAGATGGATGATGGTGACAGTTGTACAACAATGTGAATGTACTTAGTGTCCCTGAGCTGTACAGTTAAATATGGTTAAAATAGTATGTTTTATATTCTGTGATTTTTTCCACAAAAAAATTAAAAACATTTGTAAAAAGCAAAAATACAACCCCCAAAGTAGAATAAATACATGTTAAATTATAGCTTTATAATGCTATATTCTTCTGCAATTAAAATGAATGAACTAGAGGCACATGCATTAAAGTGAGCAAATGTCACAAACATTCACTTGCATGAAAAGAAATCACAGATGCACACACAAAATTTGTGCAGACAAGGTTCAAAAACTTCTCTCTCATAGGCTGTAGATCACCATAATTTTAAAAACATGTAGCTGGACATAAGCTGCCTGTATTTACACTCCAGCTGCTCACTTCCTAGCTGGGTAACCTTCAACTCCCTACACCAAAATGTCCTCACTTGCACAGTGAGTGTACTAGTACATATTAAGAGATGCTAGCATGCTAGGGTAGCATGTGAAAGGATCCACAAATGAAGGCATTTTTATCATTCCCTAACCCACTAGGCAGAACCTCAGTGGTGCCAGGATGGCATACAGGAACCCCCACCCCTACCCTGCTGCCATTGAGCACCTGGGGCAGAAGAAAAGAGGGCACAACGACAGTGGCTTTGAGTGCAGAAATCTACAGTTGGCGTCATGGAGGAGTGTGAACTCCTAGGTCTCAGGACCTATGAAAAAGGAAGGGGAACTGAGATTTCTGGAGCCCCAGGGACAGTTCAGCCTAAAATACCAGTTGACATTTGTAGCTAAGTCCTTGATGGTTCTGATAAAACAAGAATTAGAATAAAATCAATCAAGTCCACACTTGGTACAAGATAAGAACTACATGTAGTCCATTTCCGATTTCTTTTCCCCCCAGGCACAGATTTCCCAGATGGTATTTATTCCAAGCCTTTTGCTTGACCACTTTCTTCCTGTCTCTCAACTGATTGCTTATTGGCAACTTCTTCAAAGAGTGGGGCAGGAGGAAAAAAGACACAAAGGGTGGAGCCCATCAACCCTCACATCTAAGACTTAGCCATTTCTTAAACTCAAGATGTGATATGGTGAGGCTGAATTTTCATATTGCCAAAATAACTACTGGAGAAGTGAGACTTTCAGGCAATCACATTGCCTATTTTATCTGGCTTCTTATCACTAGCTTTTATAGTTTGAATACTGAACTATCAGTTTGTGGGGTACGGGGGTAAAGTTATCTCAGGGTTGACTCCACTTTCCAATGGAAAGCTACTGATGGGTTGAAAAGAATGAAACTTTATAACCAAAGGGAATTGTCATCTCTAATACATTAGGAAAATTCCATATTGTTTTTACTAGTATTTTATCATAACTCATATACAGAAAGCTATTATTAAAATATAATTACTATAATATCTTGTTTATTACTTACCCTCTTATTTCTACTTGAGCTACAGCAGTGATGTTGATTTGCAGGCTCACAAAATTGCTGTCTGGGTTGTCCTTGTTGGAACTAAAACAGTGACAAATGATTTAAATATATTTTCTCAGACGTGTTAACTACACGATCATAAAAAACCTTTTATATATCGAAGGAGCACCATGCTTTACCAATATGATCATTTGGAAAACAAAGGCATATCCATTCTACAAAATCATAACCATTTGTAAATGGAAACACTAAGATCCTCTATGATCAAAAGTAATAACTTTAGAAAGTCATAACTTTTGAAGAGGAGACACCTTATCTGAAAACATAACAGATTTCTAGAGAAGCCAACACTTCTTCCTTTCAACAACTAAGCCCAAAAGGCAGTGAGCTGAGTTCATTGTCCAGCTTCTACAAGGAACACATTCCTTAACTTCTCTGTGTACCAAGTTCATTGCCCATCAAATGGGAAAGGACAGCACAGTCAACTCCTGATTTTCCAAGCTAATGAAAGGGGACCTGGCATGAATAAGCCAAGAGCAGCACAGAATGGGAAAAGCATTTCTATTCAGCTCTGGAATGCATCATACCATACATTGTTTTGGCAGCAAATTTATCTTCCTTATGGTTTATTTTTTTGTGTAATATTAAAATAAGTGAACTTTACTGCACACTCACTGGCCACCTAAGATGAGAGGTGAGGAGTGAATTAGAAGCATGGCCAATGGTGTGAAGAAGCAAGACCCAAGGAAGCTGGGCAGTTAGGAGACAAAATAGATGTTCACCAAGTACATCAAGACACTCAAGATAGAAGATCCATGTTTAATAATAGTTCTTTGAACAGTGGCAAAGTTATTTTTAAGTTTTCTGTTTCTTTCTCTCAAGCAAATATAAATAGATATAAAATTTAACTTAAAAAATGCATGTATTAAGCAACCGTTGCTGTAAAGAAACTACGTGGTCTCTTAAAAGGCTGGGCCAGTAGGTGGGCTTCCGATGCAGCTGCCATTTGCGTTCATTGTCTTCCTGGGCTGTCATTGAAGTCACCCTAATACCCCAAAAGCTCATGCAGCTCTTAGCAAACAGCAAACCAGGATGTGACACCATTGCTAGCAGGTCATGTTTATATTCAGGTCTCATTAAGAAGAGAAAGCGTCCCCGTTTTTCATCATCAAATCTCATGCAGATGCAATGAACAAGCTCTCATACTGATGATGGTAATGGGGCATGTCCTGACTAGCTTTTGAAGCTTTCCAAATGTGGGAGCTGAAAAAGATATGATAAAGTCTACTTTCAAAGCAGGAGGAGACAGGATTGTTCCCACAACGCTTTTGAAAAGTCCTGTTCGATTGTATACACTGATAAGGCAACTTAAATGGCAAACACACATAAAAGATATAAACAGGCAAATGTCAGGCTCATTTCCTGCAAATGGGTATCACTGCTAAGCTTGTGACAGGCTAGAGGGACTTGTTCACCAAAGTTTGAACCCCAATTTCCAGGCCACTTTATTATTATCACATCTGGGGAGGATCAACCAACTAAAAAGTTTTTTGTGTTTTTTTTTTTAAAGTCAGGATTCTGACTTACCACTAAGAAGTCATTAAGTAATTCCACTTGTTACAGACTTTGTGGTTCCAGGTGCATAACAGGGAAGGCTGCTGTTTGGAAGCTTAAATCTGATTGTTTCACATTTTAACCCAGACCTTGTTTCTAGTTTCTAGGCCACTACTGCTTTACAACAGTAGAAATTAGAATTATGAAAAAAAAGTTTCATTTAAGTTATCCTATAATTCTATTGTATTTTGCTTCCAAGTAGTTTAAATGAAAACAGTTTTCATGGCAGCATCCTAAAAATACAAATAGATGACAAGTATTAAATTTTCTTGCGACAGGAGTCTAATACGAGGCTTACAGAGGCTGTTTTGAAAAGTTGCAATAGCAGTGGTGGGATCAGAGGCTGGACCTGGATGGCTGGTTTAAATCATCCTCCACACACATGCCTGCTGGCACCAGTGGTGGCGTCAGCAACCAGCAGGGTCAGCAAATCTCCTGGTAAGAAAGACGCCAGGCCAGATATATAACTTAGAGGCATCTTTCACCTCTTTCCTGGAAGGAATGAACCCTCCCTCACTTACACCGCTGCTCCATTCAAACAAGCAATTCATCACTGGCCTGGATGTTCAACTATTTATACCTTCGGTGCTAGCTCTCAAGGAATGATGAATTTCCTCTCCATGGCTATAGCCTATGTCAGGAACCAAGGATAAACATGTCTTTCACTTATTACTCTGATGCTATTTTCTTCTTCCTTCTTGTTTCCTATTTCTATTTTCTAACATTCCCTCTATGCATTCTGTCGGCAAAACAATACAATGTTCATTTCACCATTACCAGGATCAGCTTCAAGGATGGTCATAAAGATCTGTTTGCCTGTGGGAATCACAAACTGAGAGCTGCTCTAAACAGGGAGGAAGATGTTTACATGTCACACAGAGCTGGGGCATGGAGAGACCAGTTAATGCAAACATTTGGTGACACAAAATATTTAAAGTTTATTAATTTACACAGCCCTCTTCTCTTTGGGGTTCTATTTGTGGAAAGAGGTATTAAATGTGGGTACCCCTGGTCAATATGGTCAAAAGCTTGAGTTCAGACTTCAGAGCACTTGGTTTAATTTATTTTTGGTTTAAGCTGAATACAAACCATCCATTAAACATTTATTTATGTTGTTGGAGTCCGCCAGCAAAGCATGCAGATAAATGCTCCCTACTCACATACTAGCGTATTTAAGTATTAAAAGTATTCTCAAATACTTTTATTTCTATAACATATGATTTGGGAATTTGATGGCTACTAAAAGCTTTTGCCTCTCTAGTTATTTCTGCATTTTCAGAATAATGTTAAAATAATCATGAGTTTCTATAGCATATAAGGATGGAATATAATCATGGACTGTTCTTTTAGATGAAGAGGGATGTTTAAAATGTGACCATTTCTATTTTCCATCAAATTCGGCACTTCCTCACTGAATTCATCATTTAAAAATATATTTATTTATTTGGCTGCAATGGGTTTTAGTTGCAGCACTCAGAATCGTCCATTTTAGTTGCATCATGTGGGATCTAGTTCCCTGACCAGGGACTGAACCTGGGCCCCCCTGCACTGGGAGCGAGGAATTTTAGCCACTGGACCACCAGGGAAATCCCTGGATTCATTATTTGAATGGTTATCTATAGGACAGCTTGGGGGAAGGCATTAACAGTATTTATTATTCAGTGCTCTTTGTTCCTTGATTGAACTACTAGTTACATCCATTCTATTATTCGAAACTGCAATCAAGAGTGAGAAGCAAACATCAGGAATTTGCTTTGCATATTTATACCAGATTTTAAATGCTGTGATTTTTATAAGTTAGGAATCTTTTTCTGGAGTGATACAAAGCTTCATGCTACTGTAGGATCAGTGTCACAGACAATGATGGTGAGAAACATATTATTGTCTGGAGTGATGGTGGTCCTTCCTTATGCAGTTCTTTACCCTTTCCTTTTTCCCCCTGAAAACTTAGACATATAAACAGGCGGTTTCCCAAATAAGAATATTTAGAACCACCTGAACCTTTCGAAAAATATACATCTATGTAGATACAAAGAAGTGATTTTACTGTCACTCCACAGCCTGCAGAATGGATCTCTTCTTCAAAAGCAAAAAAAATAAAAAATAAAAAGGAAAGAAAGAAAGAACTGGAATAACAGAAACAAAGGAAAATGGCCTGTGAACATCTGGGTTCTAATTTTAGAAGACCTGTTAAGGTGAAGGAGCATTCATTTCACCATGGATCTCATTAATACTGAACACTGACAATAATTTATGCATATAAAGGTCTCACCTTCTGATTTGAAGATCGAAGTTAATACTCATGTTTGTTTTCTCAAGACGTGGAACTGTAAATCGGAGGCCCAGAGAAGACTAAAAAAAATCACAAGACATTAAGTTTATTACATGAAGAAAGTGAAAGAAAGTGAAGTCGCTCAGTTGTGTCCGACTCTTTGCAACCCCATGGACTGTAGCCTACCAGGCTCCTCTGTCCATGGGATTTTCCAGGCAATAGTACTGGAGTGGATTGCCATTTCCTTCTCCAGGGGATCTTCCCAAACCAGGGATTGAACCCGGGTCTCCCGTATTGTAGGCAGACACTTGACCGTCTGAGCCACCAGGGAAGATTTATTACATGAAAGGAACGTTATATACAGCTTAAGAATCTTTTTATGTCATCCCTGCAAATCCCCATCCTAGACTGCTGTTGCTTCTACCCTGGGGTAGCTGAGACTTCAGGGCCCAGGCCATGCAGGGCTGTGCTGTGCTGTGCTTAGTCGCTCTGTCATGTCCAACTCATTGTGACCCCAGGGACTGTAGTCTGCCAGGCTCCTCTGTCTATGGGATTCTCCAGGCAAGAATACTGGAGTGGGTTGCCATGCCCTCCTCCAGGGGATCTTCCCAACCCAGGGATCGAACCAAGGTCTCCCACATTGCAGGCAGATTCTTTACCATCTGAGGCACAAAGGAAGTCCAAGAATACTGGAGCAGGTAGCCTATCCCTTCTCCAGGGGATCTTCCCCACCCAGGAATTGAACTGGGATCTCCTGCATTGCAGGCAGATTCTTTACCAGCTGAGCTGCCAGGGAAGTCCCTCCAGGGCATGGAAGTGCCTATATATTGTCCCTTTTTTCATTTAGCCTCTTATCTCTCTTTTCCTGCCACCTTCTTTATGTGCTAAATTAAAACAACCTAAATATATGAGAAGAGATTGATTTAGAATACTGTGGTGATTCCGTTTGATGGAAATTCATGTCATCATTGAACGTGTAACTGTGAAGCCTATGCAATGTAGAAAATGCTTCTAATGTAATGATGATCAATAAAGAAAAAAAGTTACAAACTTGTATGTATCATGTGTTTCAGCTACAGTTTTAAAAGGCTGCCAGTGGAAAAATTAATGTATGGGAGTGAAGATGTCTTGTTAGAAAATACCAGGATAATATGTTACAGTTAAAGTTGTAAGTGTATGGATTATATTTTCCACCTTTCTTTTCCAAAGCTTTAAAACTGTCCTTGTTATTTTTACAGTTTGAAAACAGATTTTTAAAAACCTGAAGAAAAATGAATCCAATGATAATATAAAAAGGAAGTAAAAAATAAAAGCTAAGACATATATTACTTACTCTCCCATGAACTTCTAAGTGCAAGTCGAAATCTGTAAGCCTTACATGCAAAGTCTCACAAAGTCACAGCAACCACACTACAAAATAGGTACCTTGATTGTTGACATTTTACTGTCCGTAGCCATCTGAGGATTCAGGAGATTAAGTGTCTTGTTCCAGGTGTAGAGCAAATGAACTCTAAAGTTGGAACTGAAATTGCTACAAGCCAACTCAAGAACCTGAAACTCACAGCCACTACACTGTGAGAATCAAACCAGCAATAAAAACTCATGTTGTTATGAACCAGAAATAATATGAGCTAGTAAATCATCATTTTTATCACAAATCATCATGATTTCATTAGCCTGTGCTGAATGACCTGCAAGTCAGGTATGCCCTGGTGTGTTAGTCACTCAGTCATGTCCAACTCTTTGCAACCCCATGGACCATAGCCCACCAGGCTCTGTCCATGGGATTCTGAAGGTAAAAATACTGCAGTGGGTTGCCATTCCCTTCTGCAGGGGATCTTCCTGACCCAGGGATCACACCTGGGTCTCCTGCCTTGCAGGCAGATTCTTTACCCTCTGAGCCACCAGGGAAGCCCTAACTGCCCTGGTGGCTTTACATCACATCACTGATTACTCCAAATATTCCTACAATAGGGATTCACCCACTTCAATTTGTCTTGCCCAAGGGATCATTGTTTGTCACTGAAGAAACTGGGACTTAAACCCAGGTGTCCCTAATTATTAAACCTATGGATCCTTATGCCCCAACCAGGATGAATTCCTTTAAAATTCCAGATGTGAATTTTCTATCAGACCTCTAGGACTTTGTACATATTCTTCTCTCTTCTTTAGAAACTTTTAAAGTCTTTGCCGGTGCCTCCTACTTGGAGAACTACTAATGCTTCGAAGTTCAGGACACGAGATCCCCCTGCAGCACATCCTCCAATCTTCCAGGCCAAGTCAGGCAGAAACATTCTCTTTATTCTTTGTCTCCTTCTTTGGTACTTTCCCAGGACTCAACCTATGGTATTGAAAATTTTTAAGTTTCTTTTTAAAAATTATTTACTGCTTCACTGTGGCATGAGGGATCATTTGTTGAGGCATGCGGACTCTTAGCTGTGGCATGTAGAATCTAGCTCCCTGACCAGGGATCAAATCCGGGTCCCTACATTGGGAGCGTGGGATCTCAGCCACTGGACTACCAGGGAAGTCCTCAAATTTTAAGTTTCTTATCAAGTGGGGATTATATATTTTTTCTTGATATTATCAGACTCTAGTTTAATACCAGGCATATAGAAGGGGTGTAATTAAAAATGGTTGACAGAATGGTGAAAAAGTGTGCTTTTGTTTGCACACTTCCAGTGGTGGGTGCTTACTATATTGTGGTGAGGCCTGTTTGATGTTGGTCTTTTATTATACAACACAAGATGAAGATACAATGAAGATGTGACAATTTCATACTGATAAGAGACACATATCATCTTAACTAGAACCAAAAGTCACATCTCTGGGCATTGACTGTAAAGAGTCTTTGTTGAGCTACTATTTTTTTTTTTTTTATTCTACTTGAGAAGCTTTAAGAATTTTTACAAATCTTACTGGTATATAAATATTTGTATATTATTAAAGCTAATATATGAAAATGATCAGCTTACAAATCAGAGGTGAAACTTCTAAATACAACCTTGAATGTTCTGTTAAAAAGTCACTTGAAAACTATTTTCTAAAAAATACTGGGACTGGAATAATTAATCCTAGTGGTTTGTGACACTTTTTAATATTTAGGACTGCTTTTACATTTGGAATTTTATTAAAACCCATTGAGAGTATTCTTTTAGAAGTACAAGATGAAGAAGTAAATAAATCAAAGTGTTTTATAACAAAAGAGAACGCAATAAAATTTGATGTGTTTAAGGGCATTCAAGGGTGAGATAAGAAAGCTATTAGGTTTCCTCTACTATAGACCTCAGAGATAAATGAACACAAACAATTTACTTCCTTGACTTCTAAAGATTATTTGCTGGTAAAATGGATTGATGTCTTTTCACAAAAACGCATTTGCGGCTAAGACCACACTGCCGTTTTTACCCTCCACTTTGAACAGCACTGGTGTCCAGTTTTTGTTCCAAGACTATCCTTAGTTATTGATGAACTTATATGATCTCTGGTCTGTATTTAACACTCTTAATACTAAAAAAGGAATGTGTGCTCAGTCACCTATAGAAGCTAATACCATTAATACCATGTCAATTCATTTCTCTCTGACCTTATGTAGACCTTTTCCTATCAAACTGGGTGGTTAGATTTTTCTTGAAAACTAGCCAAAGGATTTATAAGCTTCTAGATAAAAGGATTCTAATGAAAACTGTTCTACTATCTCAGCTTAGACATCCCATTCTATCTTTCATGGCTTGCTTGAAACATCTCATCTGTTATTCATTAATTTTTATCCAATTTTTGTAGACCCACTAGAATGCAGGCTTTCTTTTGAGACCTGGTTCGAATCTGGGTTCTGTTCTTCATTACATGCAACTGTGGGTAATTCATTTGATTTCTCTAAGTCTCCGTTTCCTCATCTGTAATATGGGAGAAATACCTGACTCATAGGATTGCCGGTTGTTGTAAAAATTAAATGAGATAACACAAACAAACCACCCAGTGAAGGGTTTATAACACAGAGGGCAATCAATACATGTTAGCTAATAAAAATCTATTATAAATGTTTATCTTTCATTTAAATATTTACTTTTTTTGACTCAAGAAGTGAATTTACTAGGCTACAGCTTGGCATATCTTTTAAATACCCAAGATCAATGGAAGGAAAATCAATTTAGAACGTGAGAAAGGAAACATATTATTCTAGCACAGTATCCTAGAGTATAAACTGGGAATAAGTATTACTTGATAGAAAGTTTCAAACACTCAAATAAATGTGAGAAACACTGGGCTAGAAGGTTTCCTTACTGCAGAACTTCTCAGCACTTTAAAATGCAGGCACCTGAAGGTCCCAGCAGAGAAGGCAATGGCAACCCACTCCAGTACTCTTGCCTGGAAAATCCCATGGGCTGAGGAGCCTGGTAGGCTGCAGTCCATGGGGTCACAAAGAGTTGGACACGACTGAGCGACTTCACTTTCACTTTTCACTTTCATGCATTGGAGAAGGAAATGGCAACCCACTCCAGTGTTCTTGCCTGGAGAATCCCAGGGACGGGGGAGCCTAGTGGGCTGCCGTCTATGGGGTCGCACAGAATTGGACACAACTGAAGCGACTTAGCAGCAGCAGCAGAAGGTCCCAGAGAGGACATGATTCTTAGCAGTGACTACAGGACTCCCTTTAAAAGCCTCGTCTCAAAGGAATAACACTCTCTGGAAGACACTTTGGAAAGCTGTTTTAATACAAACCTACACACTTACACATTTCCAGAAAGAGTTTTTTTCCAAACAAATCATTTCATTATCAATGAATCATAAACATCTATTTTAAAACAGAGAAATACATACGTTTAACTTGTAACACTTAATTACGTAGCATTTGTAGATTTCAGTTTTTTCCCCCTTGATTTATGACTCCATAAAATAATGACTTTCGCTATGATATTTATTACAAGAAGTTACTCTGTATATACTTAAACTGCAATGGCATAAAATGAATTTATTGCCCACAAGTAATCCTGAATGGGAAGTTCCTAAATCTGAAAACAAAAGAAAAAAAAAAGACTCCTTATTTTTTTATAAGCCTGTTACAGATCATCGTTAACCCTTTCTTTTTTTTTTTTTTTTTGCTACAATTCCCTGCATTATTCTTCATCAAGTAAGGTGCATGGAAAATATGGACCTGGTAAAGTCGCTTTAAAACCTGGATTAAAGTCATATTTTAAGGTGAAAATACTGTGAATATATTCACATGGGAGGTATATCTAAAATAAGTTTAATCATCATTGCTAAAATTCTTAATTCTGTTATTTCTTTTAATTCTGTTATTTCTTAAACCCTTTGCATCATAGTTCTTGGACTCAAAGGCAAAAAAATTGTAGTGAAATTCAAAGAAAGAATATTCAAAAAAATCTGCAGTAAAAAAAAAAACAGCCTTTAGAAATTTGTTGAGACTGAAGCTATGTAAGAGTGACGTGGAAAGGGAAGGCATGTGAAAGCATTCATCATTTTGTGTATTTAAGCTCAGTTTATCCAGTTGGCATGCATTATGATGCAAAATCCCACCACCCTGGGAATTTCCTGACAAATTGGTTTTAGTTGCCAGGTGCTAAGTTGCTGAGTGCTAATTGGTGGTGGGGGAGGGGGGTGGCTTTCCACTAGTTCTCTTTACAATTCAATTAGACAGAAATCAGTTAAGGGCATCTGGTTTTTTCTTACATTTGTTCCAGCCACCATAGGGTTCCCAAGGTCACACACCACCATTCGGGTGACATTGTCCATCTTGTACTCACAACTCAGTGGGCGCAGTGCCTGCAACAAGGAAGAACACCAGTGCGGAGTTAGGGGGCAGAATAAACGACATCCTGTCACAAAAGTAATGGGGCAGCCGGGAAGCTTCTCTTGATTTCAAACACCTGTGTGAATGCCTGAGCCCAGAGATTCATGTGTGACCATCAACTTGGAAGAGAAGTGTGTGAGAAAAGACCAAAGTTTAATTTTAAGAAGAAATGTGCTGGATGGGTAAACACATCTTTTGTGTTGCATCGAGGAAGAAAACACTGTGCAGAATATTTATATGCACACTTTTGAAATGATTTGCACTATGGTTTAATGTGGGGCATGAATATTACAGATAATTAAATATGACTAAGCCAATTCTTGCAAAAACGAAATGACAGCAAGATATATAGGTTATCATATGACCCAATGACCATTTGTAAGAGAATTGCTTTGAACACACGTTTCTCCCTACATTGGTTCCATGTTGAGATTACACATCCAATCTTAGTTCAATCTTATAAATACTTAAGATGACAAGAGAGCACATTTATGTTTACCCCCTGCTTTTCATCTTCCTTTGTGCCCCACATCCTATTCTGATTAGAATATATATAAAGTCAAGTTCAAAGAGATGCTTAGAATTATGTGCTGGAGAAGGTCTCAAGGTTACACTCAATGGAGGGGAAAGTAAAGGAGGTTTATCACTGGACTCCTATCCTCTGCTCACAGCTCTTCTTGTGTCTTCAGGCTACTCCCATTTGTCTGGAAGTCCACAGCTGGATCTACACCCGGAGCTGCTTTCCGTCTTTCAGAACCTAATGTCTCTATGGCCCTGCTCTTGCCTTGAGCAGCTAGACATGTTCATCCATTATTTCACTCTAACTTGTTAAGTGCCAATGATAGATTACCTGTCAGCCTCATTGCCAAAGATAAGCTTGCAAAATGAGGACTTTGACAAAGGACCCCATGAGAGGACTGTGGAAAAGGGATCCAAATATGAGGACCACTTATCTATCTGCCAGCCCTACTGAAATTTCATTTAAGAAAGTCATGTGAATTTTCAAGTAGAAGTTTCAGAAACCATCCCCTTTCCATTCTTCCCACTTCATTGAGAAAAACTAAGAATCAAAGAAAAGGCAAACAAATCTCAGACATCTAAGTCAAGATTTCCATGGGTAAATCATACACTTTAAGAAAATAAGTTTAAGAGGGCAGGAGTTTTTGTATCTGTTCTATTCCCAGAGGCTGGAACAATGTCCAGCACAAAGCAGTAGATGGTGTCTGGAGATACAGAGCATAAGTAGCTCATAAGCTCTCCTACGAGGAGCCTGAAATAAAATAGACAAACACGTGTTGTTGTTGTCCAGTTGCTAAGGGTCCAACTCTGTGACCCTGTGGACTGTAGCCTGCCAGGATCCTCTGTCCATGGGATTCTACAGACAAGCACAATGGAGTGGGTTGTCATTTACTTTTTCAGGGGATCTTCCCAACCAGGGATCGAACTTGTGTCTCCTACATTGGCAGGTGGATTCTTTACTGCTGTGTGCCAGGAAAGCCCCATGGACAAGCATACTTAAGTATTAAACCCTTTTCCTGCCACCAGCCATTGAAAGGTCTGGTCTAATTCATGAGAAAGAAGCAAAATTTCTGATGTCCAGAGGAAGCATTTAATATCTCCTCTTTCCAAATAACCTGAGCAACATGTTAGTATCCTAAGTAAGAAACATATTTTTTAAAAGTTGGTAATATTTTTGCTTCTCAAATTAGCTTTTGCATCTGTTCAAGTTCTGAAGGATCCAAAACTAACCCTAATTGTAAGAGATTTTTTTGTTGTTGTTGAAATTAATCCTGAAAACAGGAGGGAAAAAAAAAAGAACCTAGCAAAAGCTTTCCAAAATACCCATGTGTCCCTTGAACATAATTCAAGGATTTGGTTTCTATAGTAAATATTTTTATCTTATCTGAAGGTTGAAAGTCATATGTACATTTTCCCCAACTTTCTAGAAATAGCTTTTTCACATCAATCAAAGATCTTTCTTCCTCCCCAGAGTCCCACCCTTTTTCTTTTTTTAACCTTTATTTCCTCTCTCTGAGTGGGAGAAACAATGATTGTTTTTCTAGATATTTCTAGACTATTTTCCTCAGCTGTTCCTGAGACTATCTTGTTCTCATCCATTTATAGCTCTTAGATCATTATTCATTCTCGGAAAATATTTACTGTGTACCTGCCACTTACCAGGCACTGATTTAAAAAACAAAACAAAACAAAAGCTTGTCCTCCTTAAACTTCCTATTATGAAAAGAACTGTAATAAAGAATCACAAGCAATCACAGCAAGCAATGGAGATATACAGTTTATTAAGTTTCATGATAGGAGAAATTCACAGTGACGGAGGAACACATGCACATAGAAACAAGCCATCAGAACTTACTTTCAAAACAGAAAGGGACTCACAGACTTGGAGAACAAGCTTATGGTTGCCGGAGGAAAGAAGCGGGGAAAAGATAGTTCGGGGGGTTTGGGATAGACATGTACACTGCTATGTTTAAAATGGATAACCAACAAGGACCTACTGTATAGCACGCAGAACTCTGCTCAATGTCGTGTGGCGACCTGGATGGGAAAGGAGTTTGGGAGAGAATAGGTACATGGGCTTCCCTGGTGGCTCAGCTGGTAAAGAATCCAACTGCAATGTGGGAGACCTGGGTTCAATCCCTGGGTTGGGAAGATCCCCTGGAGAAGGGAAAGGCTACCCACTCCAGTATTGTGGCCTGGAGAATTCCATGGACTGTATAGTCCATGGGGTCACAAAGAGTCAGATACGACTGAGCGACTTTCACTTTCAGATACACGTGTATGTATGGCTGGGTCCCTTCATGTTCACCTAAAACTATCACAATATTGTTTGCTAATCAGCTATACTCCAATGCAAAATAAAAAGATATTAAAAAAAAAAGAAAAAGAAGTAAGCAGTCAAAGAAGACACCCTGGAGGAAGTGACATCTAAGTTCGCAGGGGGTTGGGTGGTGGCAGGGCACAGGGCAGCTCAGAGGTTAAGTGGACAGGCCTGACCTGTCAGTCTTGGTTCTGCTACATAATGGCTGCATGACTTTGGGCATGTCTCTGTTTCTTCTTATCTATGATAGCCTTGTTGTGTCGCTATCAGGCTGCTAGGAGGATTAAGTAAGTTGAATACTTGCAAGAGCTCAGAGCAGAGCACAGCTCACAGCAATTGCTCCATGAATGTCAGCAGCCTCTATCACTATTAGACTGAGGCCTGAAGGTAAGTAGTAAGAAGTAAGCTGGAAAAAGGGGACAGACAGTGGAGTTACTGAGGGAGCAGGACATGTGAGCCCTCTGTGGTGGGAGGGTTCATGGGTAATACAGAAACTGAAAAGAAATTCCATCCCTCTAGGATTAGAGTGTAGGTAAAGGAGACTCAAAAGCCTGTGAGGCGGCTGAGGAGATGAGCGTGCATGTGTGCTCAATCACTCAGTTGTATCTGACTCTTTGCAACCCCATGGATTATAGCTCTCCAGGCTCTTCTGTCCATGGGATTTTACAGGCAAGAATACCGGAGTGGGTTGCCTTTACCTCCTCCAGGGGATCTTCCTGACCCAGGGATCAAACCCGCATCTCCTGTGTCTTCTGCATTGGCAGGCAGGTTCTTTACCATTGAGCAACCTGGGAAGCCCAAGAGGAGATCAGCAGGGGTGTAATTAAGGGCCTCATAAGTCATCTTAGGGATTTGCACTTTATCCTACAAGCAATGGGGAGCTAGAAAGGGTTTTTTGTGTTTTTTTTTTTTTTTTAAATTGTAGTTGCTTTACAATGTTGTGTTAGCTTCTCCTGTACACGTGCAAATCAGCTGTATGTATACACATATCCCCTCCCTACTGGATCTCCCTCCCCCACCCCTCCAGCCCACCCCTCTCGGTCACCACAGAGCACCAAGCTGAGCTCCCACCACCTATCTATCTTACACATAGCAGTGTATGTATATCAGTGCTGCTCTCCCAGTTTGTCCCGCACTCTCCTTTTCTCCTGCGTCCACAAGTCCAGTCTCCACGTCTGTGTCTCTATTCCTGCCCTGCAAATAGCTTCATCTGTACCATTTTTTTATATTCCACATATATGCTTTGATTTGCATTTTAGAAAGGCGGCTTCCTGTGTAGGGAAGATGGGGAGATGGGAGATGGGGAGATGACTTAGGAGACTGTTGTAGTCATCCCAGGAGAAGGCTGAGTCCGTCTGGAGACAAGCAGTGAGATGGAGACAGGATACAGTTGGACGGGCGTACGCTGACTTAACTTTTAGAAACTGAGTGGAGACTAGTGAGGTTCCCTGAGATAGGCTATGGAGAGGAGTGTGGAAAGATGGAGTCTAGTTCTTTTTGTATGTCTGTGTGTGTGTGGATAAACAAAACAAGATTTGTTCTCACAATGGAATATTACTCAGCAATATACAGGAATAACTACTGATGACCAATACACACTGTGACGTAGATGAACCTCAAAAACATTGTACTAAGCAAAAGCTAGACACAAATGACTGTTTATGCATGGCCCCATTAATATGAAGTGTACAGAAAAGGTAAATTTACACAGATGGAAGTAAATTAGTGGCTGCCTTGGCTGGATTTAGGGGTGGTGAGTGACTGCAAATAAGTACATGGCAACTTTTTGAGGGGATAGAAATGTTCTAAATCTGTATTGCTGTGATAGTTGCATTCCTCTATAAATCTACTAAAATAACTGAATTGTGTGTGTATTGAACTTATGTAATTACAATGGGTAGATTTTACAGGATACACATTGAACCTCAGCGAAGCTGTTAAAGAAAAAGATCATAGGTTTAGGGACCAGAGTATTGGGATGATTTAGAAACATTTTATTATTGGAACCGGGGGGAAATTGTGGTAGGTTAAAATCTGATGCCTATATTCAACTACATACCTGTGATGAACTGAATAATGTCCCCATGAAATCCAATTCTGGACACACTGAGTGTGAAGTGGGTGGAGACAGAAGAGTGGAGTGTATATGAGGTCCCTTGAATAGACAGATTCATAGAGACAGAATGTGGAATGCTGAGTCCCAGAGGCTGGGCAAAGGGGTAAGAGGGAGCCCAGGTTTCCTGGGTACAGAGTTTCTGTCTGGGATGATGGAAATGTTCTGGAGCTGGTCAGTAGTGACACAGCAATGGCATTATACTTCATATCACTGAACTGTACACTTCAAAAGGGTTAAAATGGTAACTTTTATGTTACATATATTTTACCACAATAATAAGATAACGCACATAGGCTTTTATTTCTGGAAACATTTAGAAGAAAGGTCACTGAAAAAAAGTATAAAGGCTGACTCCATTAAGGTCTCTAGAGCAGGAGATGACCAGCATCTACATTTTTGAAAAGAGGTATGCTTTCCATTGTGTATATGTACCACATCTTCTTTATCCATTCCTCTGTTATGGACATCTACTTTGCTTCCATGTCCTGGCTATTGTAAACAGTGCTGCAATGAACATTAGGGTGCTGTATCTTTTGTAATTATGGTTTACTCAGGATATATGCCCAGTGGTGGGATTGCTAGGTCATATGGTAGCTCCATTTTTAACTTTTTACTTTTTATCCCTATTTTTAGTCTTTTTAATTAGGATTGATGTATATACTCTACCATGTGTAAAATAGGAATTTATATTGGGAATCTGCTGTATAGCACACAGAGCTCAGCTCAGTATTCTGTGAAGACCTAGAGGGGTGGGATGGGGTGGTGCGAGGGAGTCCAAGAGGATGGGATATATATACACACATAGCTGATTCACTTTGTCGTATAGCAGAAACTAACACAACATTGTAAAGCAATTATGCTCAAATTAAAAAAATGATTTTAATCAAAGAACAACAAAACCAACAATCAGATAATCCCTCATATTTTTCCTCTTGGGAGAAAATTGCTTTAAAAAAGCCCCAAACTTGAACTGAGTATAAAGAAAAAGGGACACAAACCTCAAACTGCTTAAAAACAAAGAAGGAATTAGAATGTGGCTTAGTCATGTCAAATTCAAATTCTGCCCAAGGGAAACTGATGGAGGAAAACAGTTAAGGACTCACTGGAGATTATGGATAATGTCTGTCGTAATGTCTAAAGCCCCAAAGATAGAAACGATAAATGTTTCCTATGTTTTCCATGCAACAAAGTGGATAGTAAACTGGATGTTTTGCTAAAAGAAGAATATTTTGAATAGATGCTTTGTGTAACTAAGTCAGGGGTGGAGTGACAGAAAGGGCATTGAAATAAAAACATAAAAAGAGCCCTGGAGCAGCTTTTAAAATAACATACTTGAGCTTCATTGTTTGCTTGTTTATGTATTATTTGCTTGTAAGTGTTCCTAGAGGATATGTTCCCTAGAAACAACAGAAGTTTGTGATGACTTTAAGACTGTCAAATATACTTGATTACTGTTCCTCTGGGTTTATTTTTTACTGAGAAGATAATTTAACCAAAACATTAATCATGAGACTAGAGGTGAGCATAGAGAATTTGGTATTTCTCACATTTGTAAATGTCTTTCAAATACCCACATCACAACTGTTGTTAGCATTTCTTTAAAGGAATTATATTTCATTAGATGATAAAATCATTAGAATGTGCATGTCCCCAAGATGGTGCAGTTTTTGGAAACTAGCAGAATTTTAATAAACTTCAGTTAAACGAACCATACCCATCAGCAAGAATTTAAATAATACTCATTGTGCAGACTTCCATGAAAACGGCAGGCAAGACTATGCAAGTGTGAGACTTGGCCTCTGCCCTTAAATGTGAGTCTGTATATCTCTGAAACCAAGGGACTCTCTGTTATCCTTTGGTGTATTTATAATGATTTTCTATCAGAACCCAAAGATATTCTGCATGGGAAGATTCATATTCTGATAAGGAAAGGAAAGCTATAAAGAGCATCAGGGTCAGTTTAACAAACAGAGGCACTTCAGGAATGGCAAATGACTAAAGCTTGGCTTTTTCTTGGTCGTGGTCCTGAAAAGGTAGACTAAGAAGAAAGAAAAAAAAAAAAATGAATGCCTTTTGTTTCCAGTGCCTGTCTAGGCTCTTTTCAGTGCCCAGCTGGGATTGGCAGGACCTTCCTCCAAAAGCAGTAATGAAAACCAGACCTCCTGGGACCTGCTTGAAGCATAAAGGAGCTCAAAGTCAAGGCCAGAAAACAGCTGGGGTGGGTGGAAGTCAGCTTGGGGGTATGGTGATGGATCACATTGATGGGCTGCTTCTTTCAGACAGTGGTCTTCCTCGTTTCAGCTCCCAATCTTTGGTCACTTTATCTTTGCACTGTGGCCAAGAAAGATATGAATACTTACTTAAGGCCATCACTTTTCCTGGGCCATTGCTATCGTGCTTAACAAAATGAGGAGCCATCTTGTTTCCTTTTCCTAATGAAGAAACTCTCAGCTAAGATGACTTAACATGGATTTGATTTCAAAATACACCTAGCTCTTTCCTCGTTCAGATTACCTCCTGGCATTACCTTATTGCTGCGTTCAATCCCAACATAATCGGCCTCTTCTGGAATGATCACAAAGAGCTCAGCTTCGTAGGCACCTTCCCCTTCATTTCTCGCATTGATTATGAGCATAATGTGGTTTTCATCTCCAATGATGACCTGGTGCTTATCTCTAAAAATGCAGTTTAAAAAGAATCATTAGGTATGATATATCTTTGGATGCATGGATGTTTTATTTAAGGACTTAGAGGAAGATGTGAACATGCAAGACTGAGAAAAAAACAAGATTCATTGACATGAGGCGGTGATCAGAAGAATTAAAACTGTCTGGATGGGAAGGGTAGGAAAACACCCCAGGGTAAATGTTTAACCACCAGTTCTCCAAACTAGTGGTTACTGGTGGAGGGGGGAGGGGCAATACTGAGGTCAGGGAGTGGGAGACACACACTACTGGCTAAATTAGGCTCAAGGATTGTGTTGTACAATGTGGGGTATGTAGCCTGTAGTTTGTAATCACTATAAATGGAAAGTAACCTTTAAAACCTGTATAATAAATAAGTAAACAACCAGTTCTCAAAAAATAAAAATTAAAACTACGACCTACAGCATTTGCTGATTGCAGTGGTATAAATCCTCTCATTGTCATCAATTTTCAGCTACCCACATACTTAACAGTCTGCCAGCAAAAACTGAAAATTTCAAGATTCGGCTCACGAGCCAGAAGGAGGGAGCTTCAGCCCATCCATGAAAACCTCCCATAGGAGGAAGACAGACAGCAGGAAGAGAAGGAGAGAGGTGATTTAGAAAGTACGAGGAGGAGGCGTGGGCAACATAAAGGGGAACCTAAGAGGGAAGAAGAAGGCAGACAAAAGATCTCAAACAACTACTGGAAGATTGGGGGGTATTTTGAAGAAATTTAATTCCCTCCAAACTTCTAATCGAACCAGCATTTGGAAAAGCCTACTTTTGACCCTTAATCGAAGATATTGCTTTGGACACTCGCTAAATTATGAAATTTGGAAAAGGTCCCAATGAGCGGTTACCAAGAAGATTCCACACTGGCAGTGAGATAGGTCCTGGGGCGGGTCTGGGTTGAAGGAGGTGGGGAGGAGCACACTTTTATTGGGTGCTCTTTGATTCCTATTTGATTTTGTGACATCTTCAGCTTTACTTCATCAAGTGCCACTAACATTTTTTTCTCCATCAAATCAAAACTGCTTTTGTTTTGACCATCTTAAAGATGCCTCTAAGTCACAGAGTGCTGCAGAAACGGGTTCAGCAAAGATGTGGATGGAACCGGCTTGTCTGAATCCTTTGTCCACAAGACAGAGGCAAATAAAGTTTCTTCCTATGCTTTTTCTGCCATAGGATATTTACCCCTCAGACCTATTTCTTCCCCTAATACAATGCAGTCAGAACCAGGGCTGGACTGCTGTGTCTCCATCACAAGCCACCGAGAAGTCCTTTGATTCTTTTTTTTCTAATGAAATAGTTTGTAATTTATTCTTTAGACTATTCCAATAGTACATTTCTTGGATAAGAATGTTTTGTTTAAACTTTTTGATATAGGGAGTTTTCATGGTATTGTAACACAAAAAAGGATAAGATTCCATCTGATGACAAGTTGATATCTGTGACAAGCTAGTTTGCATACATACCCTGGTCATGGCTAAATAAGGTGAAAATTAAACAAGCCTTTACAAAGGGTATAGTATTCTAATGCCAGAGTTCAGAAAGTACTACCTTGTGTATTCTAATTGCCATTCCTTTTTAATTATTAGAAAGTATAACATTTAAATTTAATAAATTAAGATATTTTTACTGCAAGAAATAATCACATTATCTGTAATGTGCCCCTTGAATGCTTCTATGTGCCCCATGAATGCTTCTAAGTGAAAATGCAGTTTCTATTTCTTTGCTGTTTAGTCCCTAAGTCGTATCCAACTCTTTGTGATCCTGTGGACTGTGGCCCACCTGCTTCCTTTGTTTGTGGGATTTCCCAGGCAAGAATACTAGAGTGGGATTTCCCAGGCAAGAATACTAGAGTGGATTTCCATTTCCTTCTCCAGGGGCTCTTTTTGACCCAGGGATCTAACCAACATCTCCTGCATTGGCAGGCAGATTCTTTATCACTGAACCACCAGGGAAGCCATAAACTTTTAATTAAATATTTTAAGAAGTCTTAAATGATGAGTTATATGAATCAACTGGGGAAAACGCTAGAATTTTTGATAGTAAAGGTTTATTCAGAATTGAAACAATTTCACTTCCTATTAAAAAACATACTTTTGTGTGTGTGACATAAAAAAAACACTTTTAAGACAATTATTGATTCACATGCACTTATTAAATAACACTGAGATCCCATGTGCCCTTTCCTCAGTTGCCCCCAAAGGTAACATCTTTAAAACTATAATGAATCCTATTAACAGCATACGGCCATTTAAAAAAAAAAATGCATTTGTTTACTATTTACTTGGCTGTATTGGATTGAGTGGTAGAGAGCAGGACTTTTCATTGCCACACAGGGACTTTCTCATTGTGGTGCCCGGGTTTAGTTGCTCCACAGCATACGGGATCTTGCTTTCCCCACCGGGGATCGAGCCCATGTTCCCTGCACTGCAAGGTGGATTCTTAACTACTGGACCACCAGGGAAGTTCCAGGACACTGCCCTTTGATTGCTATTTGATTCTGTGACATCTTCAACTTTACTTCATTATGTGACATTAACATTTTTTTCCCAGTAAATCAAAATCACTTTTGTTTTGACCTGCCAATGTAGGGAGGGCTTCCCTGGTGGCTCAGATGGTAAAGACTCTACCTGTAATTCAGGACACCCAGGTTCAATCCCTGGGTCGGGAAGATCCCCTGGAGAAGGAAATGTCAACCCACTCCAGTATTCTTGCCTGGAGAATTCCATAGGCAGAGGAGCTTGGCAGGCTACAGCCCACAGGGTCACAGAGTCGGACACCACTGAGTGACTAACAATGGGTTCCCTGCATTGCAAGGTGGATTCTTTACCACTAAACCACCAGGGAAGTCCCAGGACACTGCCCTTGGATTCCTATTTGATTTGTGATATCTTCAGCTTTACTTCATTGAGTCACATTTTTTTTCCAGTAAATCAAAATTACTTTTGTTTTGACCATTTTAAAGATGCCTCTAAGTCATAGGGAGCTGCAAAAACAGGTTCAGCAAAGGTATCGATGGAACCAGCCTGTCTGAATCCTTTGCCCACAAGACGGAGGCAAATAAATATAACTGGAACCACCCAGAGATGAGTTAACTTTGAACAAAAACATTTCCCCCTACTTTTGCTGAAAGATGAAACAGCCCAGGCAATGTCTTAGGGTGTCTCACTTGACACCAATGACAAAGATACTGACCCAAACCATAGGCTAGCCCAAAGGGTAGCTGAGCTCAAGAATTTCAGGCAGCACATTTTGGGTAGTAGTTGGAAGTATATACTTTCTCCAGGGAAGCTTTAAATAAACACCTGTATTCCATTAGATAAAATGGACAAGTTTATTTATTTAAACTTACGGTCTAGCTGACAGCTTCAAGTCAGGAATGCACATGTTATCTTCTCCGCAGTCGACCAGGATGTGAGCCTGAGTTGTGCAAACATGTATCAGAAAGAATCTGACAAAACCCACATCCCATCCTTTTTTTGAAAATTATGAATGATCCCACAAGTTAAACCAAAGATTTCCTTGCATATCTGCTTGAGTCCACCCAGCTAGAAACTGTGTTTGGCAGTGACCTTCCCATATAGGTTAGTTTACTTAAGAGCTCGATTCCAATTCAATCTGAAATGTCTGTAAAGAATGCTACTCTGGCAGTGTTTTGAGGATTACAGGCTGTATTGCTTCTATTATAGTCACATTTTGAACAAATTAAATCTTGGTTGCACAAGGGGAAGGGCTTCCGAAAACACAGGGATGTGGTATTTCAAGAAACGTGTTCGGAAAATCTCCCAAATGTTATAAGCGTGTGTGCAGGAATGAAAACAAAACGGGATGGATTTTGTCTTAAGGTCATGGGAGCAGTGCCCAGGGCCCGACTGAGATTATACCATCCAAGATGGTCCAGGACCTACCTGTTCAGTAACAACATTGTCTCTGTAGTAGTTCAATATTGGTTTCACCTCCAGACCTTCTTGAAAAGTGGATTCATCCAAACTGTAATTCAAACTAATGTTGATTGGAGATAATTTGTCTCGGAATTCAGTCTCATCCTAGAGAAAATAATCACAAACTCAAGAAAGGCTCTGTAAAATGGCTGCAAGATGTTAGCTGCTGAAAGGCAGGCAACATTTGATTTCGCTCAATGCAAGTGAATGATGAAGTAATTACCACCCCAGCAGGCTTAGGCACATGCTGATGGATGTAGCACAGAAGAGCCAACTTCATGAATCTATGTTCAGAGATGGGGTCATTTAGAGCTGTGCCTTTGATGAAATACATACTTCCAGTGGCAATCTTTAGGTTCTCCAGGTCTTCAACAACTCACATGAATGGGTCAAATCACATAGTTAAAAGCTTATGTTTGTGCTCAGACATGTCTGACTCTTTGTGACCCCATGGACTGTAGCCCGCCAAGCTCCTCTGCCTATGGGATTTCCCATAGGAAATTTCATCTTTCCCATCTTTCCCAAGGAAAGGTTTCCATTTCCTTCTCCAGGGCATCTTCCCAACCCAGGGATGGAACCTGGGTCTCCTGCATTGTAGGCGGACTCTTTACCACTGAGCCACCACAGAAGCTCTATACATAAAAAACAGATGCACAGTAAAAGTCACTGAGAGTTTCATGAACTGGGATTTTTATTTTGATGAGGTCGGCAGAATTTATAAGCCCTCTTGTGCTCAGAGAAAGAAAACCTCTCGATTATCTTCCCTTCTCATCATTTCTTTAAAGTCCTCATTTGCATGAATTTCAAAACACCTTCAGAACATTTGAAGTTCCCTTAGAAAAGAACCAGAACTTTGCTGGGAGTGAGGGGGTAGCTCCAGCAATAAGGTCTGGGCACACAGAAGCTCCCAAACTGTGGAGTAGGCATGCCAGCCTTCAGATGCATGCCAGCATCAGTCCTAATGAGACACAGGGGTCGTGCTGGCTTTTCATTCCAGAATGTGTTTTTTAAAATTAACTTTTATTGGAGTATAGTTGTTTTACAATGTTGTGTTAGTTTCTGCTGTACAGCAAAGTGAATCAGCCATACATATACATAGACCCCTTCTTTTTGGATATCCTCATTTAGGTCACCAAAGAGCACTGAGTAAGGTTCCCGGAGCTATACAGTAGGTTCTCATTAGTCATCTACTTTATTTTTAAACTCTGCTTTCTGTGGGTTTTCCATTATTATGTCCCCTCAAAGAGAAGACCAACTGAAAAGAGTCTTTACCACCTTACCATTGGTAAGAAGATGAAATAACTGTATCATACACATTTTGGATTTTTAATTTAATAGAGGCTTAGGAGTTATTGTAAAAATACATTGCCTTACAATCTAAATGTCCATCGACAGAGGAATGGATAAAGAAGTGGATAAATGTGGTACATTTATACAATGGAATATTACTCAGCCATTAAAAAGAATGAAATAAGGCCATTTGCAGCAACATGGATGGACGTAGAGGTTGTCAAACTGAGTGAAGTTAAGTCAGAGGAGAAACATCGTATGACATCTCTTATAGGTGGAATCTAAAAAGAAATTATACAAATGAACTTACAAAACAGAAAGAGACTTGCAGACTTCGAGAAGGAACTAATAGTTGCCTGTACACACTACTATATTTAAAAATGGACAACCAACAAGGACCTACTATGTAGCACAAGGAACTCTGCTCAATGTTATGTGGAAGTCTGGATGGGAGGAGAGTTTGGGGGAGAATGGCTACATGTATAGATATGCCTGAGTCCCTTTGTTGTTCACCTGAGACCATCACAACATTGTTACACTCCAATATAAACTAAAAAGTTTTTTTAAAAAGAATGCATTGCTTTAAAAATATAATTATAACTTACATTCAATAAAGCCTGTGACTGCCTCACCCTTTTCCTGAGTTGGCTCAGAGATGCACCTTGATAAAATCTGGCCAAACATCCTCATGCAGGATAAAAGTTCAAATAAATTGTGTCTGACTTTCGTGTTTTAGGGAAGGGGAGGAAGAAATGAAAACCACCTGAGTTAGTATTAAGACTAAGAGTATATTCAAAACAAGAAGCAGCTTAGCAGAAATTAATGCAACATTATAAATCAACTACAATAAAAAATTAAAAGGAAAAAGAAAAAGAAGCAACTTAGGAAGTAACGGCAATATATTATTAGGTTGACTGAAGTCAGGCTCAACATAGGAGTGTGTGGTCCTCAAGTTTCCTCCGATCAAGTGAAAATAGGTGTGGGTCTATGAGAACCACTGCTGCTGCTGCTTAATCATTTCAGCTGTGTCCAACTCCGTGTGACCCTATGGACTGCAGCCTGCCCGGTTCCTCTGTCCATGGGATTCTCTGGGCAAGAGTACTAGAGTGGGTTGCCATGCCCTCCTCCAGGGGATCTTCTCTACCCAGGAACTGAACCCAGGTCTCCTGCATTGCAGGCAGATTCTTTACCATTGAGCCACCAGGGAAGCCCATGAGAACCACTGTGATGGTTTAAATGGACAAAAATGATTAGAGTTTTGATTTGAATGTGAGAGGCCAAAAAGGTTTGATTCTGAAACACTTACTCGAAGGTAAACGATAAAATCCTGGCACTGGAGGGATTTCTGCCCTTTTATCACGAGAGGGAAGACGAGATGTGACTGATGGTTATCAAGGAAGAGTGTACGTTTAATGGCTCCTTTTTGTTTCAGGGTGTCTAACTGCACCTCAGCGGTCAGGCCTAAAGGACAGAAAGACGTAAAGCAAATATAATCCAGAAAGGAAAAGTATTCAGTGAATGCAATGCTTTATCAGAGAGAATTCCCATTTCACCTTGCTTATTCAGGAAACATTTTTGCCATAGTTGGGATCACAAACAATACATGAGCTGTGTAGATTTGATAAAATACTCCCCAAACTTAAAAACTTGTTTTATGATGGTTTTACACAGTCATTTCCCCCCATAATTGTATCTGTTTTTATAGACAATACCAATTATTCAAGGAGTATTTAGGTAGAAGTTCCCATATATATAACAGAAATTTTTGTGTGAATAAAGAGCTCTTTGAGAGTTTCACGTGGTCTATGCAGTGAAGTGCTTGTGTTTAATTGCTCATCATATCCGACTCTTTGTGACCCTATGGACTGTAGCCTGCCAGGCTCCTTTGTCCATGGGATTTTCCAGGCAAGAATACTGGAGTGGGTTGCAATTTCCTCCTCCAGGGGATCTTCCTGACCCAGGAATCAAACCTGTACCTCCTGCATTGCAGGTGAATTCTTTACCCACTGAGCCATCGGGGAAGTCCACTTACTAGTGAATTTTCTTAATATGGTAGAGGAATAGAAAATGAAAATATGCTCACCTATTGTGTTTGCAATGTTCTGGCCTGCCACAGATGCACACACTTTTAAAGAAAAGCTAGAGAAAATAATAGTTAATAGTTTTCTGGTTAACAAACTTTTCAGTCTGAAGCAGCAATCTTTCTTTTCCTCACCCCAGATAAACAAATATGTTATTTTTCCTCTATACATCTGTTAGTACACACACAATTAAACAAATAAATATGCACATATTTATTATTTATTGATTGATATATATATATATATCTTACAAGTCTAATACAATTAAGAAAGGTGATATTATTACATAGGAAGGTAATACTTAGAAATATTACTAGAGGTCAACTAATTTAATCAGTGGATTCATTAATCAATTTCTTGCTGTCTTTATTCAAGAAAGACATATAAATATCTTCCATGTGCTAGGAAGTAAAGAATTGGGCAGAATAGTAAGGGGGCAGCTTAGTGATACAGCCTGGAGGTGACCCCAATTTGAGGAATCTGAAGGAATCTGGCATGTTTGGTGCATTAGAGCAGGACCAGAAAGCTGAAGAAAGTGAGGCTTGGTCGATCAGTAGGGAACAGGACTTTGAAAATCACATTAAAGAATTTGGATTAAGAGGTGCAAACTTGTAGGTAAAAAATAAGCTACCAGGACATATTGTACAACATGGGAAACATAGCCACTGTTTTATAATAACTATAAATGGAGTATAACCTTTAACAATTGTGAATCACTATACTGTATACCTGTAATTTATATAACATTATACATCTACTACACTTCAATTAAAAAAAAAAAAAAAGAATTTGGACTTAATTCAGAGAGGCATGGAGCATCACAGTACAATGAACCAGAATCCACTTTTCTTGGAAGCAGATGGGGACTCGGCAGTTACTTGCCAGGGCTGGGATATAATTTGAGACAGAGAGATACCAGAAGAGGAAGGGAAAAGAAAGAAAATGGGGAGAGGAGAATGGCTGTCTCAGGCTCTGTAGGCACAATGATACTGTGTGTAAGGACAATAAAGAGAGGATGGAGGGGACTTCCCTGGGGATCCAGTGGTTAAGGCTCTGTACTCCCAGTGCAGGGGGCCTCAGTTCAATCCCTGGTCGGGGAACTAAGATCCCGCATGCTGCCTGGCATGGCCAAAAAAAGAGAGAAGATAGATATGCAAGAGAGAGCATTATAGTTTTTCCTTGAATGTGCTTAAACCCAATCCGGGGAGGGGCCTGCTGTGGCTTATAGGACAGCCTGCACTTGGATCTGGCCATGGAGAGAATGAAGACTGGCCAGTGGTCTCTGCCTGCCTGTTGCTTGTGCTAAACTCCCTACAGAAAAATGTCAAGCTCTAAAAGCCAGCATTCACGAGGAGGCTTTTTCACATTTCTAAGGAAGTGAAAATACAAGAAAATACTTAAGTATGATTTAATGACAGCCTTAACATTGTTTATTAGTAAATACTATAGTATGATTTGAACATTTCTACAGAATCCAAAAGGAGTAAATAATCCCTCGTTGTGCTTTAATTATGTGTCAGCTTCCTGTGTCAAATATAATGAAGATGTGTCACATCTGGGATTCATCGAGCTCCTGTGACCTCAGTCAATGTCTCCCTTCAGGGTAAATAATTTGCCACATACCATTAAGCCAAACATTTCCCGAGACGTCTCTGCTATTTCAAGTGTTTGTACCACTTCCCCAGAGAAATCACAAATTCCAGCCCACTTCTACTTCAGTTGGAATTACTCAAGAAAGACGAATAGTGAATCACATCTTTAAATTTTGTAGCAGGTCTGGCTTTCAAAGCTGGAATTTTTTTGTGTCCAACTTTATTTGGAAGTACTTGGTTACGTGTTAAGATTGTACATTGGCTTTTTTTTCTGTTCATCCTTACACGAAACAAACAAAACTCATTAGCTTGCATAAGATAAATTCGTATTTGTAATAAAATGATCTATATGTAGATTGAAATAATTTTACATACAGTATTTTGTTTAACACAATTAAGAAACAGAAAAATTTTTGCAAAATTAAGTTATGAATGTGAACATTATCTCCTCTTTGGGAGAAGAATTTGATTGAGAAATGATGTTATCAGTTGAAGGGTTACTTTTGATTTACGAATTATGTGTGTGTGTGTTTGTGCGCGCGCTCAGCCGCATCCAACTCTTTTGCGACCCCGTGGACCAGAGCCTACTAAGTTCCTCTGTCCATGGGATTTACCAGGCAAGAGTACTGGAGCGGGTTGCCATTTCCTTCTCCAGGGAGTTTTCCCAACCCAGGGACTGACCCTGCGTCTCCGTGTCTCCTACATCACATTAGTGCCACTTGGGAAGCTCCGTGAGTGTTACTCTAAACTTAGTTCCCCCTATCTGTTACCTTTATATCATTAAGTGGATGATTTTAGCTTTTTCATACTGAATTATTGATAACAGCAGTCCAACCTACACATTTTGTTTACAGATGTTTTTAAGCCAAAAAAAAAGAGTTGCCAAGTTATAACTTGCACAGCACTCTGTTCTGACGGAAAAAGAAAACCTCACTGAAATATTCATTCTGAATTTAGAAAAATATTTCTCTTCTATATAAACACACACATGTACATCATGTGTATATTGTTTTTTGGCCATGCAGCATGTGGGATCTTAGTTCCCCGAACAGGGATCGAACTTGCATCCCCTGCAGTGGAAATGTATATAGTCTTAACCACTGGACTGCCAGGAAGTCCCCACCATGTTTTATGAAACAGATTATTAAGTACACTTACAGGTATTCATCTAATTACAATAAACACTTGAGTTGTTGGGGAAAGCTGTGAATGATTATTAAATTATAATTAAAAATTTAGACTGTTGGGCTATACTTCTGGTGCATCAGAAAGCAGGAAAGTATATCACAAATCCTCTAACACTAGTCCTAACCTGATGCAACAATGGTTGGAATAATTATACTGTGAAGTAATGGTGTTCATAGCCACGTATAGAGGAGGAAGAATGAAATAAATGTGAAACAGGACTTAAAAATACAAAGCACTTCAGTTTTCAATCAAGCTAATTCAATACTCTTTCAATGATAGCTAATAATAGATTTTACATAAAGTTAGGTGTAACTGAAAAGTTTTTTTCAAATTTGAAAAGGGGACAGTTTATGAACTTCTACATTTGTAAAATATTTTTTATTAATTTTAATTTTTCTCATTCAATAACAATTATATGAATATTTATAGGCTGGCTTTATTTTGTTTTCTAGTTTAGAAATGCAAGTAGCAGAAACTTTATAAACCTACATAGCTGTTTGAAAGGTATAGAAATTCTCATTGAGGGAAATGGAGAACTATTTCCCAGTTAGAGGTTGACTTAATAGTTTTAATATGTACAATATAAAATTATATCAAATACAGACAAAAACTACAGAAAAGAAAATCAACAAATACCTTTCAATCATTTTGGAAATACTGGACTAAATTCCTATAATAAATCTTAAAAAGTATTTGAGAAACACATTTGAGACTGAACCCGCAGTTAATTTCGCATCTTCTAACACTCTGAGCCACCCATTCAAAATTTTTTCATGTGAAAATGAAACATCTTTCAGAAAATGGATGCAACAGAACCAAACAAGTAACTGTTATTTGCCCACATAACAAATTGTATTTTATCTAAGTAATCTGATTTAATGCAACACGAGTTCATGAAAAAAAATTCTTGTTGAAAAGTAATATTCTTTCCACAAGACCAAACAGATCCTATGATCTGTTGAAAACACCAAAAACTTAAAAAGAAATTCAAAAACCAAAAAATCCCTAGAAAAGATAATCTAGTTCATAGGAAGATTTTACACCAGAGTGTGCCCTACACATATGCTTTAAAGAACTCAGTCTAGAAGTCCATTCAGTCATGAACGTGCAAACAGAGACATGGGGACACGTGCTCAAGTAGTCCTCATTCTTCCTTTCATATTCATTTCATCCAGGGTTCAGAGAGATGCTGGCTTTTTCACATATTTCCTCAGAGCAGGCTTTCATTATAATACTTTATGGTTTCATACCCTTTTAAATGTGCCCAGGGCATTTCCCAGTTACTTTCAGAAGCTCGTTGAGGGGAAGACAGTCCTCCCCAAATTGAGAGGTCCCAGCAAAGAAATTCTTCAAGGTCGTCCACACCCCTTATCCTCCACCCTTAAAGGCTCTGATTCCTGTATGAACCCCTGTCCAGAGGCCGTGAGCAACATGCTGAAACTGGCTGGGAATACATTCTATAACAGTGGTCCTCAACCTTTTTGGCACAAGGAATTGATTTCATGGAAGACAGTTTTTCCACGGAGCAGGGATTGGGGGAGATGGTTTCAGGATGATTCAAGGGCTTACATTTACTGTGAACTTTGAAGTGAAGTGAAGTGAACTCGCTCAGTCGTGTCCGAATATTTGCGACCCCGTGGACTGTAGCTGGCTAGGCTCCTCTGTCCATGGGATTCTCCAGGCAAGAATACTGGAGTGGGTTGCCATTTCCTTCTCCAGGGGATCTTCCCAACCCAGGGATCAAACCCTGGTCTCCCGCATGGCAGGCAGATGCCTTATCCTCTGAGCCACCAGGGAATTCCCTGTGAACTTTACTTCTAATCTAATGCTGACGCTAGTTTGACAGGAGGTACCGGTCCACAGTCTGGAGGTTGGGGACCCCTGTTCTAAGGGTCTAGACTGATGTGTTCTGCATTCTGACTTTCTCAGGAACTGACCATATCATCTGAGTTATGCCATGTCTTCTAGAAAATGGGGACAGATCTAAAACACTCCAAATATTTGTTGATTTTTTGGAGTGTGTGTGTGTGTTCAGTCGTGTCTGACTCTTTGCGACCCTGTACACTATAAACTGCCAGGCCCCTCTGTCCATGAGATTCTCCAGGCAAGAATACTGGAGTGGGTTGCCATTTCCTCCTAAAGGGGATCTTTCCAACCTGAGGATTGAACTCTCCAACCCAGAGATTGGGGCTTCCCTTATAGTTCAATCAGTAAAGAATCTGTCTACAATGCAGGAGACCCAGGTTCGACTCCTGGGTCGGGAAGATCCCCTGGAGGAGGAAACAGCAACCCACTCCAGTATTCTTGCCTGGAGAATCCCACAGACAGAGGAGCCTGGCGGGCTACAGTCCATGGAGGCATAAGAGTCGGACACAACTTTGTGACTAAACCACCAAACCACCCAGGGATCAAGATGTCTCTGGCATCTCCTCTGTTGCAAGTGGATTTTTTACCACTTGCGCCACCTGGGAAGCCCTGGATGTTGCACAGAACTTTAAAAAGCGGGTTTGTTGCCCCAGACTAGTGACTGTGTGAGAAGTGTGGAGCAATTGGAGATGTTTACTGGGTCCTACCCTGTGCAGATGGTAGGGGGTGAGGAACTATTGGAATCTATAGCAAAAGGGGTCTTACATGGTACCTGTATTTTAGAGACCAAAAAGTCATGATCCTTGGGAGGGGGAGTAGCTTTTTTGTTTTTTTTTTTGATTTCTTTTTTTTTTTTCTAATTTTATTTTATTTTTAAACTTTACATAATTGTATTAGTTTTGCCAAATATCAAAATGAATCCGCCACAGGTATACATGTGGATTTCTTGATCTCGGTTTGGACAGTGGTTTTGTCTGTGTTCCAATTTTGTTCTAATGTCAGAGGGTGAGTCAGGGTGATGGTATGGTTGAATTGTGTGGAGATGTTACCAATAGGATACCCCTGTGGGTGTCTGCCTTCAAAGCAGAGAGGTATGTTATAGCCTCTGTTAAATTGGTTATAACATGCCCAGGTTGTGGGTTTGATAAGTTGCCAGGAATGAGTTCTATACGTCCTTTTAAAATCTGGAGAAAGAAGGGTCCTACATAGTCGGGCCCAAAAGTTGTGGTTCTGGGGTCAAGCTGGGCAATTGCATAGGCTGAGACCCTGGGCCAAGCTTGTGTCTATATCAGAGAATATTACCCTAAAGCATTACCCAATAAGACAGACCTCTGACCCTGGAGGACCTACATACTGAGAAGCAAACTGGCAGTTCCTTGAGCTGTGTATGAAATCATAGCCCCCCAAATATAGGTGAGGACACAAAAATCTCTATAACATTTACCTTCCATCTCATTGTACATGTGAGGTTATAAAACTTACATCTGTCTTCAGCACAGAAAGTGAGTAATCTGACCCATTATTTAAAAAAAAAAAGACAATACGTATGTCTGGAAAGTGTTTATAAGCATATGCAAATCAAGATTTTTTTTATTATATTTTCAGTTTGTTTAATGTTGGTTTTAGTAGGCCAAGATTTTAAAAGAACTCCAAGATTCGCTTGGCTGGGAATTTTCTCAGGTTAGTTTTGTTTCTCATCTCATGTGGTGCCTGAAGGTGGAGACATACCCTTCATACAAGTCGACAGCGAAAGATCAGCATCGTGTCAGTTACTTTTTTTTTTAATAGACTAACTCCTGGCTACTCGGATGTGGTGCTTAGACTGGCAACATCAGCACCACTTTGGAGCACCTTCAGAAACATAGTCTCAGGTCCCGCGCCTGATTTATGGCCCCCGAAGTGCAGGTTCACGAGATTCCCAGGTGATCTGAGTTCACACAAGAGGGCAAGAAGCACTGTAGAAACTCACCAGGCCACAGGTGCCACTGATTCTGGAATCAGGCAGGTTTTGTTTTCCAGATTGATGATCACCGGCTGCAGGAGAAGTTGGGCCCCCACCGTCACAACCGGCCTCGCTCTGCAGGGAGAAGATGCACGGCTTTAACCAGTCCCACGAGCAGCAGGCAGAAGCCACTGCCAACATTCCCAGCCCCAGTGCCAAGAGTTCCCCTCACTGCGTGAACAGGTGGGCTCAGGATTCAACCAGCTACGTTCAGACACCTCTGGTTGCTCATTATGGAGCTGTGAGACCGTGGAGCAAAGCCGCATTCACGGACCCGCTCTGTCTATGGAGTGCTCACACTATTTTGGTGACATGGCTATGAAATACTTCCCTGGGATCTGCTAGTCTATCCACATTCACATCTGAATATGAAGAAATACATCCTCCTACAGTCACTTGTGTCACACCTGTAAGTACTTGAATTTTTATTTATTTGGAGGTGCCAGGTCTTAGTTGTGCCATGTGGGATCTAGTTCCCTGACCAGGGATTGAACCTGGGTTCCCTGTGTTGGTAGTATGGAGTCTTAGCCACGGGACCACCAGGGAAGTCCCTGCATAGGGACTTTTAAATGTTTTTTGCTTTGTTATTTTTTTACTTTTTAAAAAAATTTATTTACTTTTAATTGAAGGATAATGGCTTTAAAATATTGCATTGGTTTCTGCCATACATCAACATGAATCAAGCCATAGGTATATACATGTCCCCTCCCTCTTGAACCTCCCTCCCACCTCCCACCCCATCTCACCCCTCTAGGTTGTCACAGAGCATCAGTTTGAGCTCCCTGACTCATACAGCGAATTCCCTACGGCCTATTATACAGAGTGAAGTAAGTCAGATAAAAACAAGTATCGTATATAAACTCATGTATATGGACTCTAGAAAGACGGTACTGATGAACCTATTTGCAGGGGAGCAGTGGAGACGCATAGAGAATACACGTGTGGACACAGCGGGAAGGAGAAGGCGGGACACATGGAGAAAGTAATGTGCAAACATACACACCACATGTAAAATAGATGGCCAGTGGGGATTGTTAAATGTTGATTGGCAATGTTCTAGCCAAGCTTTGCAGATTGACCTAAACCCTTGAGGGTGGGTGGACTCATTCTGTGCTTCATATAGAGCAATGGTTCTCCAGTCCTGATTGCACAACAGAAGCAGCCAACAGCTTTAAAACAGAAACCAGACCCAGGCTCACCACAGAGCAATTGAATCAGAACCCCTGGGGGTCAAGGCCAGGCACCCGAATGTCAAACACACCCTCCAGGTGATTCTGTTGTGCAGCCGAGCTGGAGGAAAGGGACTAATACAGAATAAACTCAATTCCAACCACCTAGGTGAGGATAAACCAGACAAGAAAGTAAATCACTGGGAAAGGGAATGGGGCAAATTTTTAAAGCTTGGTGCCAAGACAGGAGAGCTGGGAGCCAGATCTCCAGATGACAATGTGAGATGATGCCATGCTGCTTAAGTTTTCCTCTGACAGGTGGTAGGGCTGGGCCATGGGGCAACGCGTTGTTTAGGGCACTGCTTTAAAGGATTTCATGATTACCATAATGGCGCCTAGTGGGAATTTTCCTAAACTCCTGTATACTATCTGTACACTGTTAGGTGATTTTTATTTTCAATATTGTGTGAGCTCCAGGCCTTGGAAAAGCAGGTTAAACAGGATTAGACACACAAGACAGAGTGTGATGTAGGTCTGATCCCTGGGAATGAACAAGGAAAGAAAAGGCAACCTGGGAAAGAAGCTCCAGCTGGGGCACTCGGGGAGGAGGGTCTTAAGCCAAAGTTGCCTGTTTGTGGAGCTCCAGGTGGGCCTGTTTGTATCCCTATTGTGTCCAGTAATCGACTGGGAGCCGTTTATGGGAAACAGGGCCTTGTTGCAAATGTAGATTCAGAGCATAGTGGCTGGACCACGAGACAACTGCACTCCATCAGCTCCAAGTGCCTCTTGCCTGGAAAATCCCATGGACGGAGGAGCCTGGTAGGCTGCAGTCCATGAGGTTGCTAAGAGTTGGACATGACTTAGGACTTCACTTTCACTTTTCAGTTTCATGCATTGCAGAAGGAAATGGCAACCCACTCCAGTGTTCTTGCCTGGAGAATCCCAGGGACGGGGGAGCCTGGTGGGAGGCCATCTATGGGGTCGCACAGAGTCGGACACGACTGAAGCAACTTAGCAGCAGCAGCTCCAAGTGCTGCTGCTTCATGGCCACAAACACAGTCCCATTCCTTCCTGTACTTTGAGCATTTCAATCACCTGATTCTCTACTCCCTGAAATGGAGAGCGGCTGGTATACATCAACCCTCTGAGGATGTCTTAGTACTGATGGTGATAATCCTACCTCCTTAAGGAAACCAACTTTAGAATCCCTAGGGGAGTTGACCTAGGTTTGTGCTAGGTCACGTGCCCAGAACACCTGGATCAGCTCTCTGCCTTTTGATACCTTACCTGGTGTCTTACATTCCTGTAACACTTTTTTAAACATGAAAACAGAATCTCAATTTTTGATCACTGCCTACTGGTTACTTATTCTGTTTACTTTACATGCACAGTCTCAATCCTTTTAACAAAATAACTTTATAATGTAAGTATTATGCCCATTTGACATATGAAAAAAAAATCTGAGGCTCAGAAAGTTACAGAAACTTGCCCAAGAGTACAAATGGGTGAGTGTCTGGAATGGCCAGGTTTTTCTTTTTTTTTTTTTAAGCAACACAAATTTATTGACACCAAGGGATCAGGAGAAGCATGTTTTATCTGAAAGCTCTAAGGAAGGATTCATTCAGGGGTCTCTCCTAGCTTCTGAAAGTTCTTCACTTGTGGCAGCCTAACTCCAATCTTCACATGGTCTTCTCCTTGTATGCGTGTCTGTCTCTTCACAGTGCATTCTTTTTATAAGAACAACAGTCAAATTGGATTAGAGGTGCAATGGCTAGGTATTTTAAAATCCAGATCTGTCATATTTGAATTGTTCAATGCTTGTTTTTGGAGACTACCAATTCTTGGATAGTATTTCTATTCCCTAATTTAGTGTCCACACTTGATTACAAAGGCCAGGGTACATAATACCATTCCCCTGCCCCACCTTCCTTATGTATAAGCACATTTTAATTCATTTCCAAAGCAAAGAGAAGTATTTACATTGAGGGCCATCTAAAAGGTGTGTCATTTTGTAAGTTCCACTAAGATTCATATCTTATTTAACATTATGCTAGTAGAGGCTGGAAGTTTGGTCATGAGATATGAGAACAAAAACAGAAAGGTTGAAAGAAAGGGAAAAATACTGAGGGGAAAATATTCCTCCAAACTTTAAAAAGAGCATCTCAACATTCTCCAAAATAAATAATTTAAGGCAAAACCAAAAACAAGAGGAAATGCATCTGAAACAACTAGAAGAATGTGTCCATCAATGAAGAAATAAAGATACATATTCAACAGAATACTATTCAGCCACAAAAAGGGAAGTCTTGCCTTTTGTGACAACACAGAAGGACCTTGAGAGTATTATGCTTAGTGAAAAATTCAGAAAAAGACAAATATCATATGATCTCACTTACATGTACAGTCTAAAAACAAATCAAAATCACAAGATGAACATATAGATACTGGGAACAGATTGGTAGTTGCCAGAGATGGCAGTGAGAGGGGGTGATGGAAATGGGTGAAAGTGGTCAAAAGTACAAACGTCTAGTTATAAGTAAGTCATGGGGATTTATTATTTATAAGATAAGTGATACAGCATGGTGCTTATAGTTAATAATACCATGTTATTGTTATATATAAAGTATATTGAAAAGTTGCTAAGAGGGTAGATCTTACAAGTTCTTATCACAGCCCAAAAAAAGTTGTAACTATGTGGTGATAGATGTAATTAATGACTTATCATGGTAATCATTTTGCAATATATACAAATATTGAATGTCATACACCTGAAGTTGCTGCTAAGTCACTTCAGTCGTGTCCGACTCTGTGTGACCCCATAGACGGCAGCCCACCAGGCTCTGCTGTCCGTGAGACTTTCCAGGCAAGAACACTGGAGTGGGTTGCCATTTCCTTCTCCAATGCGTGAAAGTGAAAAGTGAAAGTGAAGTCACTCAGTCGTGTCCGATTCTTAGTGACCCCATGGACTGCAGCCTACCAGGCTCCTCTGTCCATGGGGTTTTCCAGGCAAGAGTACTGGAGTGGGGTGCCATTGCCTTCTCCAACACCTGAAGTTAATATATTATAATACAAAAAACAAATTTGCAGACCATCAACCACATACCTGTAAACTGCTACTTTTCCTGTTCCAAATGCACCCACAATTAAATCTAAAAAAAAACACAGAAGCACAAATTTTATAGAATTGATCAAAACTCATAATTAATTATAAATAGCACAGAGAGCAACCTGATATGCCGATTGCAGAATGAGAGTCATACAAACAAGAACAGCAAATCACGGCTTTCCTAAGGCATTTTGGAAAGGATATAGGAACTTCACTGTAACTCAATATGACACATAAATCCATAGATCTCCAACCCTACTGGACTCAGGAAGGCCAGCCTTCTAGAAATGCTTCAGATATTCGTCATAATGCCATATCCTCCAGACCCAAGGCACACACCTTAAATCATAAGGGAAGAAGTGCCTATGTCTCTATTTCTGATTTGTAAATAAGATCATAGTGGTGACCTGAATGGGAAGGAAGTCCAAAAGGGAAGGGATATACGTATATGTATGTCTGATTCATTTTGCTGTACAGTAGAAACTAACGTAAGAGTGTAAAGCAACTATACTCCAATGAAAAACTAATTTAAAAAGGAAAAAGGACTTCCCTGGTGGTGCAGGGGCTAAGACTCTGCACTCCTGAAGCACGTGGCCTGGGTTCAGTCTCTGGTCTGGGAACTAGATCCCACATGCTGCAACTAAATAAATAAATAGAAAAAAAGGGAGAGGGAAGCATACGCTAAGTGCCTACTATGTACCAGGCTCATCACACACACTGTTTTATCATCCCCCTATCAGCAACAATCCTATAAGGCAAGTGTTTTACCAGTGAAGTAGAGCAGTTTGGCTGCCATCTTACCTCAGCCTTTCGCTCTTACAAATACGTGGGTGGCGAGTATGGTTTTGGCAGAGTGACTGGTAGTGTATGAAATAACTGACATATTATATTATAACAGTCTCTCCTTATTAATGGTTTTGCTTCTTTGGTTTCAGTTACCTGTGGTCAACCACAGTCTGAAAATATTAAGTGGAGAATTCCAGAAATAAACAACGCATCATCAAACGTTTAAATTGCACGCTGTTCTGAGCAGCGTGATGAAATCTCACGCCATCCCGCCTGGGATGTGAATGACCTCTTGGTCCAGCATGTCCTATCTGTGGTCGCTTAGTAGCCAACTTGGCGTCTCAGTGCTTCTTCAAGTGACACTTATTTTACTTAATAATGGCACTAAACTGCGAGAGGAGTGGTGCTAGGGACTTCCTTGGTGTTCCAGTGGTTAATACTCCACGCTTCCAATGCAGGGGGTATGGGTTCGATCCCTGGTCAGGGGAACTAAGATCCTGCATGCTGCAGGGCATGATCAAAAAAAATTAAAAAGGAGTGATGCTAGCAATTAAAATGTGGTAAAGAGAAGCCCTAAGTGATTCCTTTAAGTGAAAAGGTGAACATTCTCCACTTAGTAAGAAACAAAATCCTACGCTAAAGCTGCTAAGATCTATAGTAAGAAAAAATCTTATATATGTGAAACTGTGAAGAAGAAAAAAAACTCATGCTAGTTTTGTGGTCCCACCACAAGCTGCAAAAGTTAAAACCACAGTAGGTGAGAAGTAATTAGCTAAGACTGAAAAGACACTGAATTTGTACAATAAGATGTTTTGAGTGAGAGACCAGATTCACATAACTTTTATTATAGTATATAGTTATAATTGTTCTACTGTATTCTTAGTTATTGTTGTTAATCTCTGTTCATAATTAATAAATTCATCTTTATGTACAGGGAAAAAACATAGTATCTAGAGGGTTCAGTATTCTCCGAGGTTTCAGGCATCCACTGAGAGTCCTGGAACATATGCCGCCATGGATAAGCAGGGAAACTATAATAATATTAAATAACAACAACAATGCTAATAATCAATAACACATATCGAACACTTATTCTAGGCCAGGAATCCTTTTAATGAATTTACTTTACGTGATTCCTAGCAAGTTAAGAAGTCTTTATTATTAGCACAATTTTGCAGAAGAGGAATTTGCTTTTGTTTTCATTTATTTTGTTGCAGTAGAGTTGCTTTACCATGTCATGTCCGTTTCTGCTGTACAACAAAGTAAATCAGCAATATGTATACATGTATCCCCTCTTTTTGGATTCCCTTCCCATTTAAATCAGCACAGAGTATTGAGTAGAATGCCACGTGCTATACAGTAGGTTCTTGCCGCTGCTAAGTCGCTTCAGTCATGTCCAACTCTGTGCGACCCCATAGACGGCAGCCCACCAGGCTCCCCCATCTCTGGGATTCTCCAGGCAAGAACACTGGAGTGGGTTGCCATTTCCTTCTCCAATGCATGAAAGGGAAAAGTGAAAGTGAAGTCACTCAGTCGTGTCTGACTCTTTGAGACCCTATGGTCTGCAGCCTACCAGGCTCCTCCATCCATGGGATTTTCCAGGCAAGAGTACTGGAGTAGGGTGCCATTGCCTTCTCCAACAGTAGGTTCTTACTAGTGTTCTATTTTACACATAGAGTATATACATATCAATCCCAATCTTCCAATCCACTCCTCCCCGCTACATTCCCCCCTTGGTATCCATACGTTTGTTCTCTACATCTACTAGTGTTCTATTTTATACATAGAGTATATACATATCAATCCCAATCTTCCAATCCACTCTTCCCCCCTACCTTCCCCCCTTGGTATCCATACATTTGTTCTCTACATCTATGTTTTGGCAGAAGAGGAATTTGAGGCTTAGGGAGGAGGCTCACATATAAATTCACTGATGAGTCGTAAAGAGTCAGACATGACTGAGATAATTTCACTTTTACACACATACAGAAGAGGTGAAGCTGGGTTACAGCAGGACTGGGCAACAGAGACGTCTTAAACTCTTTGAGGAGTAATGTTCACAACAATCTCAGTGATTGGCTAATACATAGTCAGAACTCTCCATTTTTCTTAATCTCATGTATGATGCTTATTTTTTCTCAGGAGGTGCAACCAAGCACAAATGAAAATGATCATGGCTATATCTGCAAAGTAAAATTTAGATGCAGAGATGGGAAAATTTGACTTGGCAGAATTAACAGCCACAGAAGAAAACTTACAATAGCTGGATCCATAATTGGTTAATTCCAGTAGAACTGAGGTGAAAATGAAAAGAAAAAAAGACGGGGAAACTTTTTTGGCCATGCCATATGGAAAACCAATCAAGGAATTAAATTGGTTTAATGGAGTTTGTACAGGAAAATGATTTGTAGCCACATGCCCTTGGCACTCACCTTTCCAGACAAAGGAACTGGTCAGACTGCAAGCAACTATGACTCTTCTCTAGGGGCTTCTCTTGGCTGGGCCAGGGCATTACCCTCAGCCCGTGATGGATGGGGACTGGATGGATAGCTAGGTCCATGAGCTAGCAAGGCTTCTTTCTTAGGGCGACTCTAAGGCATGTGCTTCCTGTCTCCAGAATTCCCCAGTGAGATAAAGCCCTAGTTGCTCACCCAGTCAGCCTCGTGATAATAATCTTTCCTTTTCACATCTTTCTTCCCTACTTCCTTAGCAATGATTTCTGGGGGTTATTCCTCAAATAAACTACTTCTTTTCTAATATTTAGTGTCTTCTCTTAAAGAACCCAACCAAAGACAATAATTCTTGTGAAACATGTTTTTTTTTTTTTTTTAATAGACTCATATCTTCAGGATTAGAATCAGTCAAAATATCTCTGGTTACATGGAAGAAATGTAAGTGTCCATCAACAGATGAATGGGTAAAGAAGATGGATACACACAACACACACACACACAGGACTATTAGTCGGTCATTAAAAAAATGAAATATTGCCATTTGCAGCAACATGGATGGACCTAGAGATGATTATACAGAGTGAAGTCAGAGAAAGAGAAATATTATGTGATCTTACTGATATCTAAAAAATTATACAAATGAATTTATATACAAAACAAGTAGGCTTACAGACATAGAAAAGAAACATCAAAGGGGAAAGGAAAGGGGGAGGAATAAGTAGTGTGGGATTAACAGATACACATCATTATACATAAAATAGATAAACAAGAATATACTGTATAGCACAGGGAACCATATAAACATTTTTGAATGAACTATAAAGGAAAATAATCAGAACATATATATATATATATATATCCACATAACTGAGTCACTTGGCTGTATAGCTGAAACTAACACAATATTGTGAATCAACTATACTTCAGTTTAAAAAGTTGAAAGTTTCTTGTTATATAGACACAGCATCAGATTCAGATGACAGACTCAGGACTGGACTCCAAAGATCCATGTTTTAAAAGATGTGCATGCTAATGTTTAATTGGAGAAGGAAATAGCAACCCACTCCAGTATTCTAGCCTGGAGAATGCTATGGACAGAGAAACTGGCGGGCTGTTGTCCGTGGGATTTCAAATGGTTGGACAAGATTGAGTGACTAAATAACAACCATGTTCAACAAGTCAAATGAAAGTCATCTAGTAGGGGTCCCCAACCTCCAGGACCTAATGCCTGATGATCTGAGGTGGAGCTGATATAATAATAATAGAAATAAAGTATACAGTAAATATAAGGCCCCGAAACCATCCCCAAGTCATCCCTGACCCCACTCCTGGTATGTGGAAAAAGTTTCTTCCACGAAACCAGTCCCTGGTGCCAGAAAGGTTGGGGACTACTGCAGGGAGCTCCGTCTGTGAGATTAAGGAAGACAGTAAGTCAAGGGCTACCACCTGAGTACCTATGACTCATGGAATAAAACTCTTTTCCAAGGGTTCAAATCTATGAAGTCAGAAAGCAAAGTTTCTAAGTCTACCAGTTTTGAAAACATATCAGAATTTCACCGTTTTCAATGATTTTCACATTTTTTTCTGTTGACATTCGTTTCTCCCTGCACAACAGTGCATTTTCGCTATGTCAGAGGAAAAAGAGCTACTGATTTGAAGAAACACAGACTCTGTTCTTCCTGTGTAATCTGAACTCCAGTATTTAGACAAGTGTAGTACAGGTGGCACTTGGTCTGATCTGCGTCTATTGACACAACACCAGACAGGAAAGTTCCATTACGAAAACTGATTCCAAGGGATCATGCGCTTTGTTTTTGTTTCCAAATACGGTGAAATGTTTATATCTTGAGATTGGACACTTTATAAATAACAGACAAATTGTAAGCATTTACTCTTTGGAAATGACCAAGAAAATAGACTATAAGCTCTTCCAGGGCAGGGATCTTTCTTTGGGTTTGCATATCACAAAGATTTTATGGAATGGTAGGGGCTGAAATGAAGAAAGAAAGAATCTTTGCATCCACAGCACCAGGCATCGTATCAGAAACAGGGCAGGGACTTTATCCTCCTATGAAATGGGAGGAAAAGTAATCATGAGATAATATACTAAAAAAGAGAGAGATGAAGGAAATGGAACAATTATTAAGACAGGCTAATGTCAACTATAATTCTGCTGAATTTTTGCATGTGCCCTTGAAAGTGTTGGGAGACACTCACACACACACACACGCACACACACTTCAGAGCTTGCATCATGATCAGATTGTCACTATAGAGGAGAAGCTGAGAGTCACACTCCTGACCATCAGGGGCAGGAGCGCTTTTTCTTTGGGAACTTTGATTCCTAGGCCTCAGGGTGGGGATTTTCCTACTCGGGAAAACTCAAGTGACTGGCAAAACAGGCCATGATTTTTTTTTTTTTTTCATGAGAACGTGGCCACAGTTATTCAGAGACTGAGAAAACAGTTATCTACCACTAACGTATGCTTGTCTTCTGAGACACCACCTTGGTATTGTGCCTGCTGGAAAAGGCCAGAAGCATCTGTGCTCAGGGTCTTTATCAGATTTCTCTAGGGGAGAAGAACAGATCTGCTCATTTGTGTTTCTAACTAATCTGTCTTTCCAAAATATGTGACTTGTTTCGATAAGTATTATGTGATTTCCAAATATACATATGCTATTATAGATATGTTCCAAATATATACACACCTATATTTATGTTTGTGTATATGGATGTATCTATATATGTATATACACACTTGTTTATATATGTGTGCATATATATATATATATAGACACCCAGTTTAAACAATTTTTTTGCATAATTCTGTCATGCTTAGGAATTCCTTCCTTCCCTTCAGGACTTTTACTGTTTTTTTTTTAATTTTTATTTATTGGTGTACAGTTGATTTAGTGCTGTGTTAGTTTCAGAGGTACAGCAGTGATTCAATTATACATACACCTATTCATTCTTTTTTTAGATTTTTTTCTCATCTAAGTTATCACAAAATATTGAGTAGAGTTCCCTGTGCTATACAGTAGGCCCTTGATGGTTACCCTTGATGGTCAGGAGTGTGACTCTCAGCTTCTCCTCTATAGTGACATCCATATATAGTGGTGTGTATGTTAATCCCAAGGAATTTCAGTGATAATCTGATGACAAATTTTGGTGCTAGTATTTCCATAATTCAGTAAGTGATTATGCAATTAATAACTGGGTCATAACTCAGTGGACTTTTTCCCCTAACTTTGAGACAACAGATCTTATACCTTTATCTAGTGTTTATCTATTTTCCTTTCTTATTGAAACTTCTTAAAAGCATATTCTGAAAACAAACAAAAAACTTTGCCTTTCTTTATGCAAAGACATTTAGCCTTTTATTCCCCCTTGAAGAAACACTTGGCAACTAAAATTGGTTCTTTCCCCTTAATCAAAAACGGTTCTAAAATTGCTAGAGTCCTTTTTTATCACCTCACACTGCCGGAGAAACATAGTTTATTTTCCTTTTGGTTTTTGATGGAACCAAGTACTTTTAAGGATAAAAAAAGGAGACATTAGCATGAATGCAGGATCAGTTGGCAAGAAAAAATAACCCTAAAAAATGTGAGGTCATAGGAGACCTATTACACCTCTATTTTGTATTTTATTTCTCCAAAATTGTTGTTTTTAAACAAGAAAGCAGTAAAGAGCCAAGTCTTTAAAGTGGTGCTGGGACTATAGGGTCTGATTTCATTAATCTCCGAAGGAAATTTTAGAATTAGAAGAAGTTCAATAGGAAAACATCAGTGTTGTTTTGAGTGTGGATTTGAAGTCTGGGCCCAGGTGGGCAGCGAGCAGAAAGAGAGAATGGAAACTTCTGAGATGGGGGACAGAGGGAAGGGGAAGATAACAGGAAGAGTGCGGACAGGATTAGATGAGGAAATCTCCCAAAGGCGTTTCATGGAGGGACGACTCCCCGGTCCCCAGAGCACCATCAGTTGTGAGCCACCTTCTCTGCTACTTTCTTTCTTCCCACTTCTAACTCTCCCATCTTCCTAAGAAATATACACATTCTGAAATCTCTTGCTCAAAATGCCACCAAATACCTCCTTTAAAATCTTGGAGTTAAAAGACATTTATTATTTCAGAATAATTCTGGACAGTGAGAACTGCCATAAAGAGCTTCCAAATGAATGAGAAACGTGGGAACGAAAACCTAGGAGTTGTATGAAAAGTTCCCTTCCAGAGGGAAGGCCCGATGCCGAAACACAACCCCCCAAATGTAGAAATCACCAAGGAATTTTAAAATTGAAACTTTAAAAAATTCAAGTTCTAAAGGTAAGTGAAAGAAATAGTGGTAGATGTTCACAATGCAGCCCCTTGATCAGATGGGAATATTTGTCAATGCTCTCAAGAATGTCAGGCACCTATGAAAATATAAATGTTAATTATTATTAATAACCCTATTTTATGACAGACTCATACACATTAATAATAAAACGATGAGTGTATGTGTTAGTAGCTCAGTCGTGTCCTACTCTTTGCAACCCCACAGACTACAGCCTACAAGGCGCCTCTGTCCATGGAATTCTCCAAGCAAGAATACTGAAGTGGATTGCCATTCCCTTCTCTAGGGGATCTTCCCAACCCAGGGATTGAACCTGGGTCTCCTGCATGGCAGGCAGATTCTTTACCATCTGAGCCACCAGGGAAGCCAATAAAACTATAAATAGTCCAATCAGTCAGTTCAGTTCAGTCGTTCAGTCGTGTCCGACTCTTTGCGACCCCATGAATTGCAGCACGCCAGGCCTCCCTGTCCATCACCAACTCCCGGAGTTCACTGAGACTCACGTCCATTGAGTCAGTGATGCCATCCAGCCATCTCATTCTCTGTTGTCCCCTTCTCCTCCTGCCCCCAATCCCTCCCAGCATCAGGATCTTTTCCAATGAGTCAACTCTTCGCATGAGGTGCCCAAAGTATTGGAGTTTTAGCCTCAGCATCAGTCCTTCCAATGAACACCCAGGACTGGTCTCCTTTAGGATGGACTGGTTGGATCTCCTTGCAGTCCAAGGGACTCACAAGAGTCTTCTCCAGCACCACAGTTCAAAAGCATTAATTCTTCGGCACTCAGCTTTCTTCACAGTCCAACTCTCACATCCGTACATGACCACTGGAAAAACCATAGCCTTGACTAGACGGACCTTTGTTGGCAAAGTAATGTCTCTGCTTTTTAATATGCTATCTAGGTTGGTCCTAACTTTCCTTCCAAGGAGTAAGCATCTTTTAATTTCAATAAAAGGTAATAAATAGGCAATTCACATAAAAATAAATAGCTGTGACCAATAAATACAGGAAGAGATGTTCAACCTCATTCATTATCAAAGAATTACAAATGGAAGAAACAATGAGGTATCATTTTTGACTTCTGAAATTTGAAAAGTTTAGTATTAGGCACAATAGAAGAGGATCAGAAACGCATGTATCCTCTGTTGGAGGGAATAGAAATTGGCACAATTTTCTTAGAATGTGCTATGTCAGTTGTGGCTCAGATGGCAAAGAATCATGCAAGAGACCCAGGTTCAATCCCTGGGTCAGGAAGATCCCCTGGAGAAGGCAATGGCTACCCACTCTAGTATTCTTGCCTGGATAATCCCATGGACATTGGAGCCTGGTAGGCTACAGTCCATGGGGTCACAAAGAATCAGACACAACTAAGCGATTAATACTATCTATCTATAACAATGCAAATGTTTGACCCAGAAGCAGAGACATATCAAATAAAAGCTAACTTTCTAAACATTTTAATTATATGCATTTCTTTCTTACGACAATCCTGTGAGGTAGATACCATAATTATCCTCATTTTAAAATAGGGAAAATAAGGTTCAGAAAAGCTAAATAAAGTAAGTGGCCAGGCCAAGTTTTAAAGAGGCAGTCTGGCTGTTACCTATTTTCATCCCTGTGCTTCCCAGGAACATAGCTACAGGCTACTTTTCTCTCTTAAAACAATCTTAAAATTCAGATGTTTTTACATAAAGTAAATGTCAGCCTTGAAAAGTATTCTAATATGTGGAATCTTAAAAAAACGGGGGGGGGGGGACAAATGAAACATCTACAAAACAGAAATAAGAGTTAAGATGTAGAAAGCAAACTTGTTTTTTGTTACCAGGGTAAGCGAGGAGGGGGCATAAATTGGGAGATTGGGATTGACATATTCACACAACTTTATATAGATAATTACTAAGAAACTACTATATAGCACAGGGAACTCTACTCAATACTCTGCAATGGCCTGTGTGTGTTTCCGATTCTTTGCGACCCATGAACTGTGACCCACTAGGCTCCTCTGTCCATGGAATTCTCCAGGCAAGAATACTGGAGTGGGTAGCCATTCCCTTCTTCAGGGAATCTTTCTGACCCAGGGATCGAACCCGGGTCTCCCCTATGAGAGGGAGGCATGAGAAAAGATTCTCAAAAAAGGGCAGATATATATATCTATATATGTATAACTGAATCATTTTGCTGGACACCTGAAACTAATACATTGTAAATCAACTATATTCCATAAAATTAAAAAAAAATAAATATACTACTCTTAGAGCTTTGATAAATTCATCTGGTCATGAACTACCAACACAACCAAGATTCAGAACAGCTCCATCATCCCCAAATGTTCTCCCGCACGTTGCTGCCAAGCCTGCCCCGACTCCCTTCTTAGCCTCTTGATCCTCTATTCTGTTTTCCAGAATGTTGCATAGATGGAGGTATACAGCAAGTAGCCTTTTTTCACCTTCTCTGGCCTTTTATTTTAATTTTTTAAAATTTATTTTATGGAAGTATAACTTACAGTGTTGTATTAATTTCTACTGTACAGCACAGTGATTCTTATGTGTATGTATATATATACACACACACTCTTCTTCATATTCTTTTTCACTATGGTTTATTACCGGTTATTGAACATAATTCCTGTGCTATACAGTAGGACCTTGTTATTTATTCATTATCTATAAATAGTTTACATCTGTTAATCCAAAACTCCCAATTCATCCCTCCCCGACCTTCCCCCTGACCTTGACAACCAGAAGTCTGTCTGTGTGTCTGTGAGTCTGTATCTGTTTTACAGACAAGTCCATTTGTGTCACATTTGAGATTCTACATATAAGTGATGTCATATGGGATTTGTCTTTCTGACTTCACTAAGGATCATAATCTCTAGGTCCATCCATGTTGCTGCAAATAGCATTATTTCATTCTTTTTATGGCTGAATAATATTCCAGTGTGTATGCGTATACACACACACACACACACACACACACACACACACAAGTACCACATTTTCATTACCCATTCATATGTCGGTGGACATTTAGGTTGCTTTCATGTCTTGGCTACTATAAAAAGTGCTGCAATGAACACAGGGGAGAATGTATCTTTTTGAATTATAGTTTTGTCTGGGTATATATATGCCCAGGAGTGGGACTGCGGGATCATATGGTAACTCTGTTTTTAGCTTTTTGAGTTTTCCATAGTGGCTGTACCAGTAGTTAGCCTTTTGGAATTGGCTTCTTTCACTGAGCTTAGTTCATTTGAGATTCATCCACGATCTTGCATGTGTCAGTAATTCACTCATTTTTATTGCTGAGCTGTATTTCACTCACTCATGGTTTGTTTATCCATCCCTGGCTGAGGAAAACTTGCATTGTTTCCAATTTTTGGAAAGTCACTATAAACGTTTGTGTACAAGTTTTTGTACCTATAGGCTGATTTTGATTTGTAAATTGTCTCTTGTTAAATCCCTATAATGTCTTTAAAGTCCTCTTTTAAATGCAGTATTGTTCAAGTGAAAAATTTCTGAATAGAGGGTAAAAATTTAGGAATTGTAAATTCCAGTTCACTTTGCCACTGGCTTCCTATTGACTTTGGACAAGTTGCTCTTGATTGCTAAAAGTCTGGAGAAGTCTTCAAGGTTCTCCAGACAAGACAGCCAAGAGCTCAGTACAATTTGTTGGGGGTCACATGACCACTTTCTCGGCTCTGATATACAATCCACGACTGTCTTTTGTCTCTTGAGTCAGCTAGGCTTCTGCATGGTTTGTGTCTCATCTCGCTTCCTTTATGGAACAGGGTTTGGCTTTCTCCCTGGTTCAACCAGACTTGGACATCTCACTGGCCCACCTCTAAGACTCAGTTCCCTGAGCTCCTCATCCATAGACTTCTGGCTCCTGTCTTGGCATTGCCGATGCTCACAGCCCACAGCATCTCCTCCAGACACTCCTCATCACCACCTTGGCTCCATCTCTGTTAAGCCCCTTCCCGCAGCATTTTAAAGATGAATGAGGGTTGTCAAGTATAGATGTCTACCTGGACCCACCTGAGATCTGCTCACTTTCATACCAGGATGATTTTAAGAGAAATGATGGGATTAAAGATAATGTGTAAAATGATGGGTGGAAACATGGCCGTGTTGACTCTTAAGCGGGTTAAAAATTGGCTTATGAGTTTGGCACTGGAAAAACAGCCCATGTCTGTGGGAAGCAGGCATTTAGATAAGTCTCCTTGAGTTTGGCAAATGTGTTCATCTAAAAATAGACAGATTTTTTTTCTTGCTTTTTTATTGCAACATGCAAAGTATTACTGAGAGGAGGGTTACAAGTAGAGGAAGAAATGTTTGAAAAAAAAAAAAAAAGCATAATTTTATCCCAGTAAGTAATAATCCTAACAATCTGTCTGAAATGCTTCCAAATGAACTCTGAAGGAAAACATTTATGAGCTGGACTGTGGTATTAGGTTGCAACATTCTAATTTACTGAGGGTTTATTTTCTTTTTAAAAAAATCCCACAAAAATAAAAGTGCACTATGAAACGAGGAGTCTGCCGTACGAAAATCGCTTTCTGCATGTTATTAGCATCCTGTGGCTGTAGGCACTGCCCTTTCCCCACCGCTGATGGATGCTTTGCTAGTTGTGGCCCATGTCACTGGATCAAAGGCATTTCACTTTATCCTTGTTGTGGTCACACTTATAATATGTGTACTGTCCAGTCAGTCGCTAAAACCGTTTTGGAGAAAAGATTATTTCTTTAGGACCATTCTCATTTATAAGTGGCTGCCTATTGGGAATGATTTCACAGTCTCCAAAAGAGTCTGGTATTGATGTTGAAAACTCAGCCTCTGAACACCAGTGCTGATTTGAATCTTGGAGACAGAGTTTTGGGTGAAGTAGAAAAGAATACTTTTATTGTTCTGCCAGGCAAAGGGGAACACAGGGACTCATGCCATTCAAAACTGTGTCCCAACCGGGGCGGGGGAGGAGGGGCAGGGGGGTGGGATGGTTCAAGGGTGGGGTTGCTGATAAGGATGCAGGTGTGTGCAGGACCTGCATTCCTTTAATCTGGCCTCAGGTGGTCTCTCGAGGAGCTTCTCTGGTTCTAGAGATTATCAAACTGTGACCTTCTCTAAAGTTAAGAATGCTTCATGAATTAACACTTTCTAAATATTGGGGGTTTTAGTTCTGTTGAAGACCTCAAAGATATTGCTGTGTATATCCCTTGAGGTGGAATGAGGACCCTGCCCCAAGGCTGTATGTTGTTTCTTGGCTACTCCTCCTTTGTCTCTGGATCCCCACCCTTCCCTGATCAACAACTATTTGAACCTGCCCTTTGGAACTCAGGATAGGTCATGGAGGGTGAAGGCTATTCCCTACAAACGAGAAACAGGGGGACAAAGAAACACTTTCATGTCCAGGAGCCCCAGGAGGTCCTGCTGGTTTCACTGTCCCATTAAAACACTATTCTCACATCCATCCTGACAGAGAAAATCCTATGATTAAAAACTGTGTGGGACTTTAAAAGTCTGCTAAGTGTTATGAACGGAATTGCATCTCCCCACCCCCCAAAGTTGGACGTTGAAGTCTTAATCTCTGGTACCTTAGAATGTGACTATGTAGAGAAACTGTCTTTAAAGAGGTAAGTTAAAGTGGACTTAAAGTCTAAGTCCATTAGAGTGGACCCTCATTTCATCTGGCTGCTGTCCTGTAAGAAGAGGAAATTTGGACACACACACAGAGAAATGACAACATGCAGACACAAAAACAAAATGCTGTCTACAGACCAAAGAAAGAGGCCTCAGGAGAAACCAATCCTGCCCACATCTCAAACTTGTACTGGTAGTCTCCAGAAATGCAAGGAAATACATTTTTGTTGTTTGAGCCATCCGGCGTATGGTACTTTGTTATGGCAGCCCAAGAAAACTGATACACTAAGACACAAATGTATAGAGTTGCCAGAGAGGGAGGAGAGGAAGAAAAGATATGTGTAGCAGTTCCCTCTACTGAACACCCTCATTCAGCAACTTGTGATTCAACTCCCAGCATGAGCCAAGTCCTGTCCCAGCTGCCAAGGATTCAGCAGTGAGCAAACTGACACATTTTCTGCCCTTCGAGCACTGATAGTCTATCAGTCAGCTCTCCACGGGGGCTTGTTAAAGATGCGAGCCAGCACTCACTAGATCCAAGTCCCCTGGGTGTAACCTACTCCCCCCACCCCCACCCCCACCATTTATATTTGGATGGGAACAAGGATGTTAGATCCTTCTCCACTGCCCATCTGAGAAGAGGAAACATTGTCAGCTTCTGCAGCTGACGTAGAGGAGCTGTTAAGGATAGAAAGAAAAGAAAGCTGGAGATGAGAGGGGCTGAGCACCCCTCAAATGAGCTTCACCTAATCACAATTTAGCCAGAATGCTGGCCAGACCCCACGCATTCTGTTGTACACTCAAGCTCTCATGAAACTCTATTAGGGTTGGTAGTTTTTAGGAAAGTGGCTATTACTAATGTCATCCCAGAAAAATGTGAGCAAAAAATAAAAGATGATTACAGAAAGAAGAGTGTCACATGAACAGGGCTTGCAGATTGGAAATACTAAAGAGGATTTTGCTGCTGTCTTAGTTATCTTGGCAATCACTCGCTCTCCTCTTATAGGAAGGAAGCTCTAGGGATTCTATGTGAGTCATTGCCTTAAAGCATAGGGCTAGGTCCGCTGCAAAGCATTAGAGCATCTGAATCTCAGCATTAGAGCTGCTTTCGGGTCCCTCTCACCTCTCTTTAGGGGTGAGGTTAAGAAATAACATATACTGACTGTTTAGAGTTCTTTATGGTTTGCAAGTTGTCTTCACAACAATCTTGAACCATAGGGCATTGCTCTGATGACCCTCCTTTTAAGGCTAGAGAAGCTAAGTTCAGAGATATAAGTGTTACATGCAGGGTTACAGAGCTGAAAATGATGGGTGAAGAAATGAGAATATGGGCCCCCTGACTCCAATATGCTATTGGTGCTATTTCTATCAAGCTGGATACTGGTTCTCTTGGTCTAGAAATGTGGCATTGAAATGCCCAGGGCTTATAGAATTAAGGTCAAGGGTTCTGCTTGCCAAGAATAAGTGCACCATCTTGAGTGGCACCTCCCATAATCCTAGGAGAAGAAGCCCAAGTTTATTTAAAGGATCATCACCATCTTGACTTCCATGTCTATTTTTTTAAAATTTTATTGAAGTATAGCTGATTAACAATGTTGCGTTAATTTCTGTTGTTTGGTTGCCAGGTCACGTCAGACTCCTTTGCAACCCCATGGATTGTAGCCCGCCAGGCTCCTCTGTTCATGGGATTTCCCAGGCAAGAATACTGGAGTAGGTTGCCATTTCCTTCTCCAGGGGATCTTCCCAACTAAGGGACTGAACCCATGTCTCCTGCATTGGCAGGTGGACTCTTTATCACTGAGCCACCTTTCATATTCTTTCTATTATGGTTTACTCATAGGATACTGAATGTAGTTCCCTCTGTTGTACACTAAGCCGCTTGTTGTTTATCCATCCTATATATAATAGTTCACATCTGCTAATCCCAAACTCCCAGTCCATCCTTCCCCATCCCTCCCCCTTGGCAGCCGCAACTCCGTTCTCTACCTCTGTGAGTCTGTTTCTGTTTCATAGACAGCTTCATTTGTGTCATATTTTAGATTCCACGTATAAGTGATATCATATGGTAATTGTCTTTCTGTCCACGTCTATTATTTTACACAAGAATAAGATAGCTCACTGGACTTAGAGTTGTAAGATAGTTGCCAGGTAAAGAGATGAGGGAAGAGTTTATATGCGAACGTATCTGGCTATGAGGAAACGGGTTTATTCATTCATTTATTCACTTATTCATTGTTTCATTCAACAAACATTTACTAGCTGCCTCCAGTGCCAGCCACTGCTTGAAGTACTAGGCTTCCATAATGACAAAAATTAAATCCAGGGCTTGCCCTCAACTAATAAAGTGTCCAGTCTCAAGGGGTGAAAGAGGCATTTATCAAAAGACCACAAAAAATGTGTCATTTCAATCTGAGAGAAGTGTTTTTAGAGGAAGGACAAGAGTCAGGAGAGGGTTTCCAAGGAAGTGATATTTGAACTGGGTTCCTAAGTGGGAAGTGAACTCCCGGGAAGATGTCCAGGGTGTGCAAAGATAGATGGGGTGCTTCAGTGGATGACACTAAACTACGGTTTTTAAATCGTATATTCATAAATTTAAAAATGACTTATATGAAGAACAGACACTACTGCTGCTGCTAAGTCGCTTCAGTCATGTCCGACTCTGTGCGACCCCATAGACGGCAGCCCACCAGCCTCCTCTGTCCCTGGGATTCTCCAGGCAAGAACACTGGAGTGGGTTGCCATTTCCTTCTCCAGTGCATGAAAGTGAAAAGTGAAAGTGAAGTCACTCAGTCGTGCCCAACTCTCAGCGACCCCATGGACTGCAGCCTACCAGGCTCCTCCATCCATGGGATTTTCTAGGCAAGAGTACTGGAGTGGGGTGCCATTGCCTTCTCCAGAACAGACACTGGGAGGTCAGAAATAAGGAGAGATTCTAACTACAGGAGAACTTACTCCCACTCACCCCACCCCTCTAAAAAAAAACGAGCCATGGCTGGCCACAGAGTTTTTATTAACACAACAAAGATCAAGGATACATGATATCCTGCCTTATTAATGGTGCCTTGGGTTTCAGAAAGAAGCCAGCTCCTACAATTGAATGCTTGGAAAGTAGTCAGTTGGGATTTAAACTGTCCGACTTCTGGTTTCTGGTCTAGCATGTAAAAAGCTTGGAAGTCACCGCTCCATCTGAGCAAGTAAAATGCTGAACGAACTGAAAAATCAATGGCTCTTCTTAGATCCATAAGAGCAGTGAGGTCACAGGGCACAGTGCTGCCTCCTCGTTGGAGAGACTCCCAGGCAAATGCAGAGAAACACAACTTCTCAGAGCAGCAGCCTCCATGGGAACCAGAGCAGGGGGCAGGGAAACCCAGACTGTATTGGTGAAGTGCAGGCAGCTCAGTGTGGACAACACTGAGAATTAAATCCTCCAGAGGTCTAGTCACTAGTGGATTTCCACAGGGCCAGGTTTGTGAGTTTTTTTCTCCTGTATCTCCCCAGTGAACATCAGAAAACAGAGGGGAAGAGGGAAGAAACCAATCAGAAATATACCGGAGCACTCTATTCTCCCTAAAAAGGTCTGCCAGGAGAAGCTAGTCAACCAGAGATAACTGGGGTATTATCAGAGTCTAACCTGGAGGAAGGAAAATACCCAACTTTAGCCCACCCTAGCCATCCTGTCTCAACTCAGAAGCAGGTGTGAAGCTCATAGTCCAGAAGAATAGGCTCACTAAAAGACTGAGAGCTCAGACAGCTCGTGGGAATCTGATGTATAGTGCAGGGAGCTCAGCTCAGCACTCTGTGCTGACCTAGAGGGGCCAGATAAGGGGTCAGTGGGAGGGAGGTCCAAGAGGGCTGTTCAGTTCAGTCGCTCAGTCGTGTCCGACTCTTTGAGACCCCATGAACCACAGCACACCAAGCCTCCCTGTCCATCACCAACTCTCGGAGTTCACTCAAACTCACGTCCATCGAGTAGATGATGCCATCCAACCATCTCATCCTCTGTCATCCCCTTCTCCTCCCACCCTCAATCTTTCCCAGCATCAGGGTCTTTTCAAATGAGTCAGCTCTTCACATCAGGTGGCCAAAGTATTGGAGTTCCAGCTTCAACATCAGTTCTTCCAATGAATACCCAGGACTGATCTCCTTTAGGATGGACTGGTTGGATCTCCTTGCAGTCCAAGGGACTCTCAAGAGTCTTCTCCAACACCACAGTTCAAAAGCATCAATTCTTCTGTGCTCAGCTTTCCTTATAGTCCAACTCTCATATCCATACGTGACTATTGGAAAAACCATAGTCTTGACTAGACGGATCTTTGTTGACAAAGTAATGTCTCTGCTTTTTAATATGCTGTCTAGGTTGGTCATAATTTTCCTTCTAAGGAGTAAGCATCTTTTAATTTCATGGCTGCAGTCACCATCTGCAGTGATTTTGGAGCCCAAAAAAATAAAGTCAGCCACTGTTTCCACTGTTTCCCCATCTATTTCCCATGAAGTTATGGGACCGGATATAATGATCTTTGTTTTCTGAATGTTGCGCTTTAAGCCAACTTTTCACTCTCCTCTTTCACTTTCTTCAAGAGGCTCTTTAGTTCTTCACTTTCTGCCATAAGGGTGGTGTCATCTGCATATCCGAGGTTATTGATATTTCTCCCAGCAAACTTGATTCCAGCTTGTGCTTCATCCAGCCCAGCGTTTCTCATGATGTACTCTGCATATAAGTTAAATAAGCAGGGTGACAATATACAGCCTTGACGTACTCCTTTTCCTATTTGGAACCAGTCTGTTGTTCCATGTCCAGTTCTAACTGTTGCTTCCTGACCTGCATACAGGTTTCTCAAGAGGCTGGTCAGGTGGTCCGGTATGCCCATCTTTTTCAGAATTTTCCACAGTTTATTGTGATCCACACAGTCAAAGGCTTTGGTATAGTCATTAAAGCAGAAATAGATGTTTTTCTGGAACTCTCTTGCTTTTTTGGTGATTCAGCAGATGTTGGGAAGAGGGATGAGATTATGTATATATACATACAGCTGATTCACTTCATTGTGCAGCAGGATCTAGCACAGCATTTTAAAACAATTATACCCCAATAAAAAATAATAATAAAGTATTATAACATCTACAAATTATTTTGAAAAACTTTAGTAAAAAATGATACAGGAAAAAAGACCGAGATCTAATCACACACCATAAAACATCCACCCGCCCCAACTCCCAGCAAAACCCACCGCCATATTAGTATAGGTCTATTTATAGCAGTTCCTTTTACCCAGTACATCATGCCTGGCTATCAAAGGAGTTACAGAACATACTAAGAAGCAATATTTAAAAAGCTGTGGCTTTTGTGTCTCTGTATTAGCAGATGGATTCTTTACCTCTGAGCCACCATATAATCAGAAAATATTCTATTATCATATTTAAAATGGAGAAAACTAGTAGCTGTTTTCAACATTAGCTGAATAAGATTAACATTGCCAAAATACCTGTTGTTGACAAATGCAAAAATGCTAACTTACAAGATACAGGTTGAAAAATAAAAATGTAAGTTGTTGATATCAAGTTAATATTCATGGTTTGAAATTTAGTATAACGTATGGGAATACGGCAATCTATAGAATTCAGTGCATTACAAGTCTTATCTTGACACCCTAAGCCATAAGAACACCTAGTATCCAGACCTTGGTTTCTAGATACCATTCGTCAATAAAAGAACTAGAGCTCTTTGACGGAGAAGACAATGGCACCCCACTCCAGTACTCTTGCTTGGAAAATCCCATGGACGGAGGAGCCTATTAGGCTGCAATCCATGGGGTCGCTAAGAGTCAGACACGACTGAGTGACTTCACTTTCACTTTTCACTTTCATGCATTGGAGAAGGAAATGGCAGCCCACTCCAGTGTTCTTGCCTGGAGAATCCCAGGGACGGGGGAGCCTGGTGGGCTGCCGTCTATGGGGTCGCACGGAGTCGGACACGACTGAAGTGACTTAGCATAGCATAGAGCTCTTCGAGGAATGGGTGATTCCAGGGAAAATGAAAAATGAGCTTGCAGTATCTTATGTTGTCAGAAAGTAAGGAAGATGCTCATAAAAGAATGGGAAATGGTGAAGAACACAGGAACCAACTGGATGGAATTACTAATGGCCAAATATAGGACAATTCAAGCAACAAAAATAAATACAGTACTGGAATAAAATATATACAAGTTAACACAGATACTTTTTAAAATTGAATAAATAAAAGATAAAAAAGATGTATTTTTATTATATTAGAATTTCAGTTAGTAAGTGTAGAAGGTATGATGGAAACAGAAAATCACAATGCAATAATAGTAATGGTTGTAGGCGAGCATCAACAATGAATGCTAAGATTAGTGGGCAAATGTATGATGAAAAATGGGGTATTTGCATAGTCTCATGGTATTTCTCCAAAAGTAATTATTATGCAAAGGGAAAAATAGTAACTTTACAGTGGGAAACCTGGTTGATAGGCATCACTGCAAACAAGTGATCAGAGTGCAAAAGGGCAACAGACATCGTGTGCCTTCTGCTGGGATGCACTGGGAAGGGCATCACATTTTGTGGTATTCTTTCCAAAAATGGGCTTCCCAGGTGGTTCAGTGGTGAAGATACACCTGCCAATGCAGGAAATGTAAGAGACGCGGGTTCGATCTCTAGGTCAGGAAGGAAGATCCCCTGGAGGAGGAAATGGCAGCCCACTCCAATATTCTTACAGAAAATTCCATGTACATGGCAGGCTACAGTCCATGGGGTTGCAAAGAGTCGGGCATGACTGAGCATACACGCGCGCGCGCACACACACACACACACACACACACACACGCGCGCGCGCGCGCATGCGCATTTGCTAACAATACAGAACCTCAATCCAATCATGAGCAAACATCAAGCAAACTTAAATTCAAGGACATTCTTCAAAATGTCTAGTCATACTTTTGAAAAGTGTCAACTATAGTTATATGTATGCTAAGTCACTTCAGTTGTGTCCAATTCTTTGTGACCCCGTGGACCGTAACCCGCCAGGCTTCTCGATGTCTGGCTCTAGGTGATCACATCTTGATAGTTACACAAGGTGCTAATATTAAGGGAGGCTGGGTGAAGGACTCTCTGTACTATTTTTTCAACTTGTCTGCCAGTCAAAAATTATTTTCAAGAAAAAGTTAAGGAAAAATCTTGTATGATTTTATTAAATGATTTTTTTTCTAAGATGAGTCCTTAATAATCTACTCAACATTACAGAGAAATCTGGAAGTCAGTAAATCTAGCCCTTGGATTACAGAATCAGATTTTAGAGTTTAAAAAGACCCTTGGATAAGCATTCCACAGTTCCACATCACTTTCAGGTGTGGAGAGTAAGACCCAGAGGCACGGAGTTACTAAAACCTTCGTTCTAGAACTCAAGTCTTTTATCTGTCTATTCATTTTTACGTCTACTTTATGACACTGCTGGATTGAAATCCAAGAACTTTCACTTGATTTAATTCAATTTAATCTAAATTCATAAGATATTTTATAAGAAACAATATTCTAATGTCTAATATATTTATAATGAAATTATGAAAATCTTGCTCAAGAAGAACACAATGTTTTGCTTTTCATAAAACCTTGAGTAGCACTTTGAGAAGTAAAAATAAACTTTGTAAGATTGAATTTAGTTCAAACTACAAATCAATTTCAAGGAGCTCAGGGTTTGATTAAAATTCATTATTCCCTTTGGTTAAAGTCACCCTTTCATTTCTTCTTGCATGTGAGTTTGCTGGGGTGTTTGCTCACATTCACACACACACACACACACACACACACACAGAGCATTCGTTAAAATATGAAATATGATAGGTCATTTTATGTCATTTAGTATAATTGTCTGAGATGGCTCCATGATATAATCTTGTGTATTAGGGGCCAGAGCAAGACAATGATAGTCTTGGCACTCAGCCCATGTTTACCTTCAGTTTTTATTGCCGGTAAGATTTCTATTTCTCAACAAAACCTTCTCCACCCTACAAAGTCTGCACTATGCATCTACCAGATGGCCTTGTTATACAATCAAGTTTAATGGGATTAGACCAGATCACTGAATTTTAGAGATTCTTCACTACCACAGCTATTTCTTCTCTGAAATGCTATCACTCAAATAATGTATATAATATACTCCTCTGGTCAACTCGAGTTTTAAAAAGCACCAACATAGATACCTGAACATATTTGCATTTTCTTTTTCCAAAAAAAGAATTCTGGTGCCAGAAATGAAAGTACTTAGGACTACTATTTATGTATGTATGTGATAACAATATTTATTGGAAGACGTCTAAAAAAAATACTGTGTGGTTAAGCAAGATGCTAGGAAGATTATTCCAAATATTTCTAGAGTAGAACTTCTTTGTCTCTATAGCTGAATCTCCCCAGGCTGATCTATTATTACACTCTACTTTTCTCAGGTAAACTGGATCAAAATTCCAGAGTCATCTTTTTATAAATATATTTTTTTAATATTTTTTATATACTCTTGTGTCATGTGGGATCTTTAGTTGCAGCACGTGAACTCAGCTGCTGCATGTGGGATCTAGCTCCCCGACCAGGGATTGAAACCAGGACGCCTGCTTTGGGAGCACATTCTTAGCCACTGGACCAGCAGGAAAGTCCCCAGAGTCATCTTTAACGTCACTGATTATTCACCCTCACCGCCTTTATGTTTCATCAGAGCCGGTCTTTACCGAGTCTTGCCCATTTTCTTTACACAATTCCCTCAGTTCCTTCCTTTTGGTTGCCGTTATCATCACCCCAGTTCAACCCCAGTTGATATTGCCAATGCTGGATATATAAGAGAGGTGGGTTCGATCCCTGTGCTGGGAAGATCCCTTGGAGGAGGGCGTGGCAACTCACTCCAGTATTTTTGTCTGGAGAATTCCATGGACAGAGGAGCCTGGCAGGCTACAGTCCACAGGGTCGCACAGAGTTAGACACAACAGCAGCAACTTAGCATGCATGCAGACGGCCAGTTAACAACGTTATAATAGTTCAGGTGGACAGCAGAGTGACTCGGCCATACATATACATGTATCCATTCTCCCACAGACTGCCCTCCCATCCAGTCTGCCATAGAACACTGGCGTAACAGGAATTTGATATATGGTTCTCAACTTGGCAGAGTCCCAATAACTATGTTCTTGTTCTCATATTCCTGTTGGTCAGGGGCAGGGGAAGCAAATGAAGTAGTGCAAATTAAGATTGGGGACCATGGACATTGAATAAGCAGAAGAAAATAATATCAGCTAATGTGTGTAAGAAAAAGACTACCTCCAGGGGAGTGGGATGAATTGGGAGATTGGGACTGACATTTATCCACTACTGATACTGTTAACACATATAAAACAGATTACTAACGAGAAGCTCTATGGCACAGGGAACCCTACTCAGTGCTCTGTGGTGACCTAAATGGGAAGGAAACCCAAAGGGGATGTATGTACACATATGACTGATTCACTTTGCTGTACAGCAGAAACTAATACAACATTGTAAAGCAACTATACTCCTGTAACGGAGAAGGCAATGACACCCCACTCCAGTACTCTTGCCTGGAAAATCCCATGGATGGAGGAGCCTGGTAGGCTGCAGTCCATGGGATCGCTGAGAGTCGGACACGACTGAGCAACTTCACTTTCACTTTTCACTTTCATGCATTGGAGAAGGAAATGGCAACCCACTCCAGTGTTGTTGCCTGGAGAATCCCAGGTTCGGGGGAGCCTGGTGGGCTGCTGTCTATGGGGTCGCACAGAGTCGGACACGACTGAAGCAACTTAGCAGCAGCATACTTCTGTAAAAATTAATTAATAAAAAAGAAAAAGAATATATCCAAAATATTGCATTGTTTTAAAGACATGATTGAATGCTACTGTTTATTAAACTGTGCTCTATATAGTCTCATAGTAATTTAAAGTTCATTTAATATTACATCAGTTCAGTTCAGTCCCTCATTCATGTCCGACTCTTTGAGACCCCATGGACTGCAACACGCCAGCCCTCCCTGTCCATCACCAACTGCCAGAGTTTACCCAAACTCACGTCCATTGAGTCGGTGATGCCATCCAACCATCTCATCCTCTGTCATCCCCTTCTCCTCCTGCCCTCAATCTTTCCCAGCGTCAGGGTCTTTTCAAATGAATCAGCTCTTTGCATCAGGTGGCCAAAGTACTGGAGTTTCAGCTTCAGCATCAGTCCTTCCAATGAACACCCAGGACTGATCTCCTTTAGGATGGACTGGTTGGATCTTCTTGCAGTCCAAGGGACTCTCAAGAGTCTTCTTAACACCACAGTTCAAAAGGTCAATTCTTTGGCTCTCAGCTTTCTTTATAGTCCAACTCTCACATCCATACATGACCACTGGAAAAACCATAGTCTTGACTAGATGGACCTTTGATGGCAAAGTAATGTCTCTGCTTTTTAGTATGCTGTCTAGGTTGGTCATAACTTTCCTTCCAAGGAGTGAGTCTTTTAATTTCATGGCTGCAGTCACCATCTGCAGTGATTTTGGAGCCCCAAAAAATAAAGTCAGCCACGGTTTCCACTGTTTCCCCAACTATTTGCCATAGATGATCTCATTTCATCCTTATACCAACATACTACTATTTGAGTTTACAGATAAGGAAATTCAAGTTCAGAGAGGTTAAGGAACTGTTGTATTTTTATATAGCTAGAAGATAGCAGAACCAAGTTTTAAACCTATACTGTCTATCTCTAGAATCCTAGAATGCAGTTTTTCAGTGTTTTATGTGGTCCAACATGTCTGGAAGTGCAGTAGCTTTGATTCTGTTTATGTTAGTCAGACGAGTCATCATTCCTACTCTAAGCCATTTTACAACACGTTGTAAAATTCCTCTCCCAACCTAGAAAGTGAGAGCACACACAGCCCAGTGAAGTCGGTATTATTGGCCCCATAATACCAGATAAGGAGGCTTCCCAGGTGGCACAGGAGAAGCGGGATGCAGGAGAAGTGGGTTCTATCCCTTGGTCAGGAAGATCCCCTGGAGAAGGAAATGGCAACCCACTCCAGTATTCTTGCCTGGGAAATCCCAGGGACAGAGGAGCCTGGTGGGCTACTATAGTCCAAGCGGACACAAAGGGTCAGACTCAACTGAGTGCCTGAGCACTTCCAGGAATTGGAAGCTCAGAGAAATCAATTAACTTTCCATTATCACACAGTTTATCAGTGACACATGGGAATCTGAACCTAGACAGTCCAATTTCCCTTCCCCTTCACAGCCATTTTGCCAATTTTAACATGGTTGTATTGATATTGGTTTGATGTTTCCCCCAAAAAAGTAGTGTCATCCAACTTTACCCCATGTACTCTCCTGCTATAGGTGTGTACGCACACACACACACACACACATGTATATACACATATAAGCGGGAAAGTGAAAGCGAAAGTCACTCAGTCATGTTTGACTCTTTGCAACCCCATGGACTGTAGCCTGCCAGGCTCCTCTGTCCATGGGATTTTCCAGACAGAATACTGGAGTGGGTAACTGTTCCCTTCTCCAGGGGATCTTCCCAACCCAGAGACTGAACCCAGGTATACAGAGGAGAGAGATTCAGAAATAATATTCCAAGGAATATGAACTATATTTATCTTAATATATAAGCTATATTTATCTATGCAGTGGCTGGCATGGTTTGGGCTCTTAATTATCAGGAGTAACACTGGCTGTAATTGTAATAATGTTAGCAACATAAATGGCCCATGCCTGATTTTTGCCAGCATTCCTTTTTCCCCCAAGACAAGAAGACTGTCTGGTCCTGCCCAAACACAGAATATCTATAACTTGCAGACAGATGTCAATGAAACCACCTTTGCATGTCTATGCTTTTGATATTTCAAGGTACTAAGTAATCTGATTTTTAATCAGTCTAGGGGATGAAATAGCCATGTGAGTGAGTGAGTGAGTGAAAGTCGCTCAGCCATGTCCGAGTCTTTTGTGACCCCATGGATTGTACAGTTCCATGGAATTCTCCAGGCTACAATACTGGAGTGGGTAGCCTTTTCCTTCTCCAGGGGATCTTCCCAACCCAGGATTGAACCCGGGTCTCCCACATTGAAGGCAGATTCTTTACCAGCTGAGCCACAAAGGAAGCCCAAGAATACTGGAGTGGGTAACCTATCCCTTCTCCAGCGGATCTTCCTGACCCAGGAATCAAACTGGGGTCTCCTGCATTGCAGGTGGATTCGTTACCAGCTGAGCTACCACTTAGTTATGATTAACTTTCTGTCTTTCCTTGCACAGTACCCCTCCCCCAAATCTGCGGAGCAGTGTCTAGCCGATAGTAAATACGACTACATATTTCCTAAATAAATGACAGAATTTCTCACTTATTTTCCTTTTAGACTTTGAACTAGAGGGACAAATACAGAAATTTTGATGAGCAGTTTAAAAATAATTTTTATTCCTTCATTTAAAAATAAATTTTTTTCTTTTAAAGTACTTTCATCATTTCTTGACACAACACTGATATCTTGGGGGTATTCTGTTTTACTTTATAGGGGAGTCATAATGGTTATCTATTTTGATGCTTGCACAATCCCCAAGACAACTCTGACTTTCTTTGGAAAACATTGCCATTTGCCTCAAAGTCTATGAGATTTCCTTCCCAGGACTTGGGACTGAGGTAAATTACAGTCTCTTTGGGTGAGCACAACTGCAACATGCAAATTCTGGCACCAAAACAGCACTTGGTGCTCAGAGAAATACAGTACGCTGGACAGCAGAACAGATGCACAGAGAGAGAGACCAGAGAAGGAAAGTCCTGACAGGCTTGGATCCCAGTCAGTCCCTTCCAATGTCTGGGCAGAATCCTTGTCCTTAGGTTCCCTTGAGTTATTTCTGTAGCCTTAATATAAACAGCTCCTTTTATGGCTTAAGGCAGGTTAAACAGGTCAGTTCCTAACAAATGTGACAATATATTTTAAATGAAAAGTAGTAAGGCATTGTTTTAAATGCACAGATAACTTCTAGGAAATGTTGAGCATTGCAAGAAATACTTTCAGTGGGATTTCCTTAACATCCTCAGATGAGGCGACTGCATAGGTGTGCCCTGGCATCACCACCCAGAGGCAATCCACAGAAAAGAGCCTCAGGTTGGTTTGACAGCTGAGTGAAGAGTAAATAAAATGCTGGAGCTCAGCTAGTAGGTTAGGGTTAGAATTCACATCCCTCTGTTGTGAGCATGGGAAACAGGCACTCCTGAGCAGCGTTTCTCAAAGTACAGTCCTGGGTAAAAGCACAAATCCCTGAACCGCATTCCAGAGCCAGGAAGTCAAAACATCTGAACGGGTGCAATGCATTCAGCTGCAGAATCCCATGGATAGAGGAACCCGGCAAGCTGTGGCCCAGGGGGGTCACAAAGAGTTGGGCACGATGAAGGCAACAGCAAGCACGCTTGTAACAGGCACAACAGGTAACTGGCGTCACGCTGTTTCAGAATCTGCTACTCGGGATGTGGTGTGAAGACCAGCAGTGTCACCAGTGAGGGTGTCACCAGGGAACGTGCTGAAAATGAGGAGTCTTGCCCACCCTCTTGACCTACTGAATCAGGATCTGCATTTGAACAAGATGCCCAGGTGATCCAGATGTTCATTAAAGTGGGGGAATCTTGCTTAAGATCATTAGTTCCCTGCCTGGTTGTACACTAGAAAGACCCAGGTCACTTAAACACATGACCGTGGTCTGAGTTCTACTCCCTGGAGACTCTGAATTAACTGCTCTGCAGGGTGACCTGAGTATAAGGATTTTTAAAATTTCCCCAGCGCATCCTAATGTGAAGCCAAGATTGAGAACCACTGCTTAGCAAGTATGAGGAGATACACCCTAGGAGAAGAAATTCAATTTGTCAAATGGATTTTAAAGCTCATAGAAGGGACAATGATCTGAAGATAGATTTCTTTTAATTTGAAGGAGCAAGACCCCAGAGGGAAAGAGAACTGCATTTCTTTATAATTTCCCAAAAAGACTGACTGGTTTGGAAAATCACAAGACAGATCATGGAGAATGAGAACACAGAGTTTGCAAAGTGAACTATAGAGTCTAGAAAGCATGCCACCCAATAACCTTTTAGGGGAAAAGAGGGTTTTTGCTACAATACTTCTCAAGCAAAACCCAAGAAGATTGCAGCCCTCTTAGGTGCTGGAGTAACAGATGCTTGGGTGGAAAATTAGCAATGGCCAAAGGAAGAATAAGCTTAAAGGCAATTTCTGAAACCTGAAGACCCTGACCTATGAGTCCCAATGGTGGCACAGAAGCACCTGCTGAGGGGGAATCAGAAGAGGCCAAAATAGGACAAGGAGGAACCAGGACACATGGAACTTTTGAGCAGCGGCCACTGCGCAAACCACTGGATTAATCACCGAAGCTTGAGCAACATGTCAAACACTGAGAGACTGAGCCATCCTTCAGCCAGAGGCCAACAGCTACAGGTTATGTCCTTGGTCCAGGAACCCCTTTCTCTATCCCTGGACAAAAGGCTCCCCACCTTTGCTGTTCCATTTCTTGGCAGAGTTGCTGCAGAGGGAGGAAAGAGAGAGTTTTGAATCCAAACACATATTTACCCAAGTGATATTAAGTCTTGAATCTAGACATGACTGCAAGATTGAGGTTTTCCAATACCATAGTGGGAATGGAGGCTTGAGGGTTAAAGGGCATTTGCTTATAGAAAAATGAGGAAAGTTCCATGTCTGATTCCTGAATTATGCCTGCAAATTTCCAATCTGCTGCACTAGCTAATAGGATCCAGCTACCTGCCCATAAGGCAGTTTTCCTCTCATTAGGTCCCTGGGGACTTGGTGTCAAGACAAAAAGGCTTCTTTGAATGGCATTCATTTTGTAAGAGGATGTTTGCAAGAGGATGAGGATGAAGGAAAATGTTACAAGATCATGAAGCATAAGCAAGCCATCTATAGCTGAGAGAGAACTGGAGCCAGAACTCGGGTCTACTAACCGAGATGCACCCATGAACTCTGAAACCCTCAAGACTATCTTGAGGTTAAGAATTCACCTAAGCAGCATGAATGGTCCTGTCTGAGAACAGGATATTTTCTCATAGACAGATGGATACACTGTATTAATATCATTAATCACTGTAAAGTGAATCAGCCTCAGTGGACAAAGTTACTGACCAGTGATGGCCTCAAGTGACCATTTGCTGATTGTTAAGAAGGATGAAAAAAGATATAATCAAGAGATGACATAGTTTGGGAAGACATCACATAGGGAATCTAATTTGGGGATTATTTAAAATAAAATATATATGAGACTCCCCTCCCCCAAAGAAAACCTAACCATCATTGATCAGACAGGATAATAAAACCTAAGAAAATAAATTTCACTAGATGCTCTTGAAATTGCCTCAGCTAAAACACATCCATATACAATATAATTCTACATCTGCTACGAGCCCACTACAATGTTTATAGTGCCATGAAACATTTCTGGCAAATTTATAAGAATTTGTTGTAGTATCCTTTCTGCCCAATCCAGAGGGGAGAAGAAAGTTGAAGGATTAAAATTAGTAATGTATATTTCAGCAACCAGTTTCTCGGAATGCTGCCCCAGACCAGAAAAAAGCTCTACATATGGAAAATACTCAATGAGGATAGAAGTGATAAAAAGAGACAAGGTCTCAATAAATGGTCAAAACTGTCAGTGAACTATTAATGATCTTTAAGTATTTGTTGAAACCATCTTAAAATAACCAACACAAGAGGGAAAACCGAACCACAAAACCAAGAAGTCTAATGTTCTCTGCTAATAACCCTGATTACTGAAACAATCCTTTAAGACAAATCCGTACTTTCTGACAGTGTGCATAAAACATGAATTATCTAGCTGTGCTACATGGATTTCTGATGAATCCTCACAATGAATTAGGCAATCAAGAATTGTTTACGATCTGTATAAAGAACCAGTTCCTTTTGCTTTGCTTTAAAACAGTCTATCTTTGGACAACCCCCAAACACGGGTGGAAAATATTTATGCTCCCAAACCATGAGTTTTAGGACAGAAATGTTGAGGTTCATAAGTGAATTCATAGGAACTATGAGCTCAACAGGGAATTATAGGGTTAAAATAAATTACTCTAAAAAGGTCTCTGACGTAAGCTGTCTTGGTCGATGGAGACCAGATTACTTCGGGGTTTCAAATAAAATTTTTTGCTACAAAGTTGATAAGTTTTATGTCCAATGCAGTTTTTTTAAAAGCCATCTTGCTTGTTTAACATCATCTCTTGACAGGAAAAGGAGTGTTTGTTTTGTCTGTCTTCAGACTCTCCGGAAAGTTGCTCTAGAATGGTACCCAAAGAACCTGTGCATGCGCAAGCTCAGCCTGCACAAGAGAGCTGCTTAAACACGCTGCAAGGTCCAGAGAATGGTCCTTTCTAGGAAGCAGACTTTCTCATGTGAAAAGGAAGAAAAACTTACCAGGGTAATCATTCTTGTCTATGTCTGAATCTCCTCTTAAAGTAAAGCCGAATCCAGAAGGGACAGCCTGGGAGGCCCACACTCCTTGCAGAATCTGGGAAGGCTTGGTGTTTAAGCCATTCTTGTTCCCGTTGTAAATGAGCACTTTTCCTCTTTGATCCTTGCCTGCAAAGGGCGCACCAATGGCAACATCTGCAGACAGAGACACATCATTTCTCATTAAAGAAGAATGTTAGAGAATTAAGTACAAACAGCAACAACCCAAAGGGCTTCTTCAGTTTTCCAGAAAAAAATGTGTAGGACTACAGCAAGAGGAAATTATCCATTGCCTTTCATTCATCCAAAAAATATTTACCAAGTGCCTACTATGTGTCGGGTACAGTGGATTCAGTGGTGAACCAGACACTGATTTTCAAAAGTTTATACTCTAGCGCAGGGAATAGACAATTTGAACAAAGAAATAATCAGGGGGGACTTCCCTGGCCTTCCAGTGGTTAAGACTCCATTCTTCCAACGTACGGGGCACGGGTTCAATCCCTGTTTGGGAAACTAAGATCCCGTTTGCTGGGCAGCATGGTTGAAAACACACACACACACACACACACACACAATCAAGGAAAGATTGAAAAGTGACAAATGCTATGTAGAGGATCTTAAAAATACTGATGTGATGGAGAGTGACTGGATTCTTATTTTAGATGAAGTGTTCAGACAAGGTGTCTATAAGGTTGACCTAGAAACTGAAGTCTGGGGACGAGATGAAACGAACCATGTGGAATCAGAAGGAAAAGCAGTCCAAGAAGAAGGGAAGACTGTATAAAGGCCCAGGGATGCAAGGAGCTTGGCCCACCTGAAGAGCAGCCAGAGGGTGGTCTACTTGGAAACTTAGTAAGGGATGGGGAAGAGCTGGGTCAGCGCACTGGGCTGGATAGACCAGTTGAGGCACATTTGCAGGGTACTTAGAGTTTCTTGTTAAAAGAAATAAACATCTTCTTTCACAAAGATTACATTCTTGAATGATGACATCATCCCATGATGTAGGCAAGAGTCATTTCATAGTCAAGGCCTCTGAGAAACTGGGAAAGAGCCCTATCGACTGTCTCCCACTTAAACTTAGGACTAAATGAAAATGACCTTCTGTGTTCAACAGGATTGTTCTAAACAATGCACCTAACTACTTAGGTTTACATGAAAAAGAGCACCAATAACACAATAGCATAACAATTCTGTGCCACGGACATCACTGTGCATCCTCATTTTGTCCTCTATTTATCTTTGTTCCTAAGTAAGTCTGATAAGACTACATAAATTGTAAATTGATTTTTACTATATAACAAGGATCATAAACCCACTTTCACTTAACAGGTAAGGATAAACTCTCAAAAAACTCAGCCTGTTGCAGAAGGAAAGGGGTACCTTTCTCATATCCTCTGAATCCATGAGTTGACATCTGTCCCCTGGTTTTATCCCATTTTGGCATCATTTTAGAGACACCAAGGCTCAGAGAGACAGAACCCCTTTTAGGTCATTAGAAATGTCTCTCTTAGCTCTCAAAAGTATCATTAAAGGTTTGAGAGAAAAGACAAAAAGAAGAGAAGAGAATGAAAAAGATGATTCCACCAATAATTTAGCATTATTTATTTCATTTGGTGTTCAAGAATAGGGCAGTTTTTGAAAGCAACAAATCAGTTGAAGATGAACTTGTCTTTTTTTAAAAAATTTCCCTGGAACCATGGGCTTTTAATATGCCTTTATGTTTTATGGTGCTTTAAAAGTTACCATACATTGCTGAGACATGTTTTTTCAAAGAAATCATAAAAGTACATGACCATGTGCCAAAGGTATTAATGAATACTTTGATTTGATGGGAATACTCCCTAAGCTCTTTTGTTGGAGCAAAATCCTGTTACTCCCTTGAATGTCAAGAAACCCATTATACCTTGGTCCTTTAAGGCCCTGAAAATGTATGCAAAATTTTGTGTGAGCTGTTTCATGTTTTACTGAGAAGAGGGTACTTAGAAGGCATTCTAAGTTTGATCCCTGGGCCAGGCTCCTCTGTCCATGGAATTTTCCAGGCAAAAATACTGGATTGGGTTGCCATTTCCCCCGCCAGGGGATCTTCCTGACCTAGGGATCAAACCCACATCTCTTGCGTCTCCTGCATTGGCAGGTGGATTCTTTACCACTGTGCCATCTGGGAAGCCCCAACATCTATATTAGCCCAAACTAAATAAAGTTTAAATTACCTTGAAATTTTAGATAATTTATTAAAGACCAATCATAAGAACTGTTTCACATACAGCACCGTGAAATCTGTTGCTTGCTTCATGTAACAGTAACATGATCTTATGGCACATAAGTAATTTCCATGCAGTGGTATAAATTACCATTGTATCCATCTTGGTTCAGGTCTCCTAAATGTGCCACAGCACTGCCGAATCTCCCGAAAACCTCGGTGCCTGCGAGCACCTGCGGGTCTCTGAAGACGAGGGCGCTCTCTTGCAGATACAGATAAACTTGCCCTACCTCTCTGGGGCTGCTCTCAAATTCACGTTCCATAAAGAGAGGTGCCCCAATCAGTATGTCATCCATCCTGCAGGGACCAGAGAGAGAACAGCACAGACATGAGCTGCTTTTGGGTAGACTTCTAATCAATGAGACGAGTACATTTCCACTGGTTTATTTCTTTTTCCAGGAGGCATTTTACAGTCATCATATTTCTTTCATTGCTTTGTTATGTCTTCAGAATAGAATGCCATAAGAAAATAAGAGTTGCTGAATTATCACATTGAACCTTTCAAACTATGTTAAAAATGACTACTTTAAGAAAACCACAGATATTTCACTCTTTTCAGCTTTTTAGCCTATTTCCAGGAAACATACTTACACAAGTAAAACATATCAGAAAGACCTAACTAGGTTTTTGAAAACATGGATGAAAATTTGTCCACAATTTATTTAATTGTACATTTATATTACGAAGTTTTCTTGCAGTGATAAGGTTTAAAATAAAGCCTATCCTCCTCTTTTCTTTCGGCACCTCCATTTAAATAAAACAGAGGCCAGAGAAGGTTCTCATACTAACTAGAAAGGCAGAAAATAAAATTTTCCTCCCAAATACAAATTTAGGTTTTTCCTTTGTGAAAGTAGATGTTATCACAGAAAACTAGTAGATAATTTTTCAGACTGATAACATTTCAAGAAAGAAATAGCAATTGATTGCTGGTGGTGGTGGTGGTTTAGTCTCTCAGTCGTGTCTGACTCTTGTGACCCCGTGAAGTATAGACGGGCAGGCTTCTCTGTCCATGGGATTTCCCGGGCAAGAATAGTGGAATGAGTTGCCATTTCCTTTTTCCGGGGGATCTTCGCCATTTTCCTTTTCCAGGGATCGAACCTGCATCTCGTGCACTGCAGGTGGATTCTTTACCAACTGAGCCACTAGGTAAAATATTTTCTTAAAACTATTCCAAATGCATTTTCTCACTCTGCTTCCATGGTCTGGGCCAAGAGGGAGGTAGGGACTGGGGTTGTTCCAAGCTTCGGGATTTTCCTTGGAGGAAAATGTTCAATTTCTTATGTATTTATTTTTAAATTTTCTGTTATTATTATTGCCAGGATGAAGAGCTATTTGTTATTTTTTGTATTTCTGTTATTATTATTGCCAGGATAAAGAGGTATTTGTTAAACACCTAATTGTGTGCGCCGCTGCCTTGAAGTTCAAAGGCATGTAAATCCCCTGGTCCTCTAGTGCTGAGATTGATGGGGACCATTTTCCCATTCTCCAAAGAAGGAGCAAAGCCATACAATTGGTCCCTGAGGATATAACATGACAGGGGACTGACACATTGCCTTACTGTGTTTCTCACTGCCAACACTGGGGAGTTCTAGAAATGCAAAATTATTCGACCTATCATTGTGAAAGATTAGCACATCTGTGCAATCTTTGGATTCTTGGAGGAGTATGACAACATTGATTTATTTTCATAGAGATACAGTTCCCTAGATATTTAAGTGTAAGTCTTCTAAAATGTTCTAAACGCCAAAAAGGAGAAAGACATTTGTTCTCAATTTATAATTGTGTTCTCATAAAGCTGAGAGACAATAACTGTCTTGGATTCAATTGGTTCAATGTGCCTTGTAGAATATTTTGCACTTAGTGCCAAAATTATGTTAACAATAATACTACTTAACTGTCACAATATATATTATTGTTTAGGCTGGTGTTTTAAAATCTTGATTTAAAACTCATTAGTGAATTCTGAGGAGAAGGCAATGGCACCCCACTCCAGTACTGTTGTCTGGAAAATCCCATGGACGGAGGAGCCTGGTAGGCTGCAGTCCATGGGGTCGCTGAGAGTCAGACACGACTGAGCGACTTCACTTTCACTTTTCACTTCCACGCATTGGAGAGGGAAATGGCAACCCACTCCAGTGTTCTTGCCTGGAGAATCCCAGGGACGAGGAAGCCTGGTGGGCTGCCGTCTATGGGGTCACACAGAGTCGGACACGACTGAAGCCACTTAGCAGCAGCAGCAGCAGTGAATTGTGAAATCAATTTAATGGGTCTTGACAAGCAATTTTGAAAAATGAAATAGAAAATATGAGTGAATGCATGGCACATAATAAGAGTAAGTACTGTTCCGTGAAACCTTCTGTTTCAGTTGTGTGTGTATACTGGGTTGCAATGTCAAATGTATTTCTAATTATGAACCCACAGGCCAAAAAGCCACTGAAAAACTATTGCAGTAGGCCATGCATGCTATTAGGCTATTTCAAAATTTATTTTTCAAATCCTTTTTTTGAATAGACTCAATTCAAGTTTAAAGTTTAACAATATTTATTAGTAAAGGATGCTTTTCACTGAACTTCTGAAAAAGCAGTTGTATAACAGCTGGGTACTATTCTAAAAATATATAATATATATATAAGATTATATAATCTCAAAAAAGAACAATGATGAAGAAATACTATTTATGATGAGGTTTTCACTAAAAGCCACTTTCTCTGCTTGGGTCATGTCGGTGGTTTGGATGAGATCTAAGGTATAAAAGTAGGATATATACACTAAACTTCATCTTATCTGAATTGTCTAATATTTGAGCATAGTTCTTTTTCAGTTTCTATGCATTTATTTGTGTCTCTTTTTTATGTCTAAAAGAGTATTATGTCCACTCTAACAATATAATGTAAGACGCAGGTTCTCGTCCTTTCACGTGTTGTTAGAGGCAAAACATTATAAATATTTTTCTGAAGAGAAAAGCATAAATATACTGAGAGAAGGGGGATGAGGGAACCCATCAACGAGAATATTCATTATGAAGAATCTGAATTTAAGTTTTCTACAGCCAAATAACATTTAATATGTTGATTTAACTTTAACCCATAAAATTTTCCATTTCTTCTTCTTTCTCAACAGTTCTTAGTGTATGCTAATACCCAAGACTGATTTTCAGAATGTAGTTATTTATTAAGAGAAGGCAGGTTAGGAGGCTTTATATTAGAATTGATATCTAATCGATATAATTGTTTTATGACAGGCAAAAACTAATATGGCTTATCAATTACATTACGGAAATCAATTTAATCTGCAGCTTCTTTATGCTTTAATTTTCTAGATTTTCTGCTTAATCGCATCATAACAATTTCTCCTCTTTGAGAGAATCCACTTGGACTAAATCTGGCACCAAAACACAGTTACTCAAAGCTGCTTCCTTTCAAATAAATTTTCTCTAAAGTGCTCTCAAGTTAACCAACTGCTAAGAATCTCTAAATTTAGTTCCTTTGAGATCTGCCGAGGCTAGGACAATCCAATGGATTAAATTGTATTTCTGTGAATTTCTGAAATAGCATAAATACTAAAAGGGTCAAAAAGCCATAAGAAAATAAAAAACAGATCTGCTTAAGTTCAAGAGGAAAATACTATCTCCCTTTGTTGTTAAGTTTGTCCAGAAATTCCTAACAGAGTTTACACAGAAAGACTTCACTGCTCTGGTTGTTTTAAGATAACTAAACTGAAATTAATTTCAGCAGCTTGTGAATATTTTCAAAACAGTCCCAGGCTTGACCCTATCAATGACCAATCAGCATGCACACAACTGTTTAGTCTAAATTTTTGAAGTCTACTTCTGATACCTGGGTGTTTCTTTAAATAAAAAAGATACTGGGGAAATCCTCACCAGTTTATTAATTTGGTCACATTAGTTAATGACACCACCTTTTTTCCCCCGTGGTGGGTTTTGGAGCATTTGTAGGGACTTTGGTTTTGTTGCGTAGTGGGTAGATAGGATGACGTGTTTACTAGGTGATCTCACATACACTAGTACTTAATTATCCCTCAGATGGAGAAAGGAAAGTCTGCTTCAACCCCACAGAACCTGGGTCCTAACTTCTGAACCGTGAATGGTCAATTAGTTCGGTGATGTTCTTAACCCTAGTCTGAGTCACTGCACAACATTCACTCGGGTCCAGGACTTGAAAGATTTGGGAAAATTAGAGATTGGGTAAAGAATAAGAATTAAATTTCAATTCTAGTATGGAACTCTGCTAAATAATGTTCACTTACCATTCCTTAATCACTGATAAATGCTGGGAAAGCTAGAAAGGGCTTTGTGAATGTAAAAAATTGTAGGAATTATAGATTCTCTAAAATTATTTATGAGTTAAACTAATGACAGAAGCCTAGTATGCTTAGTTTTAATATAATCCAACAAACTGATTTTTCTTATAGGCCATGACATTAAAAACCATTGATAACTGATTTTTTTAGCATCATTAAGGACAATATTAAAGTTCTTTGGGTGAAAATAACTGAAGTTATGATTTTATATTTTTTGTAAAGTAGAAGTCTGCATTTCTTTATAAAAATAATGGAAACTAATAAAATGCACATTTAATAAACAGATTCTCATCAAAGCCAAAACAGAGTAAAGACTTAAACACAGGTTTAAGTGCTAGAACAGAGCTGGTGTTTAAAGGATGTTCAACAGATATATGTTAAATGAAAGAACAATAAAAAGATATTTTCCAAAAGATACAAAAGTTACCAAACTTATCTCCAATCATAGGGCATCACATAATAAATAAAGTTCATTTCTAGCTATACCAAGGTCATAGCTAATGTCTATCAATGATGTATCGAAAGTGCTTAGCCCAGATCTGGGAACACAGTTAAGATTTTTTAGAGCTGTGCTTCTTATGAAAATGTAAGCTCTATGAAAGCAGAGCCCTATTCTTCCTTACTCATCGCTACATTCTGAGCATCCAAGAACTATGTCTGGCATATAGTAGGTGCTCCAACAATACTTGTTGGATAGATAATCAGTTCATCTCAATTTATTGGTTTTCTTATTTAATCATTTGTTTAATCTGTCAGGTGCTTTTAGTGGATTGAGAGATGCTTAATAATGTTTCTTTGAAGTAATGACTTAAACACAACCATAACTTATCATGCTGTTTGATCCAAGTTCAACTGTAATTTACTGCCATAATCTGAAAAAATAGCATTATTATTTTATCTTCTGCATGGATGTTTCTAGTATGCAATAACAGGAGAAACAATATTTATGTGCAAATATTTTATGAATGAATCATGTGCTAAAAAGAGAGATGAGCAAATTCCTCAATGGCTATGGATTTCAAATGGCCAAGTACTATTCAATTCATGAAATTAAAGATAAAACTAAGTATAATAGTGTTTTCTTAGAAGTGCAGATGTGGTAAAGACATTAAAAAGGATGATAGAGAGTTTTTCAGTAGTTATATCCTCTTGCGCTGAAGTAAAAAAAAAAAAACAAGAGAGCCTCTATCTTGTTGAGGAAATATAGAAGGATGTATTTCATGAAGAAAAAAATATAACATCTTTAAGGATGACTATAATATTCAGTGAGTGAGGAAGTTCTTATAAACTTACCCATCATTGTTAACATCTGATACTGCAACTGTATATCCAAAATAAGATGCCATCTGCAAAGGAAAACCATAAATAACACATTTTGTGTTCAAAAAGTCATGTCTCAATTTTCCCTGAAAGATTGGCCACATTGCAGCACATCTTTTGCATTTAAATTCATAGACCCTTAGACGTGGACAGAGTCTTAGAGTCATTTAGTTTAACCCCTGACCTAACGCATAATGCTCCCCACAGCAGCCCGGACATCTGCTCGGACAACCTCTGGAGATGTTCAACAATCAATCCATTCAATTTGCAGATAACTTTTAGAATACTTTTTGCTAAAACTGGTCCTTCTATAATATCTAGTCCTCAATCCTCCTGCCTAGTTCTGCAATCTTGAACATCACAGAATAAATCTAATTCCATTTCCATATGAAATCGCACATGGAAATGATTGCAGCTCACCATCTTGCTTACAGATATGTGATACCAAAGAAAAGATGACACCCCGTGAGCACACTGACAGAAGTTAAGTAGGACAGACACTCTCTACTTTGGTCTCTTTGTGCCACTGAAGCATAAAAAGGTTTTCATTTGGGGCTAAACCATGTCTCAGTATCAATTCAAATTGAGTCTGTTAAGGTTTCTAAGTTGTTTGTGAGTGTGACCAGTATACCTAATCTCTCCACATTCTAGCTCTTATATTTTTGTTTTTCAATCTATGCTTTCAAGATTTATAATCTTTTCAGACTTGGCCCATAGTTTTTGCCTGCCAGGGTTTTTCATTTCCACATCTGCCATCCAACGCCTTAGCTTACTTAGCCTCCGATCACCTCCAAATTTAATCAGCCTATAGTCTACAGTAAACTGTGCTCCATGGAAGGCAGAGATCTTGGTCTGTGTTGTTCACTCTTGCATCTGCATTGTCTGACCAGGTATAACTCAGGGTAGGTGCCACATACTCTTTGCAAAAGAAATAAATAGATGAGTTAACAAGTATAACACAATAATTTAATTCTGCCACCTCTTTTCTCTATTCCAAACATATACAGTTGTTATAGCAGGTGGGGCCTTCGGGAGGTAATTAGGTCGTGAGGGTGGAACCCTCATGAACGGGATGAATAGAGAAGGAACCCCATAGAGCTGCCTTGTCCCTTCCTCCACATGAGGACATAGTGAGAAGATGGCTGTGAGCCAGGAAGCAGGCTCTCACCAGACACAAAATCTGACTACCCTTTGATCTTCGACTTCTCAGACTCCAGAACCATGAGAAATAAAGGTTTGTTGCTTTAGTCATCCAGTCTACAGTATTTTTATGGACTAAGCCCCGGGTACCAGGTGCAAAATTCTCTTTGTTGAGGAAATGAATGCCTCATTTGACTGTGTCATGCAGTAATTCAGTTCTCCTGTGTCTTTTCTTTAATCCGCGCACATGTAGTGAAATTCTTATTTCTGTGTGGCACTGTGTGACCTCACTCAGAGGAATTTCATCATTTATGTATTAAATTCTGAGGTTCAAGATTGAATAACTAGGTGGTATTGAGGATGAAAAGTTACAGAAAGGCCAAATTTAACAATGTTGAAGGAGTTTTTAATGGTAAAAATGTAAAACAAAAAGACAAGAGAGAAGTCTTGCCATATTTTCATACACCATTAATTATTGCCACTTGAAAACAGTTGTTCAAAATGTATAAATTCACCCAACTGCACAATCATCGCAACCTTATATATCTGTATTTACCACAAGAGTCTCATGAGAGACATTGTTAAATGCTTTGTTGAAAACTGCACAGTCATGGACAGACTAAAGCCCCAATTGGAGCAGAAATGTCAAAAATGCTCTATATTCTTAACAAAAAACTATCAAAATTGCTTGACAAATATATGATTCCAAATTTCTGTGTCTAGCTAAGAGCTGAGCATTTCAGGATCTTAAAGCTGGATCCTCCTGGGATCCAGCAGGCCAAGATGGTCACTTGGCCAGATTCAAATGTGAGGCTTCTAGAAGTTCCAGAACCTGGGTTGGTGGTTAGGAGAGAAAGTTGGTGGCCTAGAGAGACTAACTCAGTTCAGAATTGCCTCCCTAACACAACAGGGCCACATTCATCCTTTAAAAAAAGTGTGACAAATTTCAACAGGTCATAAGACCCAGGAAAACCCAGAGTGGGGAATGAAGTGTGACCCCAGGTCATCAGGATACCAGCAGCCTACTTTCAGAGAATTGACCCATTGTTAATAAGATCTTAGCCAGTGACAGTGGTTAAGGGGCAAAAATCTAGTCCCTGGGAGAAAGGGACCAGAATCAGAGACTTTGTCATCTTCCATATATTTTGGGGTTGGTGAGGGTTCCATTTACTATGAGGGCAGGAGGAGAGTCTAGACCCGTTGACTCTGACCAATATGTGGAAAACTAGAAGAAGCTTGTGTCTTCTCAGAGGGAAGGCGGGTACCCAGAACCAATCACCAGGCAGATTACATACAGGACTGCAACATAATAGGACTATTCTCAGATTTCAGCAGTTAGTGGCTTTTTGGAAAATTAATTAGGGTATAGCTGTTTTACAATATTGTGTTAGTATGATGTATGATCTGTTGTATGATGAAGGAAATCAGCTGTATGTATATGTATATCCCCTCCCTCTTGGACCACGCTCCCATTCCACGCCCCATCTCATCCATTTAGGTCACCACAAAGCTCTGTGTGCTGTATAGCAGCTTCCCACTAGCTTGTAGGAAGCATATTCTGCCCTTATATCACCTAGCAGTATATGAAATCATCATGGGCACATACTTGTTTATTAATTAATTGTTATCTCCTCAACTGCCTCCCCTGTAGCGCTGCGTTAGAGTTGGGATCTTGTCTGATACATGGTTATACTCCTAGTGCTTAGAAGAGTTTCTAGAACATAGTAAGTACTAGGTAAATATTTATTTTATGAATGAATAATATGAATATATAATAGTGCAGAGTGACATTCACTATTTGACATTAAAATGTCTTTACCTGTTCACCAGTGAAATTCTGAATAAAGGTCATATCTGTAGAGTTAATGATTGAAACCTGAAATCAGAGAAATTAGATAGGTTATTTCATTTGGTATAGAACTGGAGAACTTTTTTAAAAGTATAACTTAAATCATTTATAAATGTTTGTGAAAAGTCATAAATGGTTAGCTCTATATGTAAAAAAAAAAGTAACCCCATAGAATGATCTTGAAAAAAAATGCAGTTGAACTTTTTATTTATGGTTTCTGGAATCCTTTCAGACAGAATGCACAGTCACTAATTGGATGTAAAGAAATTATATTTGAATTCAAGAATGCTTAGAGCAACTAATTTGATGGTCAGTTATCTAATCAAAAATTTAGTCTAAATTTCATTTCTGAACATATGCTATTATGGGACATTGATGATTATGGCTTCGTGCAAAAAAAAAAAAAAGAAATTTGAAAGTGTTTTACATATAGCAAAAATATTTCTTTTCAATTCTATCCAGCCAGCCTAAAATCTATAGTTATTACAAGCTGATCAGACTTTTAAAAAATATTTTAAATGCTTTTCTTTTCATAAGACCTACTTATGTTCTTTTCCTATTTTTATGGCAACTAGTGTAATGGGTGTGAATAGTAGCCCTCCAAAATTCATATCTGTCCAGAACTTTGGAAGATGAGCTTATGGGTCTCTATAGAAATAAGTAAAGTTAAGGATCTTGAAATGAAATCATAGTGGCTTTAGGGTGGGCCCTGTGTCCAATGACAGGTGTCCTTATAAAAGGAGGAGAGGACACACAGACATAGATGGAGGAAGACCACACGGAGGCCAGGGCAGAGATGGGAGTGAAGCTGCCACACGCCAAGGGAAGGCAGAGCCACCTGAAGCTGGATGAGGCGGGAAGAGTCCTCCCCCGTGTGTGTGGGAGGGAGCACGACCTGGCCGTCACAACTTGACTTCAGATTTCCAGCCTCCTGAACTGGGAGAGAACAAATTTATGTTCTCAGCCACCCAATTTGGGGTCATTTCTTATGACAGCCCTTGAAAACTAATACACTAGTCACATAACAATCGACCTTGTTGTGTTTACTGTGTGAGGCATATTAAAATGCTGATCATGTCAACAATGGGATCCTCAGCAATTACTCCCAAATTATGCACAAGGACGGGGCTAACTTCATGGGTATGTGACCTGTGCAGTCAGGCAGGGCCCTACACTCAGACGAGCCCTATCCTTTGGATAGCCCAGCTGTCACTGTCCTGAAATCCTTAAGAATTTCAAACAAGGGGCCAGGCATTTTCACTTCACACTGGGTCCCACAAATGATGGAGTTGATTCTATACATGGATCAGAAAAGAATCTAGCCTCCCTTTGCATAAGCAAACAAGTGTGGCTCTTTAAGGGCACTTTAAAAGATTTCAAAGATTTAAATCTTTAAAATGATTTAAAAAAAATGATTCTTTGCACATATGCAAAATATCCTATAAACATTCTTAGTACTCACATATCCAAAATTCTGTGCGCCTCTTGGAACTCCAGCAACCAATTCTGTGATGAAAAGTCATTTAGAAGGTAAATTACACAGTCTACTTTAAAGCTATTCAACAAATCAGCTAAAGATGGTACTTTTTGAATAAGTAACTATCATGGATCACGTAGACAGCCGGAAGTTTGAAGTTACAGTTTTGCATTGGCTTTTGCCTCTGCTACAGAAAAAGAAAACAGGGGACTCAAAAGTTGTACTTCTAGAATCACCTGCCTCCACCAGAGCCTCCATGCATTTCAGCCTCTAGAACATAAGCCTGCCTTCTCAGATGTGTGTGTGATTTGTCAGTTAAACCTCTTACTCTGGTTTCTCCAGCTTTCACTGTCTTCTGAACTAGTCTCCCGTGGCAGTGTACAAAATAACATCTCCTGTCCCACTAAGTGGAGAAGGCAATGGCACCCCACTCCAGTACTCTTGCCTGGAGAATCCCATGGGCTGAGGAGCCTGGTAGGCTGCAGTCCATGGGGTCACTAAGAGTCGGACATGACTGAGCAACTTCACTTTCACGTTTCACTTTCATGCATTGGAGAAGGAAATGGCAACCCACTCCAGTGTTCTTGCCTGGAGAATCCCAGGGACGGGGGAGCCTGGTGGGCTGCCGTCTATGGGGTCGCACAGAGTCGGACACAACTGAAGCGACTTAGCAGCAGCAGCAGTCCCACTAAGGGACAGTGTTCAAGCAATTTCAGTTACCTAAGGAAAAACCTCATATCATAAATGATTGAGCCTGGCTGCCCTGGAACAGAATTCTAGGGCATGCTCATAGCCAAGAGTATGCAAAGAAGGAAGCTTTGATAATAGAGATAGAAGAAGCAACTCTGGTGAAAAGGGGGCCGCATGTTCCAACACACAATGATATGGCTCTAGATTCTGAAAGCAGTGGTTTTAGTCCTTGGGTCTTCTATAAACCCAGGATCAATCCTTGAACCTAACTTCTTCCAGTCACCTACAAAAGACAGGAGTTGGAACTGATTGATTACCAAAGATCTTTCCAGTTTTCAGTTCTATAAATCTAAACTATCCTTTGGGGTTAAAATGTTAGTTTAATTTAAAGGAAGGGAGCCTGGGAAAAAAGTCCCCTTCCATTCAAATTTCCCTTTCCTCAAACCTGCTCCTAAATATATAGCACAAATTCTAGCATTAATTCTACCCCACATACTAAACTCTAGCAGAGTTGGGCATTCATGCTTTTGGAGTGTTAATAATCAGAGAAGATTCATTTGGGTTTAGATGTTGGACTTTTAAGTAGTATCAATAAATTCACTCATTCAATCAACACTGACAGGCAACCATAGGCTACAGCAGGGAATGAAGACAAAATTCTCTACTCTCATGAAGTTTATACTTGAGCTGGAAGAGGCAGTTAATTTGAAAAGTAGAGTCCATTAAATGTCATGTTAGAAGGGGATGAGTATACAGTAGAAGAACTAAGCAGGTAAAATGGTACTGGGGGTGCTCAAATTGGGAGGAGGAAGGAATTATGATTTACCTGGTGGTTGGGGAGGTCTTGGCAAGAAGATGACAGGTTAGTGAAAACTGAAGAAAGTGAGGGAGTAAAATATTATGGAGATCTGGGAGACATACATTCTAATCAGAAGGAACAGCACGCGCAAAGGCCCTGAGGTAGACGTGCGTCTGGAGAATTCAAAGAACAGCAAGGAGGGCAGGATGGCTGGGGTGAGGAGTAAAGGACAAGGAAGAAAAGTGAAAGTGAAGTCGCTCAGTCGTGTCCGACTCTTTGCAACCCTGTGGACTGTAGCCCACCAGGCTCCTCCGTCCATGGGATTCTCCAGGCAAGAATATTGGAGTGGGTTGCCATTTCCTTCTCCAGAGAATCTTCCTAACCCAGGGATCAAACCCAGGTCTCCCACATTGCAGGCAGACACTTTAACCTCTGAGCCACGAGGGAAGTCCAAAAGGAGATGAGGTTAAAGTAAATGGGCTCTCATGAACGGAGTCTTTCAGGTCATTGTGAAGACTCAGGATTTACACTGAATGAACTGGGGACTCATTGAGCAAAGAAGTAACACAATGTGACTTCTGTTCCTAAAGGACCAGTTGCCTACTGGATCTAGACTACGGGAGGGCAAAGATGAGAGCAGGGAGACCAGTTAGGAAGCTACTGCAAACGTATTGATGGAGACCTGAGACTGGTAGCTGTGGAGGAAGTAAGAGTCAGATTCTGGCTGTCTTTTGAGTTTAGTTAGCAGAATTGGCTCATGGATTGGATAAGGGTAGGGAGTGGAGGAAGGAGCACAATCCAAGGCTGACTTGCAAGGTATTTTGCTTGAGCAGCTTGGAGGATGGTATTGTCACTAACTGAGATGGAGCTGATGGAAGGGAGAGCACATTTAAATGGAATGATCAGGAGTTCAGGTATAAGCACAGTAAGTTTGCAAAAGCCATTCAAATAGTGATGTTGAGTGTTGCGTAGAGATTATAGGTCTTACACTATATTCCAGCTTCATGGGTACAAGCATAGATACATGTATGGATGTTTACTATGGGCACCTAAAGACACCATGGTCAGAGAAAATGGAGTTGACTTATTTCAGGATCAGACCTGTCAAATAATAAAGATGAAGGGTGATTATGCCATCTGAGATACATGGCAACCACTGCTTCTCACATCCCATAAACATTCAGAATTTTGTTAAAAAACAGAAATGTATTGTGAAGTAATTTTCCTTCAATAAAAAATAAATAAGTTTGGGGAAAAAAAATAGAAATCAACCATCATACTAGGAACTTTGGAGCCTGCAGCCTCATATGGCTACGATGCTATAAAGTTATTTAAATGTAATGTTGATTAAAAGTTTCAGAATCATTTAAAAATCACATTCCTAAAAGAGCTTTTTCAGGTTACTCTACTTTTCCCATGTTTTACAGATGGCTTGATTTCAACCATGTCTCTCACCTTGCTGAGAGTCCCCAGTAAATTCCCCAGCAGCAACTGAATATCCTGTTTTAAAGAAAAGAGACAAGAGAATCAGACGTTTGATGCCTTTACAAATGATCCATAATCTAGAAACATGAAGGAACTATCATAGCACTACTCTGTGCAGAAATCCTGACAAATACTGTAATATAAAAGTCTAGAATTCTATAAAGAGAAAAACTAATCAAGCCAAGATGTACACTAAATCTTAAAAGTATAATAGATCTGCGCCTTCTGAGTGTGGCTACATGATTGGATTTTGAGGTCCCTTTTAGAAGTAGGAACGCTCCATTGCCCATCTTTACGTGTGAATGGTGGTCTTTGCATTTCAAGAGCTGCTGATTCATCATAATCAGATATCATTACTCTAAAAGGTTAACTCTTACGCTCCGGTTTTGCTATTTCTGATCACCAACAAGGCCTACTTCTTAATACCTTTGCTGACCTAAGAAAAATGCACAATGTGAGAGTTGCAAATTAAGTTTTATCTGGGGCAAAATGAGGACTATAGCTCAGGAGACAGCATTTCAGATAGCTCTGAGCAACTGCTCCAAAGAGCTAGGAAGGAAGGTCAGTATATAGGTGATTTTGGTGAAGGGGGAGTATATGCAGTCAAGCACATAATTTTTCACTGAAGGTTTCTGCTAGTCAAAAGGAGCAGTCGTCACCATGAAGGAATTTTGTGCTTTTCTAGATGTGAGGAGATACAGGAACTGGGGCTCATAAAATCATCTCCTGAGAATATCTAATTATCTGAAGACTTGTTCTGCCAGTTTTCCCAGAGTATAGAGTGCCTCATTTCTGCTCTCCACCCTGAACTCCTTTCAGGGGGGTGTTGAAGGTCAGCAACTGCAGCAGCACATGATTTAAGCCTTGCAGAGGTAGATGACAAGAACCCACAGCAAGTGTCAATTTGTACTTGAACCTTTGATGATCATTCCCCACGAATTTTACTCGGCTCTAAAATGAGGTAAGGTGATAAAAGAGAACTACACTTTTTTAAAGTTCATTAGGAGTCAAAATGCCACTACAATACCAAAGAAACAATAGTGATGAAATGGCATTGTGTGGCTGCACATTTTGAGAACATTTCAGCAACTGGAAAGTTTTCTGTTCTTTCTAGAAACTGGAAAAGACTACCATCATTTTGCCCAGGTAGCACAGGGCGTCCTCACTGATACACAATATCTACAACTGGCAAAATATTTTATGTACAATAGACTGTCAGGGAGCCTAGAAAATAGCTATCAAACTATGTCGATTATATGTAACAGCTGAATCAAAAGACAAGAAAGTTAAGAGTCCACTTGAAGCTAGTAAGAAAATTTCCGTAAGGTGCCATATATTATCAAATGAGTGAGGAATAAAATTTGCCTCAACATTTCATATGCTTGTCTTTTGAGAAATCACAAATATCTCAAGCAATGCATCTCACCAAGGTAACTGTCATCGTAGGAAGCTGGAGCCACTTCTGTCTGCTTTTCTCCAGCCAATTTCCTTAGGATATCCTTGAATGAGTAGTTTGCAATGATATCTGCAATACTGGCCGTGATCACCTGACCTGTGCTCGAACAGATTAATAGGTTAATTGAATGAATGTGCGAGTCAGGCCCTCCCCACACAGACACAAGGCATTTGAACAACACTCATGCTCTTGAAAATGATCATGAGATTGCTTTGCATTTTTGACAGTGAATTTCCCTGCCTTGCTCTAGAATTGCAAGGTAAAGTCACTAGCAGTTGCTTAGAGCTTTCCATGCTGACAGAAGAACCAAAGATGAACTATGTAATTTTTTTACATAACATTTTTTTTCTGTTTTCTTCTTGGAGTATAATTGCTTTCAATGTTGTGTTAGTTTCTGCTGTACAATGAAGTGAATCAGCTATGTGTATACAAATATCCCCTCCCCTCTAGGACCTCCTTCCCACCCCACCCCCACCATCCCCCACCTCTAGGTCATCACAGCACTGAGCTGAGCTTCCTGTGCTACCCGAAGCTTCCCACTAGCTATCTGTTTTACACATGGTAGAGTATGTATGTCAATCCTAATCTCCCGATTCATCTCACCTTCCCCTTCTTTCTATCAAAATATAGTTGATTTACAATACTATGTTAGTTACAGGCATGCAGCATAGTGATTCAATATTTCAGAGATCAGTACAAGATAATGGGTATAATTCCCTGTGCTATCCAGTATATTCTTGTTACTTATTTTTTTCACATATAGTAGTCTGCATCTGTTAATCCTGTACCCTTTAACTGTATCTGTTTTCTCCTGCCTTTACATACTTCTTCCACATCCAAATGATAACCATATCTAAGAGTGAAGACACCTGTAGGCAAAATTTACGTGACTAAATTTTTATTCTTGACTGTTCTGGCTATAGGAAACATCCTCTAGCTTTGAGATCATCTAGCCAAAATATATCTTGTTACAGATGGGGCAACTCTGACCTAAAGTAGGAGTCTCTGAGCCCGAGGTAAGAGGCAGGATATCAAGTGAAGCTTCATCTGTATTCATAGCTGCTCTCCATAGCTCACATTACCAATTGAGCTCTGCCTCCTGTCAGATCAGTGGTGGCATTAGATTCTCCTAAGAGTGTGAACTCTATTGTGCTTAAATCATCCTGAAACCATCCCCCACCCCCAGTCTGTGGGAAAATTGTCTTCCATGAAACCGGTCCTTGGCATAAAAAATGTTGGGGACCTCTGGAAAGAGCTTGAGTACATTCACGAAGGTCATGTGGTTTTGCTGTTGGAATATTCTGCGTTACAAACAAGGTCCTTTTTGACCTTCTAGTAATACTTTTTGTGTTCTCTCAGAGTACAGATGTATTAGCTGTAAATCACTTACTAAGTTAATAGATTGTAAAACATATCAGCTTAAGCTAAAGGAAGAAATTACATAATCTCTAAGTCATTCACACTTTATGCTAAAATATAAGCACAAAACATAAAAGTAAGACAATGGAAAGCAGGGAGGGCCAGTGAGATACAGAGTTTTAGCAAAAAGAGAATCCATGGCCACCAACACTGATATGATAAGAACACTGGCTAATCTCCCCAAATAAATTCACTATAAGAAGTCTTGAAACACGATTGTATTGAGATAGACATGAATCAAAAAGACGGCCAGCAATGTTCCACTAAAACTTTTATGCATTCCCATATTTATTATGGACATCTAAGGAAAAAGTGTGATCTCATGTTCTTTGGGAGAAAACTGGAGGACTGCTTTCAAGAGACTAACACTGAATATTAAATTTAAAGCCAAATTATTCCTTGGGAATTCACCCATTCCCACAGTCTTTCTGTTTGAAGTTCCAAAAGAATAAAACTGTTAAACCAGGCCATGACTATCTCCAAGTGGCCGTGACTGAAATGACTGCTCTTATATTAAGATGATTGTATTTACACATGCGTTTCTGAACAATGTCTGTAGAATGTGCCAATTTTCTGTGGGTAAAAGTTGAATACCCTCTCCCTCTTTCCATGAACACACTGTTTATTTCCTTTAGTTGCTTCTATAGATATAATCTTAAGACTGAGTAAAAATTTAAAGTATCTGTCTCAGACAAATCCCTGTGCCCTTGGTATGGCTGATTTTCAGCCTATCATTGGGATCATATCCTTTTTTCAATGTAAAGAAAGAATTATGTGAAATTAATCAAGTGATTAAGAACAAAATCTTTTCAAATACACACATTTTATTCAACCACTGCACAAAGTATATTACTTTCCAGTTTACAAAATAATGTTTAAAGACTTCAAAGGTTAATTCTTTGATGTTCATGTCTGTATACTTACGAATTAAGCTAAACAGTACAGTAATTTCATGTAAAATTTTACCGTAAATTGATCTCACCTGTATCTTTCACATTGGCTTTTTAAACACTATCAGGTGTCTTCCATTAAAAAACAACAAAACACTTCACTCAACTATTCATCTCTCTCATATTCTACTCTATCTTTATTCTAAACTTGACAGCCAAAATTGTCTGTATTCTCTGTAATCTCTCCTTAGGCATCCCATTCACATTCCTGGCTTCAGCTATCACCAGCATGCTAGTTCTTATTTTAGCCTAGCTATCTTCTCTGAGTTTAAGCTCACACATCTAAATACTTGCATGAAAAGTCTTGGACATCTCAAACATGTTCATATTCAACATAACCAAAAGCAAACTCATCATCTGCCTCCCCCAGCTCCCTCCCAGCCCACCGTCTTCCGTCTTCCAGTGTTCTCCATCTCAGGGACTGGGGTCCACCAACACCTACTCAGTTACAAAAGACAGAAACATATTCATGGGACTTCTCTGGTCGTCCAGTGGTTAGGACTCGGTGCTTTCACTGCAGAGCACAGGTTATATTTCATCTGTCAGCCAGCATTCAGAGGACATCCCTGCATGGGACCACCCCAGAGAAGCCTCCTATGCTCTCACAGCCCTGTCTTGACATACCTTTCCTTGCTAGTCTCGTGCCTGGAGTTTCTCAAGTATTAGGCTGGCCAAAAAGTTCCAGACGGTAACCTCTGCAAGTTCCTACTCATTACTGTATCCTCAGCATCCAGCACAAAGTCTGGCATGGCCTCAATATGCATTTGATGAGTAAAGGAATATAGTTGTCACAGTACTGTAAAGTATCATTTATATCACAAAGTATCAATGCAAAATGAAATGATGCTTCCTTCACTGGAGAAACTAACAATTTGGAGATAAAATTAACATAATAAAAAGTCAGCACTTGATGTTACTTCTGTTTCATTTCCTTGTTAGAAACAACCAAGGAGATTTCTTCTCTGCTAACAGGACATACCTTGCCAATAAAAACTTCCAGGGCCTCCAACTATAAGATCTCCATTCTACAAAACAGAAACAGCAACAACAATTGAAAAACTGAGATTTTTTTTAAAGGGTGATAAATCACTGTTCATAAGCATTGCCCAGACAATTTGCATATATAAAGTAATTTTTAAAAGAGGCCCTCATATCTGAGTCATGCAAGTCATTTTCTTTCCTTTTATAGCTTTGTTATTTATGTGTTATCACATTAAATAATTTTAATTAGATTCAATTAGGTAAGTAAAACTTTCTCCCCTGAGAATATGTATATTCAGGCTTTTGGCACTGCCTCAGGTAAGCAAAGGGCTTTCCTGGTGTCTCAGATGGTAAAAAATCTTCCTGCAATGTGGAAGACCTGGGTACGATTCCTGGGTTGGAAAGATCCCCTGGAGAAGGAAGTGATAACCCACTCCAGTATTCTTGCCTGGAGAATTCCATGGACAGAGGAGTCTGGTGGGTTACAGTCCATGGGGTTACAAGAGTCGGACACGACTGAGCAACTAACACTTTCAGGTAAGCAAAAGATCTACATGTTTCATGATGCACAGTTCTGCAGACATGGTCTTTCTAGACTATAGCAATGAAAAGAAAAATTGGTTCCTGTTTATTTCAAGGTCACAGTAATGCCTATCTTTCCCTGGTGCTGCTGCTGCTAAGTCACTTCAGTCGTGTCCGACTCTGTGTGACCCCATAGACGTCAGCCCACCAGGCTCTCCTGCCCCTGGGATTCTCCAGGCAAGAACACTGGAGTGGGTTGCCATTTCCTTCTCCAATGCAGGAAAGTGAAAAAGTGAAAGTGAAGTCACTCAGTTGTGTCCGACTCTTAGCGACGTCATGGACTGCAGCCTACCAGGCTCCTCCATCCATGGGATCCTCCAGGCAAGAGTACTGGAGTGGGGTGCCATTGACCCATCCTTCCCCAAGAGAGACTGTCAGAACTCCAGATAAAAATTTTCCGTTTTACTTATCACCCCACCTTCCATATCCTGCATCCTTAACTTTCAGTGGGGAAAAACACACAAGACAAAGAAAGTAAGATTTTAGATGTTGAGATTTATATTTTTTTCAAAACCACGGCATCTTTGCCTCCAATATTCTTACTAGATATCTCTGTTTTTAATTTTGTGAAAGGATACGTGAATTTTAACAGTAATGTGAAATCTAATCATCCAATTACAGCTGAGATAAAAATTATAGATTCTTGTGATCTTTTTAGAAACATATTTCTTTACTAAGTTTTTGTGATTTTCATTTAAAAACAGGGTTTTGTTTTTCAACCTGTGTATTTCTTTTCTATTAACAGATTATCACATGCATAGATTATTACAAACAAAAAAATTTAAAGAAATTGCCAAAACAGGTTAGCTATATACCTAAATGTTCCTTTGATGGTGGCAGTTATTAGGGGGTAGATAGAAGTGGGAATGAGAGGCAGGGGATTAAAAAAAAAATCAAACAGATAAAATAAATTTTAGAAGCTATAAGACCAAAAGAATTTACCTTATAAAAATCCAGACTAAATCCTGCTTGGCAGTAACCCTGGCCTTCAGGATCAGCATTGCCTGGAATGATCAAAAGATACAAATATATAATGCTATCATTCCCAAGATATATTTTTAATAATTAAATTTTAATATATTTTATATTTTTAATAACAAGGATACGCTCTTGTTTTCCCTATAGACTTCTAAATTTAAAATGTAAGTGTTCTATTACTTATTTTAAAAATTTATTCTAAGTAATTTCTTACAGAGTTCAATCTGTTTTCTTATCCCAAATGGCACTGTCATTTTATACTAAGATCAATAGGAATAATGTTCCTCAAAGTTATGATACTAGGTTTTACAACTCATGTTTATTTGAAGAAATAGTATGTCCCTCTCTCAATTATGTTCCAAGTTTCCCAAATGGCAGTAATGTATTTCTAGGGCACCCATGTGTTCTGACTGAAGCAATACTACAAGAAAAAGAGAGCTAAACTGGCTCATGTGGGTAGATACTTTCTGCCAGGAGCACTGATGAGAGTTTTAATTTTCATGATCTCTTATACAAAATGAACTTCAAATTATTCTATTATCATTAGGTAAATTTGGACATTGCATTTCTGATTACAAGGCATCTCACAGGGACACTAGGGTTCACAAAAGAGAGCACTCTCTAGCAATGGCTTATTTTACACTCTCTGCAATGCAATTCACTAAGTGAATGTACAATTGGATTTTATTACACAGCTTTTTAAACCATAAGCAGGTCAACATGTGGATTCCAAGCATATTAGAATCCTGGGACATCAGAATGAAGAATGTACTACTTGTCAATCGCACTTTAAAAGACCATCTACAATTTCTCAAGCACTTAAATTAAAACCAAAATACAGTTCAGTGGAAGGAATCTCAGTTATTATCCTGTTAGATTCAAACATGAAAATAATTACCCCTTTCTTATCAAGGATACTCCTGAATGGAAACTAAAATAAGAGGGCAGGAAAGGAAATGCATATCATCACAGGAAGAATTTATAGGCTGGACATGTGCTTGTTGCAGACGATTTCTGAAATGGATCTGGCCTTTGCAGCTTTTCCTAGAATGTCTTCTGTTTTTTCTTTTCTTTGGTTAGTTCTTAGCTAATTTTAGCACTGTCATCAGCCATTCTTTCCAGATGTTCCCTTTATATTTTAAAATACTTTTTACCTCATATACTCTATTGTGCTTTTTTTGTGTGTGATCTGTTTTTAATTCAAATGTCAATTGATGTTTTGTGGGCTCTTTTAGGCTAAGTTCTATTTTTCCAGCTTTGCTGAGGTATATTTAATATACAAAAATGCACATCTTAATGTGTACATTTTGATGAGTTTAGACACATGCCTGATAGCATGATACCACTACCACAATCAAGGGAATAAACATATTCATTACCTCCAAAAGGTTCCTGTGCACCCCCTGCCAAACAGCTATTGCTTTTTTGTTTGTTTTTTCTGGTGAAAACAGTTAACAGATCTATCCTTATAACAGATGTTTACTGCACAGTACCTTACAATATATTTTATTTTATAACTATATTTCTGGTTCATAATTATGAATGTCGCAGAGTTCCTTAAAGTCTCATCTGTATAACCTCAAATGTCCAGGTACCATTCTTCTAGAAGTCCATGTAAATACTTGTATGTACTCAGAAATATAGATGAATACATGATATACGATTATGTAAACACACATGTGTAATCTTGACTCTATTTAAGAAATACATTTTAATGCATAAACCTTTTTAGAAATCCTTTTGAAAATCAACTCTGACTTTTTCAATATTGTAAATTATTCAGAAAGGAAGAAACAGGACCATTCTTTGAAATCACTTGGCTTCAAAACAGGAAACTAAAAAAATTGAAAAAAGAAAAATTTTTCACAAAATCCATTAAGAAAATAACTAACTTCAAACGCTGAAGTGGTGATTATGATAGAAATGGGAGGTTATTTCCTTTGTAAAGTAAGTTTTTCTCTTAGAATTATAGTTTATGAGAGCTGAAGGAATCTTTCTTCCCAGAACTTCAGAGCATCTGTGAACTTGACAATTATGTCCCAGAGTAAACTCAGGAGTTCAGGGAATGATGCTCTCATGTGTTTGCTTTCCAAGGAGATTGGAAGGGTGTGTGTAAACTCTCGCCACCTGAATTATGAATGACCGTAAAGTGACAGGCATGTCATTAATATGAATGAGCGGAATACCACCCAAAATGCTCAAAGTGTCAGTAACGGCGCTTTGTGGTGTGAAATGAACATGAGTGGCTTCTTGGAATCCTCTTTTGAAAGTAATATTTCTGTTCTGTGATACTGACCACACACTCATGAACAAGCTGCTTTGTGTTAATGAACTGTGAACTCCTCAGAGAACACAGGAAGTAGGCTCCTTGGGTGCCTTTGAAGAGGAAGTACTCCCAGTAAGAGAGAGTTGAACACTGGAGCTGTGTGCTAGAGAGGAAAGAATTCCTGGCCATTTGTTTGGTTATTCTTCAATTCAACATAAACTTCACTACTACTTTTGTCAAGCTATTCTTTTCTTTAGGAAAGTAAGTGCTAAATAAATTGGCAACATAATGTACCCATGTAATTCAAAATGCAAGCATACTATAATTTAAATTTTTAGATAATTCAAACTCCCTCTGAAACTCTTATCCCACAAGTTTAGATGTCTTGTGCAGTATTTTAATCTGAGCTTTCCCATCACGTGGGCAGTCAGATAAAAGACAGAACAAGAAGCAGTAACAAGTTTTCTAAACAGTCATCCTTGATGGTGGTTGGAATAAGATATGTCATCGAGGCAGGAGGCATGCAAAGGATGAACTTGTCATTTCAGCCATAAGAGTTTACTGCTATGGGGAGGTATTTTTAGTAAATCATGATAAATATGATATGGATGGGTGTAAAAATTGATGAAACGAGTTCAGGTTTGAATCTAAGTTCTATCATTAATTGTATGAATAAATTCAGAATTTATTGCTCTATCTGACTTTCACCTTAAGCATAATAATACAGTAAGTCCCCTACATCCAACAAGTTCAGTTCTCAGTGTTGGTAAGCCCAATTTGTTTGTAAGATGTAAGTCCAACAAAGACAGCCTAGATACTGAACTAAGACAATCGGCTATGTAATACTGCACCGTCATAGGTTTATAAAACTTTTCACACAAATAACACATAAAAAAAAACCCACAAAAAATCAAACATTTTTAATCTAACAATGCAGTAGTACCAGCTACATCATCACTGCTTTTACACTTGCTTCCAGACATCCTGGGCTCGAAATAAAGGCACTGTACTGTACAGTAAAGTACACAAAAGCACAGCCACTTGCAGAGCATGCGTGCATGTGCCAATGCATGCCAGACGTGTGACCTAACTTACGTGACTGGACGTGCGAACCCACATTCACATTTTAGGAAGTTTGCAACTTGAAGGTTCATATGTAGGGGACTTACTACAGTGACCTCTTATTGAACCCAGGGGCACAACACCTTGAGTGGAACGTGACACGAAATATCCCTCTTAATGACTGTTGCCTGTGCTTGGAAAGCCCCTGCTTTCCTGCTGTCACAACTGCTAAGAGAAGCCCTTCCCACCGTCCTGTCCAAACAGGCTCCTCTCCCCACCCAGGCATGTCCCTCCCTACTCTCTTGCTTTGCTATATTTTTCTCTGTAGCAGTTTTCACTACCTGACGTTTTATTAGAAACATTTATTTTTAAAATTTTTTGTTGAGATATAATTGATTTAACATAACATCAGTCCAAAGTGTCCAACAACAATAATATGGATATACTGTGAAATGATTACTGTGGTAAATGCAGTTAACATCCACCACCACATACAGTTTTATAAAGCTCTTAAGATCTGCTCTCATAGCAACTTTCAACTGTACAATGTGGGATCATTAACTATAGTTACATCCAGGATATATCCTATAACTGGAAGTTTGTGCTTTGTGACCACCTTCACCCGTTTAGCCCACACCCCGACCTTGTCAACGACCCATCTGTACTCTTTTTTTCTGAGTTTGTGTTTTTTTTTTAAGATTCTGCATATGATATCAACAGAATGTTTTTCTTTTTCTATCTGACTTATTTCACTGAGTGTAATGCCCATGCATGTTGTTGTCAATGGCAAGATTTTATTATTATTTTTTATGGCTGAATAATATTCCATTGTGTATATATCTATATCCAATTTCTATTCCACATTTCCTTTATCCACTCATCTACTGATGACAACTTTGGTGGTTTCCATGTCTTGGCAATTGTAAATAATGCTGCAATGGACATGTGGGTACAGATACCCTTTCGAGACAGTGATTTCATTTCTTTTGGATAAATACCTAGAAGTTGAATTGCTGGACCTGAGCTTACTTAATTACACATATGCTATCTCTCTTCTGAACTAGAATATGTTTTTTGAAGGCAGAGATTTGCTTTCTCTTGTTCTCTGCTTTATTCCCTTAATAATAGACTAATTAGTGCTCAGCATTGAGACCACAGACATCATTGAATTCATTACCTATAGATATCATTGAGTCTATTACCTGTGAGCAATACCTCTTTTAAAGCCATTCAAAGTAAAATTCTGAGTTGACTGATTATTCAATTCAGCTGACACTTGCCAAGATGTGAGAAAGTGCCTGGTTTATTTCAGTATTTTAAAACAGGAAGTTATAATCTTCTTACCAAAATCCTTACCAAAATCCACAAGCCCCCAGAATTAACTATTTCATTCCCAGACCTTTTGATCTCTACATTTTAGAGGCCTCTTTAAGAACCTTCTAATATCCCTGATCCATTCTTTACTTCACTGTTTGATCTCTGATATCAATTTGCTCATTATCTGGCTAAATTAATCTTGAAATTTAAAAATATTCACATGAAATAGGTAAACTTTACTTATAGTTTTGGGAATCTAATTTGGGTTGAGTTTTTTTTTAATCAATATCCTGAAATCAGTCATCAGAACGTTCTTTTCAATGCCATTTGTTTCTCTAACATGGTCTTGTGAATTATCAAGAATAAGAATAAAAATGCACTGGTTTCTTGCGGATAAACCCCAATGCTCTACATAACAGGAAAGTGGAAGCATTCACAAAAGGACTCTGAGTAGATCCATGAATCCAGAGTGCTGTCCCAAGGTCCTTGTGTGATATTCCCAAAAGAAGTGGTTGAACAGCGGTGCTCCGAAGATGGCGCTTACAGGCTTGCTTTAAAGGATACTTCACCAGGAGATTCCCAGAACTGCCAGATGAGACACGGACTCCAAATGTACAGAATATTTTGAAAAATGGGATTAAACACATAAAGAAGGAAGGTATATCATGCTGACAACCAGAGTACACAGATGCCAAAGAACACAACAGCCAGTGAGAACACAGGCCAGATGGAGACCTGTTCACGTGCCTCTAGGTCAACATGCTAACTAACACCATTCCTGCAATTAGCAAGTGGACAGTTAGTATTTTTCAAATGCAGAGTGAGTTTTGAATAAAGACGGAGAGCTTAAGGCCTAAAATAAGGAGCCAATCAATTTGACTGCAGAATAATTAGAAACAGAAATTTTCTAAAATACAGAAGAGGATCAGCAGGATTCCATGTTCTGGTTCCCATGTCACAGCAAGGCCTCCTGTAAGACTGTCAGTCTTTTATGCCAATGCTTTTTTCCCTTGGCAGTGGTGTTTAGGGATCACCTGCATTGGTTACTGCAGAAAAACTAGTGAGCTAAGTTCAGTTTCAAGAATAAAAATAACTTACTGTTCCGACAAGGAGAGTACTCAGCATATGCACTGAAATTCTGAATGGCTACATAGCAAGTGCCAACTGGGTCCTTTTCTGGTGCTGGTTTAAGAGTTCTCCAGTGATATAACGGAGCACAAGCCTGTGAAACATCAAAGACAATAAATATTTTTTTTATGTAGATTCCACATACTATGGACCTAAATTTGTAACAAACAATGCTAAATTATTAGATGACTTAACTGGCCTCCAGTATGCTAATGAGTACCTTGGTAGTCAGAATTAATTAAACTTCCTAAGTCAATTTCTCAACTAATACACCATAGAATTGGAACAAATTAAACATATACAAAAGAATGAGATTTTTGTCCCACAGGATTTTAAATCAAATAAAAGTAGCCTGACAAAAGTAAATATTTATGAAAGGTAAAGGACTCATATGTTCTTTTTTTTAAAATTGGATCTGCATAAAAGCAAATGACCATTTAAACAGTGAATGAATTAGTGCAATGTCTTAAAATAAGAACTAGTTTCTTTCTTTGTCTAATTTTTACTTGAAGAAAACTCTTTTCAAATCAAAAGATGATGAGCTTATAAACCTCTGTTTTGTGGATTCCCCTGGTTTATCAGTGAGGGTGTATCTGATTATTTTTTTTAAATGATGACTTACATTTGGACTGATACCCCCTTATCACAGTGGGCTTATTTTTCATTTAATGATTTTTATTCATGACAAAACAAAAATTAAATAATGGTAAGAAAAATATGATTCTTGAGTGAAATCCTCTGGTTGCTTCTTCAGAAGCTTGGATTATAACAACAGCATGATATTTGGAAAGATTATCAGATATAAAAGATGATACATGAAATCCTCTTTAAGCAGAGAACACTGTGCTAGGAACAAGAGAAGCCATAAAAACACATGCACCTTTTTGACTTCTATTTTGCTAGCTTGTGTTCTTTTCTGAATATTCAAGTGCTCACTTCTAAGGATATAGAAATACATATTTTTCTAGAATATGGAACCACTAGCTTCTCTCCAAATTTGATGACATCACACTTGAAACAATGCCATAAAATGGAAGGCAGATCCCAATTTTAAAGTCTTTTCATGATTCCAAACACATCCTTGGTAATTAGTCTAATGTGTAACGACTTTTAGTAAAGATTACTTTACAAAGTAGCACCCTTCTTACTTAAGAATATAAATTATCTTTGCTCAAAAACTTAAGTTTGGGGTTTTTGTTTTTGTTTTTTTGTCTTCTTCTAGATTGTAATGTCTTGGCCAATACTGAAAAACTCTCTGACTCATCTAAGTTTCTTAACTTAGGGCCCTATTAGTGATCTGAGAAGGTATATGGTTAAGACATTTAACATAATGAAAGTGAAAGTGAAGTCAGTCAGTCGTGTCCGACTCTTTGCTACGCCATGGACTGTAGCCCACCAGGCTCCTCTGTCCATAGGATTTTCCAGGCAAGAATACTGGAGTGGGTTGCCATTTCCTTCTCCAGGGGATCTTCCCAACCTAGGGATCGAATCCACGTCTCCTGCATTGCAGGCAGATGCTTTAACCTCTGCGCCACCAGGGAAGCCCTGGTGTATTTAACATAATGTGGAATGCTAAAAAGGAGTTTGAACAGGGAAAGCACTACCTATGTGACTCAGTATAAGCCAATTCGCCTCACTTTCCACACCACCATAGAATATTTCAATGCCATGAAAATTCTTTCCAGTGCTTGCCTGCTTTCTGTCCTAAAAAGTTATCTTTTTTATACCAGCTCAGTTTCACACAGATGTGAAACACAATGATATGACAATATTTGGGGTTTGACCCAGACTTAACATGTACACATATGATTCCTGAATATTCAAAACTATACTTCTGTTCATAGCAATTTGATGTTCTAATAATTGTCACATAGGGTAGAACTTAATTCTTTATTAAAACTGAAAAGGGACTTTATAGTATTCTATTTTCTATCACATAATTTTGAAATTGCAAGCATGCTCTCAAATTAAAAATTTTTATTATGAACATGGTGTGTCATTTATATTTTCAGTGACTCTGAACACTTCTACAAATATTGAATAAATGCACAATGTTACAGATAAATTTTGAAGACTTAAAATCAATACGATATTCAAAGATTTTTTTTTAACCCCAAGTAGTTATAGATGGAATTAGCTTTTCAATAGTTATTCACATACATCATAAGTCACTAAAGGATTAAAGAGTTTGCTTTTTTTTTTTTAATCAATTCTGGAATTTGAGAACTATATTAAAGCAAATAACAATTCTACAGAGAACCTACTGTAAATGCTGTATTTGTAACTAAAGAGGGTTATCTATATTTGATACCTGTTTTATGTCAAATAAGCAAAGCATTTCCTTTAGATACTTATTCTTATTAAATCATAATTCAAAGAGCTTTAAACAAATCCTAAAAGCCAAAGTTATTGCTTTATTTTGTAAGTAAATTAGGGCTACCAGTAAAAAAAAATTCCCCAACAAAATATATTTTCAGATCAGCTTAATATCGTTCTTTCTCAATAAATTAGACATGTATTATCACTTGGAACTACAGAGAAGAGAATCATAAAGTCACAGCATTTTAAAGCCAAAAGATCTCTATCTGGGAGTGAGAAATCTTTAAAAAGTATCAGTGAACTCAGAGAACCATGCAATTGGTAGTTATATATTTTTATATATTTATTTTAATATGAGGATAATTACAATATTGTGATGGTTTTTGCCATACATGGTATGGTACTGGCACAAAAACAGAAATATAGATCAATGGAACAAAATAGAAAGCCTGGAGATAAATCCATGCACCTATAAGGTGTTCACCTTATCTTTGACAAAGGAGGCAAAAATATACAATGGAGAAAGGACAGTCTCTTCAACAAGTGGTGCTGGGAGAACTGGTCAACTATGTGTAATAGAATGAAATTAGAACACTTTCTAATAGCATATACAAAATAAGCTCAAAATGAATTTAAAGACCTAAACATAAGACCAGAAACTATAAAACTCTTAGAGGAAAACATAGGCAGAACACTTTGTGACATAAATCACAGTAGGATCCTCTATGGTAGCTGTATTTTTAAAGAAAACTTTCTGATATTTCTAAAGAGGATCAATGATATCACAGGAGATTAACTTTAAAACAATCCTAATAGCAGTAATACTATTTTTCAGGTCAAATTTCTATCAGCCTTTTAAATCAATCTTAAGCAATAAAATATGTACCTTTTTAGGATTTAGCTTTTATTTTTCTATCTTCCTTATTAGTTTTTGAAATATTTGAAAAGATCTACCCAATTTTCTGGAAAACCAGTCCTATTTTCTGTTGCTTTAAAAACCAAAATAGATTCTTTAATTTTAAGCACTAATATTTTTGGTAATGCTGATAAGCTTATCTTTGAAAATCTGATACGTTCTTGCATGAATGGGTTTTTGTACATACAAGTTTTAAAACATTTCAGTGTACATATTACTCCAGAGCAGCCCCAACAGCACCCCGGGATACTCACCACCACCTTTCCTTTGTGAGCTCTCACTGTGGCTCCAAACCACTGATTCGATTTAAACTCTATAGGTTCCTTGGTTCCATTGACTCTTATCTTTCTGTTGTCTGGCAGGGAGGACATATAGATCATTAATCATTTGTAACACTTGGCAGCAAATTAAAACACGTGATAATGAGTTTTCACACACATGGCGGGGGGTTCTATTTGATTAAGTCTAAGCTAGACCTTTCACTTAGAAAAATACCTGTTAAATGGAAATACATATTTGAACATGACAGTTCACAACTTAAAGCATTTTTTTAAATGACTTACATTTTCAAGGATAAGGGTACCGCAAACTTGATGTAGACTCTGACAGTCTGGAATCTACACTTTGGTCATTGATTTGTATCAGATGGAAGACCAAACATTCATAACTACTCTGAGGAATTCCAAATCTTTTCTGAAAGTAAAACTACCTGGAATCCCCTTGGTCCAGGAAGCACAGCTTCCTAGGCATGGCTTAGCTGGAAACTTGAAGGACTCCAGGTTCCCGGTTTTTAACTGAGTAACATATGTCTATGCAGCCACAGAAAGTAACACCTCAACACAGCTTTATCCACACTTGGCAGATGTCAGCACGAGGGGACCATCTGAGTAAAAACTCAACCCAATTATGACACACTTCGGGTCTTAATAAAAAGCAAATATCTTTTCTTTCACTCCTGTTGCCAATCGACATATTTCCCACATGGTTCTAACCACATGGTTCTAACAGAACTTCCTCAGTAATGGTTAATGAATTTCAAAAAGACATTTATACTAGAGCATCTTATTAGTATGTGTTCTCTTTGGTATGCATTTTGCTTTTCCCTCCTTGATTCTATAATGAATGCATTACAAATGAACTTTTAACTTCTATTAAATGAGGCCAAAGTATAAATGTAATTAACATTCCATTGAGTTTACATATGATTACAGACTTTTCAAACAAAGAAACTATATATATATATTTAGGTTTGATCTCTGGTCAGGGAACTAAGATCCCACATGCCATGGAGGAAACAAGCCTGCGTGCCACAATGACTGCACCTGCGTGTCTGAACACTGAACAACTAGAGAATCTGTGCACCTCAACAAAAGATCCCACGTGTCGCAATGAAGATCCAATGCAACCAAATAAATATTATAAAAAGAAAATATAAGCATTTCTATTTGTGTCTAGGCAAGAAAGATCATCCCTGGAGAAGGGAATGGCTAACCACTCCAGTATTCTTGCCTGGAGAATTCCATGGAGAGAGGAAGCCTGGTGGGCTACAATAGTCCATGGGGTTGCAAAGTCGGACACAACTGAGTGACTTTCACTGTCAGACCATTTTTCTAGATTCCACATATATGTATTAGTATAGGATACAGTGACCTTTCTGACCTTCCCAGCCCCAGTCTTTCCAATCATCCAACATATACTTCTCAGTCTGCATGAAATTCCTTCCTGGCTATAATACTCTGTGCTTAGTTGCTCAGTCGTGTCTGACTCTTTGTGACCCTGTAGACTGTAGCCCACCAGGCTCCTCTGTCTGCGGAATTCTCCAGGCAAGTATACTAGAGAGGGTTGCCATGTCCTCCACCAGGGGATCTTCCCAATCCAGGGATTGAACCCAGGTCTCCTGCATTGTGGGCAGATTCTTTACCATTTTAGCCACCAGGAAAGCCCAAAGTGGTTTCTATTTGCTGACCAAACTCCTGTGACATGAGGCAATGCATTTCAGATAGGACCACACATCCCTCTGGAGTAGAAGGATGGCACAGGTTACCCAAAGTGCATTGTCAACTCCAGAGAACTCTTGGAAGGGCCAGTGGGAGATGGTGGAGCCATTAGTTACCAAAGCAATTCTCTCCTTGGTATATCCCAAACTAAGCCAAAAGCTAGAGGAAAGCTGTATAGTGACTGCATGTGATTTACAGCTTCTTAAGTGCCAGGAGGGGCGAATTCACATTTAGAAGCAAACCCCATTCCTGCCAGAGATGCTCAGAGTGCTCAAACAAACCTTGTGCACAGCAGGGCCCAGGGACCCCACAGAGACTGAGACAGAACTGTCTTTGAGCACCTCCTATGGAGGTACGGGTTGGCAGTGGTCTGCCGCAGGGACAGGGACTCTGGGTGTGGATATGGAGTAAGTCCTCTTGGAGGAGGTCGCCATTAACCCCACCATAGAGTTGTCAGAACTTACACAGAATGGGAAATTGATTCTTGGAGGGCACAACAGAACCTTGTGCACCAGGACCCAGGAGAAAGGAATGGTGACCCCACAGGAGACTTGCCTGTGAGTGTCCGGGAGACTCCAGAAAAGGCGTGGGTTGCTGGCGGCCTGCTGCAGGGTTGGGGGCACAGACTGTAGCAGTACATGTATGGAATCTTTTGAGGGCGGTCATCATTATCTATTATCTCCACTATAGTTTGGCCCCAGGTAAATAGCAGGGATGGAACACAGCTCCACCCAGCAACAGAAAATTGGATTAAAGATTTACAGAGTATGGCCAAGCCCATCAGAACAAGACCCAGTATCCCCCTCAGTCAGTCTATCCCATCAGGAAGCTTTCATAAGCCTCTTATCCTTCTCCATCAGAGGGCATACAGAATGAAAACCACAATCACAGAAAACTAACCAAACTGATCACATGGACCACAGCCTTGTCTAACTCAGTGAAACTAAGAGCCATGCCATGTGGGGCCACTCAAGACGGACGGGTCATGGTGGAGAGTTCTGACAAAACATGGTCCACTGGAGAAGGAAATAGCAAACCACTTCAGTATTCCTGCCTTAAGAACCCCATGAACAGTATGAAAAAGCAAAAAGATAGGACACTGAAAGATGAACTGCCCAGGTCAGTAGGTGCCAATATGCTACTGGAGATCAGTGGAGAAATAACTCCAGAAAGAATGAAGAGACGGAGCCAAAGCAAAAACAACACCCAGTTGTGGATGTGACTGGTGATAGAAGCAAGGTCCGATGCTATAAAGAGCAACATTACATAGGAACCTGGAATGTTAGGTCCATGAATCAAGGTAAATAGGAAGTGAACAGGAGATGGCAAGAGTGAACGTCAACATTTTAGGAATCAGCAAACTAAACTGGACTGGAATGGGTGAATTTAACTCAGATGACCATTATATCTACTACTGCGGGCAGGAATCCCTCAGAAGAAATGGAATAGCCATCATAGTCAACAAAAATGTCCGAAATACAGTACTTGGATGCAGTCTCAAAAATGACAGAATGATCTCTGTTCATTTCCAAGGGAAACCATTCAATATCACAGTAATCCAAGTCTATGCCCCGGCCAGTAATGCTGAAAAAGCTGAAGTTGAATGATTCTATGAAGACCTACAAGACCTTCTAGAATTAACACCCCCAAAAGATGTCCTTTTCATTACAGAGGACTGGAATGCAAAAGTAGGAAGTCAAGAAACACCTGGAGTAACAGGCAAATTTGGCCTTGGAGTACAGAATGAAGCAGGACAAAGGCTAAAAAAATTTCTGCCAAGAGAATGCACTAGTCATAGAAAACACCCTCTTCCAACAACACAAGAGAAGACTCTACACATGGACATCACCACCAGATGGTCAACACTGAAATCAGATGGAATATTCTTTGCAGCCAAAGATGGAGAAGCTCTATACGGTCAGCAGAAACAAGACCTGGAGCTGACTGTGGCTCAGATCATGAACTCCTTATTGCTAAATTCAGACTTAAATTGAAGAAAGTAGGGAAAACCACTAGACCAT
>NW_011495023.1:12663987-12664410 GCF_000754665.1 Bison bison bison
TTCAGGTATGACCTAAATCAAACCCCTAACGATTATACAGTGGAAGTGAGAAATAGATTTAAGGGATTAGATCTGATAGACAGAATGCCTGATGAACAATGGTTCGTGACATTGTACAGAAGACAGGGAGCAAGACTATCCCCAAGAAAAAGAAATGCAAAAGCAAAATGGCTGTCTGAGAAGGCCTTACAAATAGCTGTGAAAGAAGAGAAGCCAAAAGCAAAGGAGAAAAGGAAAGATATACCCATTTGAATGCAGAAATCCAAAGAATAGCAAGGAGAAATAAGAAAGCCTTCCTCAGCCATCAATGCAAAGAAATAGAGGAAAACAATGGAATGGGAAAGACTAGAGATCTCTTCAAGAAAATTAGAGATACCAAGGGAACATTTCATACAAAGATGGGCTCAATAAAGGACAGAAATG
>NW_011495023.1:12665326-12673403 GCF_000754665.1 Bison bison bison
CATTCAGAAAACAAAGATCATGGCATCTGGTCCCATCACTTCATGGGAAATAGATGGGGAAACAGTGGCAGCCTTTATTTTTAGGGGCTCCAAAATCACAGCAGATGGTGACTGCAGCTATGAAATAAAAAGACACTTACTTCTTGGAAGAAAAGTTATGACCAACCTAGACAGCATATTGAAAAGCAGAGACATTACTTTGCCAACAAAGGTCCATCTAGTCAAGGCTATGGTTTTTCCAGTGGTCATGCATGGATGTGAGAGTTGGACTATAAAGAAAGCTGAGAGCCAAAGAATTGATGCTTTTGAACTGTGGTGTTGGAGAAGACTCTTGAGAGTCCCTTGGACTGCAAGGAGATCCAACCAGTTCATCCTAAAGGAAATTAGTCCTGAATGTTCGTTGGAAGGACTTATGTTAAAGTTGAAACTCTAATACTTTGGCCACCTGATGCAAAGATGCAAAGAGTTGACTCATTGGAAAAGACTCTGATGCTGGGACAGATTGAAGGCAAGAGGAGAAGGGGACGACAGAGGATGAGATGGTTGGATGGCATCACCGACTCAATGGACATGAGTTTGAGTAAACTCCAGGAGTGGTGATGGACAGGGAGGCCTAGTGTGCTGCAGGCCATGGGGTCACAAAGAGTTGAACACGACTGAGCAACTGAACTGAACTGAAGTGACAGGAGACTATTAAGAAAGTAAATAAATGAAAATCCAGATGATTCTTTTTCAAAGGAACAATCAATAGATTTCATATGTAAAAGAGTCCCCAAATCAATAAGAGAAAAAGACTAAATGTCAATAGAAAATAGGTCTTAGGACCTAAACAAGCATTGTAGGGAAGAAGAAATCAGATACTTCATAAATTCATGGAGAGATCCTGAATCTCAAATCAAAACCATCACAAAAAGAAATTCCTGTTATCTATAAATAAGACTACTGTTCAACTATTAAAACATATATTGGGAGTTTGGGACTGACATGAACACACTGCTATATTTAAAACAGATAACCAACAGGGACCTACTCCATAGCACAGGAAACTGCTCAATATTCTGTAAAAGAATTTGAAAATGAATAGATGCAGGTATATGTACAACTGAATCATTGTTGAACAATTAACAACATTGATAACTGAAACTAACACAACACTGTAAAATTAACTCTACTTCAATCAAAAATTAAAAGTGTATATATATATATATATGACAGATTTAGATGCATTAATATCAAATATTGTCTATAAAATATATTTTTGTGTTTAGCTTTTCTGAGCCTTTAAAGAAAAAGTACAGGAAGATTCAAAGTCTTATGTAACAAACACTTGTATTCCCACCGGGTAGAACTGAAAACTAAAGTTTTTTCACATTTACAGACATCACAATACCCTTTGACATCTATCTTCAGTTCTACTCCCCTGCCCCTCCTTCTCCAGAGGTAGCCACCATCATGAATGTGATGTGTATACTCCAAACACTTAAAAAATAATGTCTGAGTAAAACACAGAACAGAGGTCTGCAGATATCTTCCATAAAGGACTGAGGATCAGTACTTCAGGCTTTGTACTTTCTATGGTCTGTCAGAACTACTCACCTCTGCCTCTGTAGCAAAAGCAGCCACAGACAGTATTTTTTTAATTAATTTATTTTTAATTGAAGGATAATTGCTTTACAGTATTGCACTAGTTTCTATCAAACATCAACATGAATCAGCCATAGGTTTACCCATGTCCCCTCCCACTTGAACATCCCTCCCACCTCCCTCCCCATCCCACCCATACAGGTGACGATTTGTTTTTTAAAAAATGGATATGTTTTTTAAAAAATGAGCTTGGCTGTGTTCCAGTAAAACTTGACTTAGGGACAAAGAAAGGTGAGTTCCATGTAATTTTCATGTGTCATTTACATATTACTCTTTAAAAAAATTTTCCCCCAATCATTACAAAACGTGGAAACTATCCATCACTTACAGACAGACACAGCAGGTGGTGGATCAGATTTTGTTGTAGTGTGCCAACAGTTTACTATTGACAAACTATTCTTTTGTGTGTTCTTTTTAACAGAAAAAGATGGTATTATACTATCCGTATAGAAGAGTGTGTAGTTGTGTTTAACATTCAATTTTATGTTTTGGGGAGGTAATCCATGTTTTGATGATTAGATAGATAGCAGGTCCAACTCATTCTTTTAAATTCCTGTGCAGTATTGTATTCCATTGAATAGCCTTCTGCATTTTATTTATCCATTCCATTTACGTATGAATGTTAGGGTTTTCAGTTTTTCTACTATAACAAACGTGTGCCCTGTGAGTCCTTACCCCCATCTTCTGCATATGGAGAAGAGTTTCTCTCACACCAGACTAGAAATAAAGTTGCCAGGTCATAGACAATCATCATACATGTATATCAGCTATGGCAGTCGACCTCCAAAATAGCCCAATTTCCATGCCCACTAGCAAGGCATGAGAGAGGGACTCTCAACTCCTGCCACTGCAGGACTTTAAAGTTTTTGTCAATCTGGAGGACCATGAAATGGACTTTCATTTTTTCGGTTTTCATTTGCATTTCCCCGATTATCAGTAGAGTTGATCATCTTTTTATGCTTATGGACCATACACTTTTTTCTTCTGCGAATTGCTAGTTCATATCCTTTCCTCATTTCCTGGTTTAATTTTAGTCTCATTGATTGGAAGAATTCAATATATATTCTGAGTACTGATTTATTTCCCCACATATATGTTGCCAGTATCTTCTCAATCTTTGCTAGTGTTTCAACTTTGTTTATGTGGATTGTTGTCCACCCAGAATTTGTTTTTCTATAGGATGTGGCATGGGTGTCTTATTTCCAGTTTTAAAGGCCTGTTGTCTTAGCACCACGAACTGAAAAATCCATCTTTTTTCCCTGAATTGTTGTCATAGCACCTCTGCAATGGTACCTCTTGACGTGGCTGGAGGGGTCCAGCATGACCTGGCCCCCCATCTGCCTCTCCAACATCCTCTCCTCCCATTTTCCTAGTTTAGACACACCACCTTTCCTAAACATGCCCAGGCTTTTCGGTCTCCTCATTGCATATGACTGTCTCCTCACTCCCACTGCCTGAAATATTCTTCCCACTGTTTTCTGCAAGGCTGAAACCCACTGTTTCCCTCCTGTCACTCAGGTTTTAGCTCAAATGCCACTTCCTTCGAGACTCCCTCCCTAAGCAGCTAGTTAATCTGACCCTAAGTCATTCTCTCCTGTTACCCTTTAGACTTTTCTTCATAGCACTTACCATTCATTGAGATGGTTTTATTTATTAGTTTGCCTGTTTACTGGCTATCCATTCTCTTCCAGATATACAAGAATCCCATGAACAGAGATGTCTTCTGCTTCACCTCTGTACTCTCCACTTCTAAATCAGTGCCTAACAAGTAGTGGTACCTCTATGCTTATTGAGTGAATTACCAAACTCCCATCTATTCATTCAGAAGCTTGTATAGTAAGTATATCGTTCAGTATAATCCTTTCAATTCAAAATGTTGGGTGTGTAAGTGTATAGACACAGAACTGTTCCTGATGGTTTTCTTGAAGGCAGGGAGTGTACATATTTTATTGACTGTTTATATTTCAATTGTGTATATTTCTGTACTATTTGAGTTGTTACGGTAAACATTGTTACATCTTTGATCTAAAAAACAGAAAACCTAAAGATAAAAACCTAGAGATTTGGGGACTTCCCGGGTGGTCAAGCTTCCAATGCAGGGGGGGTGCAGGTTTGATCCCTAGTCTAGGAACTAAGATCCTGCATGCTGTGCCATGTGGCAAAATAAGAAGAAAGAACAATCAGATCTGTAGGCTAATCTGAGTGATGGGTGGTGGCAATCAAGTGGATTTGGTTTGTCTGACATTTCTGGGCTTTGAAGCTGTCTCTCTAAATTGATAGCTTTGGTCTCTGGGCAATCAAGGTACAACCCAGTGGGTCGCAAATCTACTAACGTTCGGCTCTTTTTTCATAGGAGTATTAATCTCTGAGCAGGGTGAGGGAGTGTAGATGTGGTGCCCACATGGGCCACAGGCAGGTTTTTCTAATCTTCTTGAGTAGAATGGGGGGAATTACACAGAGTGAGGCTAGCTCACCACCGGAGAGAGAACTCAAACCAACAACAGGCGCAAGCAAACCCTGTGGCAGGTGGAGGGCTTGGGAAAACTATTATAAAGTCCTCAGCCCCGTTCCAGAAAAACAGTAAGTTTCCCTGTTACTTCCAGTCATCACCTTCCGTGTTTCACACTAGGGATTTTCTTCAAGCTGTTGCAGGAGCTGTCCAGGCATTTTTAATCAGGAAAAGGGGAAAGGAAGTCTTTAACTGTTTGTTTGTAATCTTCCCCTTGATCAGCATATGCTATAAATGTTTCATTTAAATTGTACTACATGTATACCTGTGGCGGATTCATTTTGATATTTGGCAAAACTAATACAATTATGTAAAGTTTAAAAATAAAATAAAAGAAAAGTAAAAAAAAAAAATTGTACTATCTATCGGAGAACAAGGAATAGATCTATATGAAATTCAAAACAAAATATTGATGGCCAGAGAACTCCGTGTCTAAAAAAAACAAATCCAAGAAAAGACTCTGGATCAATTTTTATGTCCAGGAAAATGAAACTTCCAAATGAATGCTTCCTTATATCCCGAAACCACAATTAAAAACCATGAAAGAATACCTCTGCAGCCTTTATACGCTTGATCATCTTATTGTGAATTTTCAAGTCTTTAAGGAAATACCACACTAATTTATTTTATAATTTAATATTAAAAAATGTGTTATTCTTTCCCCCACCAGTTGTACTGAGATGTAATTGACATGCAGTATTGTGTAGGGCTTCATTGTATTAGGGCTTGCCCAGCAGCTCAGATGGTAAAAGAATCTGCCTGCAATGCAGGAGACGAGGTTCATTCCCTGGGTTGGGAAGATCCCCTGAAGAAGGCAATGCTACCCACTTCAGTATTCTTGCCTGGAGAATCCCATAGACCGAGGAGCCTGGTGGGCCACAGTCCATGGGGTTCCAAAGAGTTGGACACAACTGAGCGACTCATACACACACACTGTGTAAGGTGTATGACATAATGTTTTGGCTTACATTCAACATGGCATGATCACTACAATCCATTATCTCATATAGACATACACACACACACAAATTATTTTCCTGATGAGAGCTCTTGGGATTAACTCTCTTAACAACTTTCATCCATGCCATATAAAAGTTGTTAACTATAGTCAACATGGTACATACACATCACATCCCTGCTGCTGCTGCTGCTAAGTCGCTTCAGTCATGTCCGACTCTGTGCAACCCCACAGATGGCAGCCCACCAGGCTCCCCCGTCCCTGGGATTCTCCAGGCAAGAACACTGGAGTGGGGTGCCATTTCCTTTTCCAATGCAAGAAAGTGAAAAGTGAAAGTGAAGTCGCTCAGTCGTGTCCGACTCTTCGTGACCCCATGGACTGCAGCCTACCAGGTTCCTCCGTCCATGGGATTTTCCAGGCAAGAGTACTGGAGTGGGGTGCCATCGCCTTCCCTGACATCACATCCCTAGTACTTACTTATTTCATAACTTGAAATCTATACCTTATGACCCACGTCTCCCATTTGTCCTGCCCCCCATCCCCCACCTCTGGTAGCAACAAGTTTGATCTCTTTTTCTGTGAGATTTTTTTCTTAAGATTCCACATATAAGAGAGATCATATAGTATTTGTCTTTCTCTATTCGACTTATTTCATTTCATTTAGCATAATGCCCTCAAGATTCATTCATGTTGACACAAACGGCAGGGGATCTCTCCTTTGTAATGGCTGAGTAGTATTCCATTGTGAATATATATATATATATATATATAGTTTCTCTGGTGGCTCAGTGGTAAAGAATCTGCCTGCTGATACAGAAGATGGGTTCAAACCCTGAGTCAGGAAGATCCCCTGGAGAAGGAAATGGCAACCCACTCTAGTATTCTTGCCTGGAAAATCCCATGGACAGAGAAGCCTGGCAGGTTACAGTCCATAGGGTTGCAAAATAGTTGGACATGACTTAGCAACTATACAAGAATAACAACAACAATGTGTGTGTGTGTGTGTGTTACACATTCACCCACTGATGGACAGAAATATGTTATTCCAATGAAACATTCTATATAACTGAGTTTTATTCCTTGTATCATATATGTATGCTATATACAGATGTATGCATGTACACACATGTGCAAATACACACACGTTTTCCTGCCTTTACCTCTTAGGTCAGCTCTAAATATCCCACCCTCCACAATGTAGATCCCAGACCCTGCATCTGATCTTCAGATAGCCCACCATTCAGAGAGCTCCTTCCCTGTCCCTTGAGTCTCACTCCCTGACTTTATTCATGAAGCTGCTCTTGCAAAATTCTATTCCTCCTTATTTGCCAAATAATCCAAATTGCTTCCTTAAAAACCTGCTTTAAAATGTAGGGCCATGCATGACAGTCACTCACACAGGGGTAAGAAAGTAGAGAATATACGGGACAAAATGTAGTAAATAAATGCTTGTGAAAAAAAGTGGAATGGAATAGAATACAACAGAGTGTAGGGCCAAAAATTCTTTTCAAACTGAAATTCTTTGAGATTACCATTTTTAAAAAATTCAAACAATATAAAGTAAGAGAACTTGTATAAAGAAATGTATAAAGTAGTAACTGAGAGGTCATTGGCATTCCTCCTCCATGGATACACTTGCTGTTGTTTTCTAAAGCCACCCAGCCATTTAGAATTTAAGAGACTTCTAGCTCACTCCTCTAGTCTAACAAATTTCTGGAAATCATGAAGCTTTTATTTTTTCATATCACTATTTAAGTGTTTGGTTCCTTACATAACTAAGTAACGAATAAAGTTAAATGAGTTGAAAGTACGCTTTTAGAATTCTAATAATCATTCATAAATATGGGTTTGGGATAGCAATAGTAAATGTATTACAATCTTGCTGTTATACAGTTTACCCGATCAAGATGAGAATATAAATTTTTTGCTATAATTATTTCCACATCTATATTGTCTTCCAGAGAATAAAGATCACATTTCCAACTTCCTGTTTTTAATAACCAATAGGGCCTGCCAGTGTTCTTCAGACATTTGTTTCTACATCATATAGAATCATTTGAAATGTTTTTCATATGTAATTTGACTTGGGCCACCTGTAAGGTTTGTTCTGGAAATACATTCAGACTTCTGTTGGTATGACAAAAGCAATTTCTTGGATGGGTGTTCTGCTCATTTACATAATACAGTTAAAGAAGATATCAGGAAATGAAAGAATCACCTCCTTCCCCAAATAAATTCAGATTTTAAATAGGACTACCAGGAAATCCCTGGTTGCTCAATTCATTCAGCCATTTGGCTATTACTATTTAACTTTTCTCCTTATCCCCAGCCTTCTCTGTCTACCTGCTCACTCTCAGTTGATAATTTTGCTTCTTATGTCACTGAGAAAATAGAAGAAATGAAAAAGGATCACTTTCTTCTTTCTATTACCAAACCCACCAACCTACTCTCACTCTGCCTTCTCTGCTCACTGAGGATGGATCACCTTTATGCTCCTCCAAAGCCAGTGCCTCCATCTGTGTAAAGTCCCACTCATCCCTTTTCATCTACTTAGGAATCTGTTTCGCACATCCCTCTCCTCCTTTAATCAGCACCATTGTTTCCCACTGGACGGAAGAACTCCTATGAGATCACAAACACGCTATCATGTCTCCTCGATGATTACATTTCTGGAGTCCCATTAGGGCAGAACTCCTTGGGGAAAAATGACTCTATAGACTGGCTGTCTCCTGCTGGTCTTCTCTCATTCTCTCCCAACATACACCACTGCAACTGCTTTTGTCAGCTGTCAATTACTTTCTATTATCAAATCAAATGTTCAAAGTTTACTCCTGCTGCTGCTGCTGCTGCTAAGTCGCTTCAGTCGTGTCCGACTCTGTGCGACCCCATAGACGGCAGCCCACCAGGCTCCCCCGTCCCTGGGATTCTCCAGGCAAGAACACTGGAGTGGATTGCCATTTCCTTCT
>NW_011495023.1:12673503-12687533 GCF_000754665.1 Bison bison bison
ACACGAGTTTCGTTGCTGCACAGGCTTTTCTCTAGTTGCGGTGAGCAGGGGCTACTCTCTAGTTGCAGTGCACAGCCTTCTCATTGTGGTGGCTTCTCTTGTTGCAGCTCCTGGGCTCTAGAGCACAGACTAAGTAGTTGTGGCCCATAGGCTTAGCTACTCTGAGTCATAGGGGATCTAGTTCCTGGACCAGGGATCGAACTTGAGTCTCCTGAATTGGCAGGCAGATTCTTAACCACTGGTCCGAAGGGAAGTCCTCAGATGAGTTTCTTTACTGGCTTCTTGACTTCTGCCTAACCAGCAGCTTCTTCTTAGCATTATTTATACCTCCTCCTCAGCACTGATTGTTCTTTAAATGTCAGGGACTCTAGGACTTCCCTGGTAGTCCAGTGAACTGGGGTCCAGTCTCCCCACAAGCCACAGCTACTGAGCCCACGTGCTGCAACTGCTGAAGTCTACATGCTTAAAGGTTATGCTCTGCAACAAAAGAAATCACTGCAATGAGAAGCCCACACACCACAATGAAGAGTAGCCTACACTTGCTGCAACTAGAGAAAGCCTGTGCATAGCAACGAAGACCCAGTGCAACCAAAAACAATAAATAAATTTAGAAAAAAAATTAAGATAAAAAAGTGACCTTTCCCGTTCTCTCCCTTTCTCTCTTCTCTTTGCTTCACTTTATTTCTCCTCACTTCTCTTCATTCTCTCCATCAGTCATGGCCTTAAAAATTACCTACAACTTCCACATGTAAATTTCCAAGCCTCTTGCCTGAACTTTAGGTTTATTTATCCAGCTTCCTATGTGATATCACTCTGATGTCTGATAAACATCTCCAGTTTCTCCTATCTGGACTCAACTGGATACTTTCTCTGAGATTTGCTCCTTCCCCTGTTCCCTGTCTCAGTCCCATTCCTCCAGTTGCTCAGATCAAATTTTTCTCTTTCTTCTGTATCCTTCATCTGATCCATAAAGAAAATTCTACCAACTTCACTTTCAAATCAATCCCAAATCCAGCCATCACTCAACCCTAACTGCTATCACTCAACCCAGACCACACTTTTCTATCACCAGACGATGGGAATGTCTCCCCTTGCTTCTGCTGTGGTTGCCTACATTCTACGAAACCAATCCTTTTTAAAACAATCAAATTCTGTTACTTGCCTACTCAAAACCACCATTGACTGCCATCACTCTTAGAATAAAACCCAAAGTCCTACCGACTTGTAAGGTGCTAGATAGTCTTGCTTCATCTTCTATCTTTCTTTTCCTGACTTCTGTTTAACCCAGTGGGTCTTTTCCATTTCCCAAGAACACTCTTCTCTCCAGATTCAACCCTGACTGTCCTACAATGTAGAACTTCCCCCCTTCCACTACATGGTTTCTTCCTTCACTTAATTTAGGCCTCTGTTCAAATATCACCTTTTCAGTGAAACTTTCTCTGACCACCTTTAGTGAGAAAAATAGCCCTCAAGATGTCTACATGTTTTTGCTTTCTTTTTTTAAATTTGGCTGCTCTGAGTCCTAGCTGTGACATACAGGATCTTTTTTGAGGCATGTGAACTCTTAGTTACAACATGTGGGATCCAGCTCTCCTGAGGGACAGAACCCAGGGTCCTTGAATTGGGAGTGCGGAGTCTCAGTCACTGGACCCCCAGGGAAGTTCAGATGTCTGGATCTTAATACGCTGAACCTGAGACTAGGCTGCACGACAAAAGACAATTAACTTTGTGGATGGAATTAAGGTTGCTAACCAGTTGACTTAAAATAGGGAGCTGATCCTGGATTATCTGCAGGGTCCAAAGTAATAACAAAGATATTTTAAGGTGAAAGAAGGAGGTAGAAAAGAAGAACCAGAGGCAGAGCAGTGTAAGAAAGACTCAAGCTGACAGTGCTGGCTTTGAAAATGGAAGAGGGCCATGAACCAAGATATGTGAGCAGCTTCTGGAAGCTGAAGAAAGCAAGAAAACAGATCCTCCCCCAGAGCTTCCAGAAAGAGCACAGCTCTGCCAGCACCTTGATTTTAGCCCAGTGAAACCTAATATTATAGACTTGGCCTCCAGAACTGTGTGGTAATCAACTTGTGTTGTTCAAAGCCACAAAGTACGTGGTAAGTTGTTACAGCAGCAACAGGAAAATAATACCCCAGAGAATTAGAAAAAAGTGCATGTGTGTGTATAAACACACACACACACACACACACACACACACACACACACACACACCACTCTCTGCCCTTACCATACTATTTGTCAACTTGTCACTGACTATTCACTGTAAATTCCATAAGGGTAAGTTCATGGCCATACAAGCAGGGTCAAGGACCACAATTGCTTGTAGAGAGTTCTTAACATTTCTCTTGTTGCTGAAATTTGGTTTTACTGTTAAATCTAAGTTTACTGGCTTCCCTGGTGGTTCAGCCTGCCAGTGCAGGAGACTCAGGTTTGATCCCTAGGTTGGGAAGGTTCCCTGCAGAAGAAAATGGCAACCCACTCCAATAGTCTTGCCTGGGAAATCCCATGGACAGAGGAGCCTGACAGGCTACATACAGTCCATGTAGTCAGTCACAAAACAGTTGGACATGACTTAGCAACTAAAATGACAACACATCTAAGCTTTAATTTCAACTCTGCTGTTTCTTAAGAGAACATAGTTGACCCTTGGGCAACTCTGGGGATTGGTTCTGGGACCCACCATGGATACTAAAACCTCAGATGTTCTCCTTTCCAGATGCCTTTATGGAGGCAGATAGTCTGCTTGCCATAATGAGGTTCTGCATCTGCAGACTCAACCATCTGAGGATCCTGTAATAATGTGTGTTAGGTGCTCAGTCATGTTTGACTCTTTGTAACACCATGGATTGTAGCTCACCAGGCTCCTCTGTCCAGGGAATTCTCCAGGCCAGAATACTGGAATGAGTAGCCATTCCCTTTTCCAGGAGATCTTCCTGACTCAGGGATCAAACATAGGTCTCCCACATTGCAGGTAGATTCTTTACCATCTGAGCCACCAGGGAAGCCCTGTAATAATTGGTATTTACTTTAAAAAAAAAAAGTCCTCCTAAGTGGATTTGTTGTTCAGTCACTAAGTCATGTCCTAAGTGGATTGGCATAGACCAAATCCTTGTTGTTCAAGGGTCAACTGCATTGTATAAATAAAAATGAATTAAAGTAAACCAAAGGGTGCTTTGAGGGAAAAAGACATTCTGATTTAATATGTCACCCAAAGAGCCTGACTTAAAGGATGAAGGGTATTCAGTCTCCCTAGTCAGTATCTGTGCCAGAGACTGGACACCAGGTGGAACAAGTTGAGAATTTATTGTCAGTGTGCATTTCACCCATTGTCTTTGCATCTATTGACAGGAACACATTTGTTTCTTTGCCATGTGTCTTGTCTGCTCCTTACCACAAACGTAAGGATAAGAACTGTAGCCCCAAAGAACTATTTTATTTCAGAGCCTCCAAAAAGTATGTCCTACAGAGTATGTCCATTAGAAATAAAGAATATTAGGATTTCCCCGGTGGTTCGGTGCTTAAGACCCTATGCTTCCACTGCAGGGGGCATGGGATTCATCCCTGGTTGGGGAAGTTCTGCAGGCTGCAAGGTGCAGCCAACAAAAAAAAAAAAGAGAAAAAGAAATCAACTTTAAGGAGTTCTCTGGCAATCCAGTAGGTTCAATCCCTGGTCATGGAACTAAGATACTGCCAGCAGCATGCCAAAAAAAAAAAAAAAAGGTAGAATAAAACTGTTTTAATAACATTTTCAAGGATTAAATTCTATACTATTTCATTTCTAGTATTATTTTAAAAATTGTGTGTAAACAACTTTGACAGGTGTGCATAAACATACCAATCTAACACAAAGATAATCAAATATTCAAATAGATATTCAAATAAGATAGCATGGCCAACTTCCTAGTTTGTCTGGCCACCAAACACGAGGAGAAGCAGTAAATGTCAATTCCACGTGGAAGCTTTACTAGACGAGGTGCAATTTGCCATGAGTCTTCCCAGTTAGAGTGGCCTTGAAAGCACGTGTCAATCAGGAATCTCCATCAGGCCAGGTCTTTGGGTCACTTGTATAAGCAGAGGCTCCTCTCCAGCTCATATTAACCAGACAGTGTGAACAAGCAATAAACCTTGGCTGGTTTACGCCAAGAGATCCGGAGTTATTTGATACTAGAGTAATCCCTGGGCATTCTTCGGCTTAAGAGATGTGAGGAGAAATAATGACTGTCAAAAAAATAGTCTACCCTACAAATCCAATGGGTTTCTTTAGTTCACAAATTCTCAGTGCCTTTTCTAGGAGAATACATATTATGAGTCACAAAGAAGACGTGCTGGTTAATTTTATGTGTCAACCTCACTGGATCATGAGATGTCTGGGTACTTGACTAAACCTGATTTCTGGATGTGTTTCCAGAAGACTCGGGAAGACAGTTTGGCCCCTGCTAACAGCTCTCTTTATTCTAAAAGTCTCGGGACTCCTGTGGCGGTCCAGAAGTTAAGACTTCATGTTCCCAGTGCAGGGAGCCCAGGTTCAATCCCTGGTCAGGGAACTAGACCCCATAGACTGCAGCTAAAAGCTTGCATGCCTCAACTAAGACCCCACATGCCACAGCTAAGACTCAGTACGGCCAAATAAACAATTCAATAATAATAATAATAAATAAAGTCTCTAGAAACTGTCAGACCACCAAGCTTATGTTTGGTGTCAGACCACCAAGCTTAATGTTTCTATTGATGTAGAATCTAGAATAGAAACAGGTGATAAATAGCGTCTTCTTATTTTTACACACACAATTGGCATTGAAAATATCCTTGATCATCAGTATTTTGAAACATAAGCAGTTATATGTAAATGAGTACATTTATAAACTACTCTACCATGTATACCCAAGACAAACGAGGCAACCATTAAGACTGCTTTCAGTCAACACAAAGCCTGAGCCATGGTCTCCCACTATTAATCTTCATAATACTTCAGTGAACTCAATAATTTCGTTTAGAAATCTTTGCATGTTTTATTATTATTTTTCCTGATCATAAATGAATACCTGTTTATGGTTTTTAATAATAAGTAATAAATGCACTAGGAAAAGAAGAAAAAAAACAGTTTTAATTATATTTCCCAATAGCCTCTCATTGCCCTTCTCCTCTTGTGCTCTTCCACAGGCTATAGACACAATTTTGAATTTTTTTTCACTTAACATTAAAACAAAAGCATTTCCCCATTTTAATCTTGATTCTCAGTGGGCTTCATTTTTAAGGGTCTATCATACCCAATTGTGTGATTTATAGCATTATTTATGGGATATACATCCTCATTCAGGATGTTTGAAAATGTTATTTTTTAGTGTTATGCCCCTTCTTTTTTTAAGGATTTTAGAATTTGTAGCAACTTTAGAATTAATTTCTGAAACACATATTCCACTGGGAATTGTAGGAAGAGAGAAGCCAGAAAAATACCAGAAAATCATTGCTGGAAAATAAAATGTTCTGGGTGGTTACGAGAGAGGAACCAGGACACAGGCTCAGAGTGAGTAGGGACATGGGTGTGTGTAATGCATGCTTGAGAGGTAGGCTTTGCCATGATGTACCGTGGAAGCCATGTGGACGCAGGGCTGGACTGTGACGGAAATGTGGGCAAATCACGGGGAATGACAATAGACTAGAAATGGAGCCACAACGTGGGCAGGTTGGATGCAGAGTTAGCTCTGACCTGCTCCCCCTGGAGTGAGATGATGTGAGTAACGTGGACTGTGTCGGGTTCTCAAAGAAACCTATTCCTGTTGCAGTGGTGTGTGTCCTTTTCTCTCATTTTGACCTGTCCTGAAATCAGGGCTGATTGATATAGAGAATTTTGCAATATCACACACAGACTGTGTCCATATGTCAAACATCAGAGCCTAAGAATAAAATTGATGTAATGCGAATAAGTTAATAATGCCCTGCAGGGCAGTTACATGAATTTTGGTCACTACAAAAATGTGTCTGAAGTGAGAGCTCCTTAGTTCAGTGATGATCAATGGGAGACCCCATGCCTGAATTTCAGCAACCACATGAGAATTACCAAATATGATGCTTCGTTGCAAAGATTTATTCTGATTCAGCATGTTTCCCTTCACATGGGTGTGTTGCCACACACATTCTGGTCATGCTGCTGTTGCTGCTGCTAAGTCACTTCAGTCGTGTCCAACTTTGTGCAACCCCATAGATGGCAGCCCACCAGGCTCCCCCATCCCTGGGATTCTCCAGGCAAGAACACTGGAGTGGGTTGCATTTCCTTCTCCAATGCATGAAAGTGAAAAGAGAAAGTGAAGTTGCTCAGTCATGTCGGACTCCTAGCAACCCCATGGACTGCAGCCTACCAGGCTCCTCCATCCATGGGATTTTCCAGGCAAGAGTACTGGAGTGGGGTGCCATTGCCTTCTCTGATTCTGGTCATAGTATTCTTTATTTAAAGAATGGTAAAGAGAGTCCTACGTGATGAGCTGACATACGTTTTCCCCTGTTTGGGGGCAGTAAGGCGACTTACTTAGCCTTTCAGGGATGTGTCCTTATACTCCCAGCTATTATCACATCAGACCTTCCTGTAGTCTAACAGTTTAAACTCACATGATCATAGCAATGGCCATACAACCAGCTTTAATATCATATCAAATATATAACTCTCTAGCATACTCCATTATGTTTTATTTCTCTCTTTTTGGTTTCATTTACATGCAGTAAAATTCATTCTTAGAGATGTACAGTTCAATGACTTTTTTAACAATCTTGTTTCTTTGTATTCATTTATTTATTTTTGGTTGTGCTGGGTCTTCATTGCTATATATGGGCTTTCTCTAGTTGTCTCCAGCAAGGGCTACTCTTCGTTGTAAGGGCTTCTCAGTGTGGTGGCTTCTCTTCTTGCAGCACACAGGCTGCAGAGTGCAGACTTGGTAGTTGTGGCACACAGACTTAGCTTCCCTGAGGCATGTGGGATCTCCCCAGACCAGGGATTAACCCACGTCCTCTGCATTGGCAGATGGATTCTTAACCACTGGACCACCAGCAAAGTTCCCAGTTCAACAACTTTTGATATATACATATAGTTATGGACCACCATCACAGTCAAGACACAGGAAGTTCCATTAGCTCCCCGAATTCCTTCAATCTTCCCCTTTGCAGACCACCCCTCCTTCTCGCTTCTAATGCCTGGCAACCTTTTCTATGTGTGCATGCTCAGCCACTCAGTTGTGTCTGACTCTTTTCAACCCTATGGACTGTAGCCTTCCAGGCTTCTCTGTTCATGGGATTCTCCAGGCAAGAATACTGGAGTGGGTTGCCATATCCTCCTCCAGGGAATCCTCCTGATGCAGGGATCAAACCCATGTCTCCCACATCTCCTGCACTGTAGGTGGATGAGCCACTGGGGAAGCCCAACTATTTTTGCAAAGACTTGTTTTTGTAAGGTATGCTTTACTTTTACTAAAACAATTAAAAGGGTAAGTGATCACTTCCACCAGTATTTGTGGACCTAGAAGAGTTTCTCAACTTGCAGATCTTTGGGTTCAAATCTCAAGAGATCCAGGAGCTGGCCTTTCTGCAGGGCTGGCGTTAAACTCTGTTCCTTTTCAACTAGTCTAAGAGTTGCCTGGCTGAGGTCCCTAACAGAGCAACACCAGTGTTTAAAGTATTCAATGCCTATCTGTGCATCACAATTTGCTTATCTACCTCAAATCCTCATATAACTTAACCCAGAATCAAAACTACTTTTAATCTATTTTAGTGTTTCATTATACAGATACACCTTGATTGATACACTAATATGTTTTCTGAAGATGTATTTAAACTGAATTTTGAAAATGAAATATTTTTAAAGGGAGCACTTTCAATAAGATCCAGAATTAGTCTTTTATCTCTCTTCCTCAAAAATCCATGCTTGTGTCTCTAGATGGTGTCCTTCAGGGCACTGCTGAGCTCAGCTTGTCAGGAATGTTGGCAACTCTTTCCATCAACACAACTCACAGATACAATTCTCTACACACAACAGGTAAAGTTTGAATGCTCACATCTCAACCAGCTGGCTTCAGTGTGCCAGTGTGTTTTTCTTGCTTTCAGAACAATTTCAAGACAATTTCCTACATTTCTCCCAGAATGCTACAGCTGCTGCACAACTTCCTGCCAAGAGCCTGGAAGCCTCTTCCATCACACACACTTCCAGCTTCTTGAAAGAATTTTGCAGATTAAGCAACAGGCGCCTAATGCTCATTCTACTCAACTAGCCATAGAGCAGATCTGTTTCCCATTTCTGGTTGGAGTTTCAAGGACTTCCTCTTTTCTAATTGCTTCCTCCAGGGCTGTGTGTTGTAGGGACCACTGCCTCCTCCCAGCTCATATCAGGACTCGATAGCTATTGCATTTTGTCACATGAAAGTCTGAGTCAACTGGGAGAAGCTGAGGGATGCTGGTTGCATCCGTCAGGCCAGCCCATCAGTTTGAGAGCCATCATGAATTGTTTCTAGAATAAGTAAGCCTTCCAGCTTAATTACCCCTGATGACTCAGTAAGAGAAGTACTTGGCAGAGTAAGCTTTCTGCCCTAAAGAGTGTGTGTGTGCACACGTGCGTGCATGTGTGCATATATGTATGTGTGTATGTATGTTCATGTATGTGTATGTATATATAAGTGTACAAGTAGTAAAACACTAACTCTGGCAATTATTAATTCTCAAAGGTGCAGATTATCACTGAGCTTTCACCTTTTTTTTCCCACTTTCAATTGAATTCACCAGAGTCCAGATTTCTGCTGTCTGAGTTCTATCACATTTCTGTTATTTCCTCTGTCATTTACTGGAGGTAGCTGTGCCCTCCATTTGCCTCTGCTTTGATATTGAACAAAAACTGATTTCTTTCTGAGGAAGTTAGAAAAGCAAGGCTTATGTGACCAATATGTTTCCCAACCCTCACATGAGAAAAAGGGCACACCCAATACTATCAAAATACAACCCTGTACCCATCACAGCACCAGATGCTTTAAGCTGCTTCTTATTGTGGCTCCCTCGGCACAAAATAAAACAGACTCCTGCCTGCCCCCTCCAACAAAGGCTTCCGGTCTCCAAGCTACAACACAATTCTGACAAAAATCTTAGCTTCCTAGAGCTTTGAAAGATCCTAACAAAATTGCCTTCCATTTTAAGCTTTAAATATATGTATATAAGATGCTAAATTAAGGTCAGGCAAATTCTGGTAGTCTTTCTCAGATGACTCCCAAATCTCAATGGTACCTCCCACTTCCTCTTGTTTCTTCTTTAAGTGGGTCTCTAATTGGGAGCGTTCCCAGCTGTATTACTAATGCTGTGATGATGATCAGTTATTAGCTCATGCTATTATCTTTCTCCTCAAAATGTTTCATTTGAGTATTTAAAACAATCAAATATTTGTGTTCTATGCCTTTGTTACCATTGTTGCAATTTGCCTTCTTATCACTGCAAAGATGGAGTATCTGTCTCATTCACCCCTCTTCTAGCTGGGGAGCTGTGATTCAGGGCTTTTTCTGTAATCCACACATGGGTTTGGAAAATGTAGGAAGTAGAAAAACAATGAACCTTGGAATAGATTTAGAAAGGAAAGGCATGAATTTGGCAGATGCGATGTTTTACATTTAAGACGTGGGGCACAGTTTAGGACCAAAAAGGAAAGAAATCAATTTGGGGGTGGGGAAATTTTATTCTAGTGAAGTAAGGGGGAAAGACAGAAGGGAGAAGAGAGAAGGGGATTTTTGGAGCCACTTGATTTTGCACAGAGCAGGAAAATTATCTACTCTTTGCACTTTGCACCTCCCCCACCACCATATGCTTCCCGAAAGTTTCCTTTTTCCATACTTGAAAGGACCACAGATTTTAATAGTGTTCATGCATTTGAAGTGTTAGGCGATTCCCAGCTTCCTCTGTTTTTGCATTTATGATGAGAAGTAGTTTTTTTTTTAAATCCCAGTTACAGGATAAAGTACAAATAAAATCAATGACTATTTAATGAAAAAAATTTCAAACTCAAAGGCAGACTTTACAAAAAAACAGGCAGTTGACCTTAAATAAACTAAAGTTCAAGATCACAACCAGATTCAGGGACTAAATTATAGGCCAGTCTCCTCCAGTGTCTAGGCTGAGAGAGTTTAGTAGGTTACCACAGCGAATATTAATTTGTAGACACCCCAGGGGCCTGAACAAGTTGAAACTACATCATTAAAAGGTCAAATTTACTCAGAATGTCTTGAATTCAGATGTAATAGTAAAAGCAGACAGGGTGGAAGACAGAGACAGTCAGGATTCTCTGTACAAAGGAATATTTGCAATGTGATATTTATTGATGCCTGACACCACACGCTGTTACGTGCATGTCAATTTGTGGGTGTCCAGCACTTGGAGCTGCTACTTTGTCAAGCAGAGGAATTTTCTTCCTCTGGGGGGGAGGGGGTTGGTGCACGTTGGACGAGCACGCTGCTGCTCATGGCCAGAGAGTAAGACAGGAGACAGTGGATGGGGACTCTGAGGGGACATATATTGCACAAGCCATCATTCCCACTCTGACAATGGCTACCTCTGTGACCTCTGGCTTCCATAACCCTGTACCCAAACCGTTTCACCTTTCAGATCTTCTCTGGAGGATCACTTTAACTGGAACGTGTGAAGGTAACTTCAGGTGGGAAACTGGGGGAAGGGTGAGGAAGATGAGCAGTGCCTCAGCTCCACAGGATCTGACCTTGAACTTGCAGTCTGTTAGGACCAGTCCTGCATCTACTGTGTGACCTTGGATGTATCTTTTAACACCTTTGATGTCTGCCTCCTTACTCATGAAACAGGATTTACATGGTTGTTTCACTGTATGGATTAGAAATAGTGTGGATAAGTGACGGGTACATAGTAGGTGATGAATAAATGCACTGCATCTAATGCTGACTGCAACACCCAGAGTCAGAATGCCTATTTCTGCCTTCTATCTTTGGTTCCAAGATCATATTCTGCCCACAAAACTGACACTCGGACTAGAAACAGCTCTGTGGGCTCCTGCTGTCCCTCCCTTTCACAGTTTTGCAGCAAATGGCATTCACTGGCAGTTCTATCATCTTAGGGTTCACAGATAAAGTCACTGGTAGAAATGATGTGTAGTGTACTGGCTCCCACTCAGTAGCAAACCCCTGAGCCACAATCCTCTGATTCCTCTTCCCCTACCCATTCTCAGGCCATTCCCAGGAGCAGCCAAGGTTCCTGGGCCCACAGTACCCTCTGATGGCTAACACAAGGAACTTCCTTTGCTCCATCATTCTTAATCTTCGCTCTTGGAAACTCCCATAGGCTTTCACAGGTCACTGCTTTGTGCATTCCATCACAGACCATTCATTTCTTACTAATGTTGTGTGGCCTCCTCTGCCTTGCTATTTTTTTTTTTATTTCTTGCTCAAATATTTCAGAAACACTTATCTACCTCCCTGTTTCTTTCCCTCACTTTGTTCCACTAACAAATTCTCAAATTGCAGCGATTATGGTTGCGAATATAAGATAGTAAGATGCATACATCTCTCAAGAAAAAAAAAAAAAAAAACTCCATCCATTTAGAAGTAAAATAAGACATAATGTAGAACCAACAACATTAATCTCAAAAACCCTTTGAGATGTTCCGATGTTTTCCTGAGAACCTGCCCAGAAGGTGCCATCTACCCTGTCTTCAAGGAATGCTGATCTTTTCTCAACACTCTTACTATTTTCCTATTGATTTAATTGCCAGAAACATACTAGATTGTCCCCTATTCTTTCATTGCAAATACAATTCAGCTAGAGTAAGGGTTAAGTGCATTCCTGTGGGTTATTCTGGAAATCAAAGCACAATCTTTCAACATTAGTTTTCTGTGGGAAACTGAATTCGAAGATCCAAACAGTTACTTTAAAATGAACTTTTGGAAAATGTTACCTGCTGTCATGTAACATCACAACTTTGGGGATGGGAGTGGTCAGTTTTTAAAAATTCATACTCATGTCTGTATACTCTGGTTTTCATCTGTTCATCTGTGACATCTGGGATTAATATTTAGGTCTTCAGGTGTGACTTACCTGAACAGACATTGATTCTTCCTTTATCAAAGGAAAAATGTACTAACCAGATCCTGATTTGATGTGTTGACATGTTATGGGAATATTCTAGAAAGTTATTAAATTCATGCCCATGACTATAGATTGATTCTTGGTAAAAACACATCACATGTCTCCAAATGCTAACACTAAATTTAAATTCAAATAATGCCCAAAATTTATGTTTTTATTTATCAAGGCTTACACTTAAAATACTTTAAAAATAAAATATTTGACATGTATTAGTAAAATACCATTAATTTTATGCTTAATTTTTCTGATTCATGAAATTTATTTTAAAATTAAGCTAGAAGTCAGTATTTAGAAGCATCTAAAGTCCTGATTCAATCACTAACTGAAAGATTTCTTTCACAAATGAATATCAAGTGGTTTAATTTTTCCAGTTTCTAATAGTTAAACTTTAAAGTAAAAGCTTATGAAAAGTGGTATGAAATAACTGAATTATTTAATTAAATGGTAAAAGAGCTACTGTGACCATATATAGACACATATGAAAAACATAATTTAAAAGTGCATTTATAAAATATCTCCTAATTTGGTCATATTTCAAGGTAATGCTTGCATAGGACTTTTCTCTGTGACATAATTTCCACATTCTTAGAATGGAAATTATTTTCTCCTTTAAAATAAAAAATGCAAATCAGTTAAAGTAACAGGTAAATATCCATCCAATTTCATCAAAATTCTGTGAAAACTGACATTCTACGTAAATTCTAGATATATACTAATATAACAATAATGAAGAATGATGTCATATAATAGTTCCACGGTGCAAAAGGTATTTTAATTGATTGTTCATCAAAGAACATTGAGTTGACATGTTCACATTTTTCTGAAAAGAGATATTTGCTTTCCAATAACATATACCTTTTGAATTCATAAAGTTTTGGAGGTACAAATTAAAACATTCAGCGTTAATGTTTTTGAAAGCATTAAGTTTAGATTATTTTCTCAAGACCCAAGGAGAAAACACCAGAGGAAACATAACCAGCCTGAATTGTTTAAAATGTATTTTCCCTTTAATTAAATAAGAAACATCTGTCTAGGGATTTTGGAAATGAATGTAATCCATCCACACTCTGCCTGTACTAGTTTGCATCCAGTGTCCAATATTTTGAAAGAAAATGCTTTCTTTCTGTAAAGAATTAAATAGCAACATGGAGTGATGTCTGGGTCTGCAGCAGCTGACTCTTGCCTCCCGAGTTTGGGCACTGGAAATTCTAAGGCTATGTCTTTTTCCAGATTTGTTCTTGGGAAATAACCAAATTCTCTCCAGAATCAAGATCAGGGAGTAACATTTGTGTTCTCCAAACCATCCACTCACCCAGAACACCCTTATCTCAGAATAGTAAGGAAACTGCAGTGACCAGGGTGCATTCAAATACCCAAGCTCAAAATACTGTTCCCTCTCTGGGGTGCACTTAACATCTTCCTCCCCTTCACTTGGGCTTTAAAAAGCTGATTTCTCTCCGAACCTGCACCGCCCTCAACACCGACCCATCAGACAGGCCAAATTCTACAAAGTGGGGACTTGACTCCCGGAGGGCTCTGGCACTCCAGAACCAACAGTTGAGAATGACAAATATCACTTACTGGTGTTGTCAAATGGTATCTGCCTGCACTGCGCAGACCCCTCGGCGGGCCAAGGACAGTAGTAGACTGCTCCCCCTTCCACAATGTCTGGCTGGCTGGTGTTGGCTTTGGGCGCCCCCACCAAGACACTCGCCCTGAGAAGAGATTGGACAAAATCACTCTTGGAATCGGAAACGTACTCATGATGGAGACAGACTGTCAAACTAGATTTCCTCTTGGAAATCTACGGGCGTCTGAAACCTGGTTTGGAAGAGGGTGCAAATATTCCTAATTCTTCTCTAGGTGGAGCTATGTATACAGTGAGTTGAGAGATT
>NW_011495023.1:12687633-12688186 GCF_000754665.1 Bison bison bison
AGTGAGAATTAGCAAAGGACAGAGCCCAGCTGCTTATAGCAGACAGCACTTGAGCCCAGACGCTTAATTGTTACAGGCTATGTATAAACAGACCGTGTTGTGGTCCTTGTTTTAACTGGCCTGAGTCTGTTCGGTCCTGTGTTTCCCCTTTGCACGATGCTCCAGTCTTTGTCCCTGGAGCTCCCCAGGACTTTCGGATCCGAGGCAAGTGACATGTCCCTGGTTCAAAGTTCACAAGGACATTCAGCGTGGAAGGGGAGGGTAGAGGCTGGTGGCGGAGAACCGGACGGGACCCCAAGTGGGCAGCGGGATGGACGCTCGGGATCGCCTGCCAGCAGGCTGCGGGGACAGGCCTGGGTCCCCCGGCAGAGGGGCAGGGACCCCACCTGGGGCGACTTACGTGCGAGCGGCAGGTATGTGGAAGTCCACCGCGTAGCCGAAGTAGCTGCCTTCGGGTCCGCTGTACACCGTGAGCTTGTCCACGTCCAAGTTGAACGCCTGCGAGGCGGGGGACCACAGCATCCCCAGAGCGGCCGAGAAGCAGCAGAGGGGC
>NW_011495023.1:12688408-12702551 GCF_000754665.1 Bison bison bison
TCCCGCGGCTGGGGGCTGGCGGAGGGGATGCGAGCCCTCCTCTGGCGGCGGGAGGGGGCCCCGGTGCGCTCGGGGCGCCTCCTAGTGGCCGGCCCGCACACTGCGGGCCGGAGCCGGTAACTCACCGACAGTCCTCGCCCCCGCGGGCGGCCGGCGCCAGGCGCCTGTTTCAGTGGGTTGGCTTTCTACTGCAATTGCATCTTAAGAACTATCTGAGCCTCCCGCTTGCCAATTCAAGCCATTGGCTTTGGAAGCAATCCCCCCCGCCCCAAAAGCCGCTCCGCCCGCCTCTGCTCAGCGTCGGGCGAGGCTTTGCTCTGGTTTCTCCCAAATGGATGATGTGAAAGCGTACCCCACCGCGAGGGAAGAGGCCAGACAAAGCCGAGATCTTGGCATTACCTCTGCAGCCTAAAGATCCGAATAAAAGTTTAAATCCAATAATCCTCTCTTCCCCCACCTCCACTTCCCTGCAGAGGTAACTAATAAAGCAATCCTGGAGATTTTATTTAGGTCTTTCTCAAAGACACATGGAGCAGGTTACATGCCTTGGTCCTAAATTTCTGTGACCTTGTGTAATTGTGGTGAGGACTAGCAAAATTGGGAATGTTGGAATTTACAGTTTACCCACAGCAGGCGTAGGGGGTATAGGTTGGAATCTGGGCATCTGCAGGAGTTCAAACGTCAGTTCCAATCCATGGGTGTTATTGATCTCTTTCTGTGTCTTCTGCTTGGGAGAGGGAGTAAAAGATGAGTGGGGGAAAAGGCAAAGGAGAAGTGTGGTACCAGAAGCCTTTTCATAACATGCAGTCTTCCAGGGAAACAGAATTAACAGGGAAAGAGAGCAATTAAGGGTTAAACAGGATGCCGCTGGGTTTAAATGAAAATGAAGACTAGAGAGGAGAGAGGGGACTAGGGTCCACAGCATTTTAATGAGATTCGTTGGCAATTTAAGCAGAAATTTGAATAGGAGGCATGGCTTTGGACATTGTGGACAGAGTGATTGAGGCAAAGTATTAAAGACACAGAGGCCAAGATGATAGGGTTGTGCAAGGGATTTGAATAAAAATGCGGGTTGGGGAGGAGTGGAAGGAAAGGATGGACCTCCTAAGAAAGGATCTTAATAACAAGAACAGTTACTGAGGCAAAGGTAGTGGGTTCTACAGGGATTCTGGAAGTTTAGTGGAGGATGTGTGTGTTGGGGCAAGAGGTCAATTGTCAGAAGGAAGAGAAAGCCAAGTGGCTGTTGCCCAAACGCACAGAGTGATGAGGGCTCTGACATGATAAACAGATGGAAGGGAAATGAAGCCCGCAATGTTAATTAACAGGAAAAGGGCCAGCAGACTGATGGCAGAATGAAGTGAAGGATAAACCCAAGGTGAGTCTACAGGTATCAATTTAGAAGAGGAGAATCACAGACAGTAGCAATGGGGCAAGGAGAACAGAATGGGAGGAATATAGTGAGTTAGGTTCTGGACCTGTTGAATCTGTTACTAGTGTGGGATCCCCAAGAAGCTGGAATCATAAACTGTGATTCAGAGCAGTGATCTAGTCTAATGGAGTAGATGTGGGAGTCCACCCACAGAAAATCTGTGCTCCCATTGAAAAGCTAGACTTTGTCTTACATCAGAACACACTTGGTAGACTGATTTAAATTTTATGTTTTCCTCTTTGCCTGTCTCATCCCTGTAAAAATGCTAAAAATGAATAAGCTATCAGAAGATTACCTAGCAAATCATCACATCTGGGTTATTTCCTAACTGAATAGTCCTTTCCCAGACAAGGGCTTAAGAGCAGAGAGGGTAGAAAACTTTTTTCTCCCTCCAAAAGTTCATTTGTGTTGGATACAAAGTCTGCTACTCTGGGTCAGGTTACTATTGGTAATAGAAGTGATATTCCCTGGAGTAAATTTCAATGAGTAATTCACATGCAATATACACATGGGCAGAAAAAGAGCTGTGGGAGACAGTGAGGCTGGGAAATAGCCCCGCCTCCATCATTTCCTGTGACTGCATGCTGAAATTTGCAAATTCATCATATTGCAGGCAAGATTTAGGTTGAGGCAAAGGTAGTGGAACACCTGAATAGGTAGAAAGTAACAGCATATTCTTAGACATGCACTTGGTCCACTTACCAACCTACTGGACAGAAGTTCAGTTAAGTTCAATCGCTCAGTTGTGTCTGACTCTGTGACCCCCATGGACTACAGCATAACAGGCTTCCCTGTCTATTACCAGCTCCCGGAGCTTACTCAGGCTCATGTCCATTGAGTCAGTGATGCCATCCAACCATCTCATCCTCTGTCTTCCCCTTCTCCTCCTGCCTTCAATCTTTCCCAGTATCAGGGTCTTTTCCAATGGGTCACTTTTTCACATCAGGTGGCTAAAGTATTGGAGCTTCAGCATCAGTCCTTCCAATGAATATTCAGGACTGATTTCCTTTAGGATTGACAGGTTGGATCTCCTTGCAGCCCAAGGGACTCTCAAGAATCTTCTCCAATATCACCATTAAAAAGTATCAATTCTTTGGACAGAAGTAGCTCAATATTATAAAATGATTTGTATAAATCAGCATATGGCCAGGGTATCCCCCTTTTGTTAATCTCTTGATTTTTGATATTTCCAGCATGTTCCTGATCTTTTAATTCAAGATATGGGTAGGTCAGGGAAGAAAATTCTACTTATTGCCACATCAGTTCAGTCACTCAGTCATGTCTGACTCTTTGCGACCCCATGGACTGCAGCACGCCAGGCTTCCCTGTCCATCATAACTCCCAGAGCTTACTCAAACTCATATCCATCTCGTTGGTGATGCCATCCAACCATCTCATCCTCTGTCGCTCCCATCTCCTCCCACCTTCAATCTTTCCCAGCATCAGGGTCTTTTCCAATGAGTCAGTTCTTTGCATCAGGTGGCCAAAGTATTGGAGTTTTAGCTTCAGCATCAGTCTTTCCAATGAATATTCAGGACTGATTTCCTTTAGGATTGACTGGTTAGATTTCCTTGCAGTCCAAGGGACTCTCAAGAGTCTTCTCCAATACCACAGTTTAAAAGCATCAATTCGGCGCTCAGCTTTCTTTATAGTCCAACTCTCACATCCGTACATGACTACTGGAAAAACCATAGCTTTGACTAGACAGACCTTTGTTGGCAGAGTACTATCTCTGCTTTTAATATGCTGTCTAGGTTAGTCAAGGAGAAGGCAATGGCACCCCACTCCAGTACTTTTGCCTGGAAAATCCCATGGACGGAGGAGCCTGGTAGGCTGCAGACTATGGGGTCACTAGAGTCGGACGCGACTGAGCAACTTCACTTTCACTTTTCACTTTCATGCATTGGAGAAGGAAATGGCAACCCACTCCAGTGTTCTTGCTTGGAGAATCCCAGGGACAGGGGAGCCTGGTGGGCTGCTGTCTATGGGGTTGCACAGAGTTGGACACGACTAAAGCGACACAACAGCAGCAGCAGCTGCTAGGTTAGTCATAGCTTTTCTTCCAAGGAGCAAGCATCTTTTAATTTCATGGCTGCAGTCACCATCTGCAGTGATTTTGGAGCCCCCGCAAAAGAAAGTCTGTTACTGTTTCTATTGTTTCCCCATCTATTTGCCATGAAGTGATGGGACCATATGCCATGATCTTAGTTTTCTAAATGTTGAGTTTTAAGCCAACTTTTTCACTCTCCTCTTTCACCTTTCATCAAAAGGTTCTTTAATTCTTCTCTTTCTGCCATAAGGGTGGTGTCATCTGCATATCTGAGGTTATTGATATTTCTCCTGGCAATCTTGATTCCAGCTTGTGCTTCATCAAGCCTGGCATTTCGTGTGATGTACTCTGCATATAAGTTAAATAAGCAGGGTGACAATACACAGCTTCATTATATTGCCAATACAGCCAATTATATCATATTGCCATATATTTGGATTCATATACTTGTTCCTTTCTTCTAAAACACACTTGTTATTGATTTATACAACAAGCCTACATTTTATACAGTGTCACTTTCCACTGTACAGATGAGGGCCTTAAGGTTCAGAGAGCTACAAGCATATACAAATTTACAGAGCAAGTAAGTGGTGTTATTTTTTTTAATAATTTTTATTTATTTATTTTTGGCTGCACTGGGGCTTCATTGCTGTGCCAGCTTTTCTCTCATTGCAGCAAGCGGGGGATACTCTCTAGTTGTGGTTCATGGGCCTCTCATTGCAGAGCATGGGCCCTAGGGCAAGTGGCTGCTGCTGCTGCTAAGTCGCTTCAGTCGTGTCCAACTCTGTACGACCCCATAGACAGCAGCCCACCAGGCTCCCCCGTCCCTGGGATTCTCCAGGCAAGAACACTGGAGTGAGTTGCTATTGCCTTCCACGATGCATGAAAGTGAAAAGTGAAAGTGAAGTCGCTCTGTTATGTCTGACTCTTGGCAACCCCATGGACTGCAGCCTATCAGGCTCCTCCATCCATGGGATTTTCCAGGCAAGAGTACTGGAGTGGGGTGCCATTGCCTTCTCCGAGGGCAGGTGGATCTCAGTAGCTATCTACTCCCAGGCTCCAGAGCACAGTCTCAATAGTTGTGGTGCAGGGGATTAGTTGCTGTGCAGCGTGCGGGACTTCCTTGGACCAGGAATTGAACCCACATCTCCTGCATCAGCAGGTGGATTCTTTACCACTGAGCCAGCAGGGAAGCCCCACTGGTGTGATTTGAACTTGGACTCTCAGATGCTAAAACCAGTTTCTCAGCCTATTCGGTCTATAGGCATATTTTTGAAATTTATGGCAAAAATGAGAAGTCACTTTTCTGAAGTATTAAGCTCTTCTGGTCTGGCCCTTTGGGTATGCTTGCAAATCATGACAGCAGCTGTGTACTTTTATAAGAGGTCACAGCAAAGGGTTTGGTTGTTGTTCACTCAGTCCTATCTGACTCTTTATGACCCCATGGACTGCAGCACACATGATTCCTTGTCCTTCAGTATCTCCCAGAGTTTGCTCAAACTCACGTCCATTGAATCGGTGATGCCATCCAACCATCTCATTCTCTGTCGTCCCCTTCTCCTTCTGCCTTCAGTCTTTCCCAGCATCAGGGTCTTTTCCAATGAGTTGGCTCTTTGAATCAGGTTGGCCAAAGTTTTGGAGCATCAGTCCTTCCAAGGAATATTCAGGGTTGATCTCCTTTAGGATGGACTGGTTTTATCTCCTCGCTGTCCAAGGGACTCTCAAGAGTCTTCTCCAGCACCACAGTTCAAAAGCATCAATCCTTTGGCGCTCAGCCTTCTTTATGGTCCAACTCTCACATTCGTATATGACTACTGGAAAAACCATAGCTTTGACAATATGGACCTTTGTTGGCAAAGTGATGTCTCTGCCTTTTAATATGCTGTCTAGGTTTGTCATAGCTTTTCTTCGAAGAAGCAAGTGTCTTTTAATTTCATGGCTGCAGTCACCATCTATTGTGATTTTGGAACCCAAGAAAATAGTCTGTCACTGTTTCCGTTTGGTATTCAAAGAGAGAAGGAAAAGCAAACTAACTTGAAGCTCTTTGACGTACCCTTGGAGACCAAAAACCTGGGAGAAGAGTAAAATCTCACAAGAAGCTAGGGGAAAAAAACTGTAATAATTACAGGGACAGAATAGGTCTGAATCGGGGTCTTGTACATTTCACTATTCTGACACATGGGAACCACGCCAATCAGTAAAACCTGGGATACTGTCAGAGAAACACATGGACAATGACAGGTCTTACGCTGAATGAGAAGTTTGACATTATAAAGGTCTTCTAGCACTGATTTATTTGTCAGAAAAGCAAGTCTGGTAATTGTTTATCATGCCTGTGAGTGCGTGTGTATGTTTAATGCTGAGAAAGGTATGCATAGTTGTTTCCCTAAACAGAAAAGAAAAGAACCCAAAGGTCAAAGATGGAACAGATTTGGCCCAAACGTTCCAAAAATAAATAAGTAAAGAGTACCACAGGAAAAAAAAATATTTCTCTGGTTTGTAGCCATGTACAAAATATTTAAAAATAGAGATGCTGTAACATTTAACCATTAGTGCATACTTCTTAACAGAAGATCAAATATATTTGTTACTTAATAACCAATTACTGTCCCCCACTACGTTTAAATCTACTTCCTTATATGATAAAATGTGATCCTTACTGATTGGCGTGGTTCCCATGTGATCCTGGGACCTCCTTGGTGGTCCAGTGGTTTAAGTCGTGATGCTTCCACTTCAGGGGGCATGGGCTCAGTTTCTGGTTGGGGAACCTTATGCTGTGTGGTGTGACTAAAAAAATAGCACCCCCCCCAAAAAAAAACTGATCTTGCCTCCAAATCAAGGACCAAGAGAGTCCATACCTGATTATTTCATTAATACACCACAACTACAATATGTTATTTAAACCATTGACAAAATAAGCCCAGGTAAAAATAATATGCTCTTGAAGATTCCATCAGCTTTAAAAATTAAGCACCCAATGCAAGATAGTTTTTCAGTCTCTTCTTGTATTTGTGGTAATTGAGGTGATCTCAAAGGGTTTTTTTTTTTTTAATTTGTTTTTGTTTTTTGCCCACTGGACTCAGTGTTTCTGCAATATTAGAAACTACCTACTAGTATAAACTGGTCAATTAAACTTAGATTGGGCAAACAACTCTTAAATCTGTCAAGCGTCTCTGCTAGCATAAGCTTATGTCTGCAGATCTCCGATTTCTGGTCCCTGGAGGGTGAATCTCATTATAGTAAAATCTTTTTTTTTTCTTTTTGATAATTTTGTTTGTAATTCTCTTTTATGATTTCCCTTCATGATTTTATTAGCCACTTTTAAGTTAAAAGTGCTGCAGCCCATGGCCCCTGTGCTGGCAGTTGTTCAAGCACAGTCAACAGTTGGTTTAGCTGAAGGAAAATTCCCACTAGTCAAAACCAGACTCCAACTCGATCTCTTTTTAGAATGAGCCTTTTAAATACAACTCTGCTTTAAACAAAAATAAAAATAAATAAAAACAGTTCTTCCTCTAAAAAAGGAAGGTAAATGAGGCCAATGATGCTCTTCCAGAGCCCTGACATCTGGGGATAAATCTTCCTGAGAGTCAAAGACCCCGGGGAGTTGAGTTTATATGAAGGATCTTGATTTACAGATTTTAATTAGGGCCAGTTCACTCCAGAATCTTGAAAAACCTACACACATCTGATGGGTTGGCCATAGTGACTAAGGCAAACTTCCAGGGGAAGAATTCACAACATCTTAGTTGTAAATTTGGAATCTGCAATGGGGAATTCCAGTTTCCCAAGGGCTTATGTTTCAGTTCAGTGCCAAAGGAATATATTAGATTGGCTTTATTATTATTATTAAATTTCAGTGAGGTGTTGGGCTGCAGGGCCTCACTACTCTGGTCCCAGGGAAAGAGAGTCACTTAAGATGAAAAGTAAGCATTCTCCTCACTTGTGTCTTCAGTCATTCAGGTATCTGAAAGTAAATACCATAGACTGGATAGCTTATTAAAAACAGAAATTTATTCCTCTCACTTCTGAAGACCAGAAGTTCAAGATCAAGATGGCAGCACAGTTGAGTTCTCCCAAGAGGCCTCTCCAGGTTGCAGACTGCCAACTTCTTATTGTATTCCCATATGGCAGAAAGGGGTTGAGAGAGTTCTCTGGGGTTCCTTTGATAAGGCACTAATTCCATCATGGGGCTTTGCTCTCATGACCTCCCAAAGGTCCCACCTCCTAACACTATCACACTGGAGGTTAGGATTCCAACATGGGAATTTGGAGGTGGGGTGGAGTGCTGGACACAAATCTTCACCCCACTGCATCAGGACTTGAGAGGAGAGTCTTTCGTGAACACAGTGCTACAGGCAGCTCCATGGACCAAGGACAAGGGTAATAGTTGTGGGCTTCAGGGGCAGACAGCAGCTGTGGCCTCCTGCTACCCTTCATTCAGCCCTCGGAGGAGGGCAAAGGACTCCAGAGATCTCCTACAAACAGGTGGGACGTCATGAAGGAGCCCTCCACCTATGGGAGGAGGTGAAGGCTGGAGCATCTGATTGGCCATCTGAACGTGATAAACCCTAGACTAGATTGCTATGTTTATTTCAAGGTTGGAAGGTGTCATGAGGGTGTCTAGGACTGCCCTCTAGTGTCTGTGATCCTATTAAAGTGTGTGGGATTTTCTTGTGAGAAAATGATTTCGTCTCAAACAATTTAGATGAACTTTTCATTACAAAGTTCCCAAATTTGAGTCGGTCTCGCCCACATTTATCACCATCTTTATTTCCTTGTGGTACTTTGCAAATCAGGTGAAAGGGAAAAAGAAGAAAAGAGCCACAGAGGATGGAAGGAAAGGAAAGAAGGAGGAAAGGAGGAAGGGAAGGAACTATATTTCATATTTTTCCAGCTACCTGCAAAATCCAAATCAGATTTCAATATCACTCAAGCAAGGACTATATTCTACTCAGTTTCATTGGCCCTACCTAACTTTGTTATTTGCTTATTCCTTATTTTTATCCCATCAACAGATGTGAACACCAACTGTGTCTTATTTACAGTGCCAGCCCTGGAGATATAATTGTGAATTTAAGAGATATAGTTCTTCCCTTCCTGGAGCTTGTGTTCTCGTGAGGAGATGCCAACCTGATGAGAATATAGTTAACTAGAACAGTGCCAGGAGCAGAACTAATAGGGTGTGGTTAGAGAAGAATGGGTGTAGGGAAGCTTTTAGGAGATCATTTTCCTTCAAATAAGAACACAGCCACATGATCCACCAAAGAATAATGGACTATTCATAATGCAACTTTTTAAAACAGATGTGGTTGCTACACTGTGCACCCAGATCTGGAAAACAAGGGACCTTATGGCTTGGTGTCCTTTAGTGTCCCTGACTTAGAGAAGGTCAATCTTAGCAGATTGTAACTAAGATATGGAATCAAGTTAAGACTTTTAGTGCCCATGTAAAACAAGCCTCCTGTGGTATCTGTGCCTTTTGTCATCTGTGTAACTTACGTAAGGAAGCCTCCTGCTTACCATGACAGTAAGTCATCTGTGCGCATGGCCTTGACCACTTACAGTCTCTCTGTGCAGCAGTGCCCTAGTCTGTTTCCAGGGCTAGCAGTCTTTGAGAGAACAATCTGAAGGTTGGAAATGAATTTCTTGTCTTCTGCTTAGATGGCTTGAAACGTGACTAACTGACTAAAGTTGACCTTTCTGGCTTTTATTGTTTCGACTTATTAAAAAATGTGTCCTTTTCCCAAAGCCCTCTGGGCACATGCACAAAAAAATAGAAATATGACAAGTTAAATTAAAACCAGCAGATGAAAGCTAAAACACTCTCATAAAGTTAAAAAGAAAGATGCCAAGCAGCATTTCTGGAAGGAGAAAACTAAACCAAATGGATTAAGCTTAGCCATTTTTCTACTGGTTTGCAAGGAGGACTTGTTCAAAATAGATGTTAGAGTGATTTCCTACGAAATCCTTGAAAAAGTTGTGCCACTACATATTTTCATACCAAATCCTGTAAATAATGGTAATCCCAGGGAGAGAAAGGCTCTAAAATTTAGTTCTTTTCATAGTGATATTAAGATTGCTATGTAGCCTTTAGTTACAGTGTGGCCTTATCCAGTTGCATCTCATTCTTGGGAGAAGAGAGATTAGCTTTAAACACAGTTAACATTTCTCTCTTGAACTCCAATCATTGCTGTCAGCTCAGTCACACTGTGATTCTGTTTAGAAACCAGTGCTGCTTATATATGTAGAAAGAGTAGGTAATAAGAATATGAATTCTGGAGCCAGATATCGGGTCCATAGCTCAGCTTTGCCATTTACCTGTATGTGGGCAAGTTACTTACCATCTTTGTGCCTGGGTTTCCCCAACTGTAAAATGAAGATACAAACAGCAAATCATATAGATTTGTGAGGACTAAATGGGTTAATGGACCATAAAGAAGGCTGAGTGCTGAAGAACTGATGCTTTTGAACTGTGGTGCTGGAGAAGACTCTTGAGAGTCCCTTGGACAGCAAGGAGATCCAACCAGTCCATCCTAAAGGAGATCAACCCTGAATATTCATTGGAAGCACTGATGCTGAAGCTGAAGCTCCAGTACTTTAGCCACCTGATGCAAAGAACTAACTCATTGGAAAGGACCCTGATGCTGGGAAAGATTGAGGGCAAGAGGAGAAGGAAGTGACAGACAGATGGTTGCATGGCATCTGATCTAATGGACGTGAGTTTGAGGAAACTCTGGGAGATAGTGAAGGACAGGAAAGCCTGGCATGCTGCACTTCATGGGGTTACAAAGAGTTGGACACAACTTAGTGACTGAAGAACAACAAGTTTGAAATACAGGAGAGAATCTTAATAAGTCAGCTGATTGTTGCATTGGATTTTGCACATGGAGAAAAATATTGTGCAAAGCAATTATCTCTTGCTCAGAAGTCCAAATTGCAGACATAATAGGTAGCCTATTTATGCTAAGGGATTATTAATATTTATTGGTCATGAGCTTTATGTTTTGTTTTGCCTTTTATGTACATAATCTCTTTTAACATATTATTATTATTTAATGATTTTGGTCCCATGGTTTGTGGGATCTCAGTTCCCTGATAAGGGATTGAACCCAGGCCAAGGCAGTGAAAGCCTGGAATCCTAGGCACCAGGGATCTCCCTTACCATATTTTTAAATATACCCTTTTAAAAATAAGGAAACCTAGGGACTTCCCTGGTGGTCAGTGACTAAAACTCCATGTTCCCAATGCAGGGTGCCTGAGTTCAATCCCTGATCAGGGAATTAGATCCCACATGCTATAGCTAACAATCCCATATACCTCAACTAAGACCCAGCTCAGCCAAATAAATAAATACATATTTAAGAAAGTAAATAAATAAAAATAAGGAAACCTAAATTTGATGGGGTTAAGTAACTTGCAAGAATTTACTTGCAGGAGGTATGTGGTGAAAACAGGGTCAATCACAGGATGTCTGATTCCTCAGAACTTACTTTTTCTATCAATCTATTTCTCTTTTCTAGGTTTGGGACAAGACACTATATCAGATTATTTGAAAAGTCAATACAAGGAAGCACTGAAAGAAGTGAGAGGGCCCAAAGGCAACAATACCCAGTAGCAACAAGCAAACCCAGGTACCGGATGTGGGTTTCTAATACCATTCTCCAGTAGAAGGAACTAGGGTCTTTGGAGAAACAGCTAATCCTGGGAGCAGGTAATAGACAAGATTAACCTGGGGTATCTTGTAGCAAGAAAATAAGGAAGTACTCAAAAACCAAACTGATGGAGTTTATCAAGGGGAGGCAAGAATCAACTGAAAGAGTTCCCAAAGGCTACTTGAAAAGCAAAATAAGTAATATAGTATTGGATTATAACTTGAGGTGTAAAGTAAATCATTATGAGCCCTGAGGTATGGGGCCTGAATTGTGTCCCGCCCACCCAAAGAAAAATTATTTGCTAAAGCCCTAATCCCCAATGACACTATATTTGGAAATAGGGCCTTTAAGGAAGTAAATAAGCCTAAATGAGATCATAAAGATGGGGCCCTATTCCAAAAGGACTAGTGCCCTTTTAAGAGGAGGAGATACCAGAAATCTTTCTCCCTCAGAACGTGCACCATGAGCATGCAGTGAGAAGGCAGCCATCTGCAAACCAAGGAGAGAGGTCTCATTAGGAATCAACCCTACTGATCTTAGACTTCCAGCCATCAGGATGGTGAGAAAATTAATTTCTATTTTTTAAGCTGCCAGTCACTGTTATGGCAGTGCTAGTAGACTAATACAAGTTCATACCAATATAAATGATTGAGCAAATAAATAAGTGGAAAGAAGAGACAATTACCTATACATTAGAAACTTTAAAAAAAATGTATGTGGACACTGTCCCCTTGAGGAGGTAGAACATAGCTCTCTACACTGGGTTCGATGACTTTCTTCCAAAGAAATCGTATGGAAAGGGCGTAACAGTACAGAAGACTGACGTCATCAGTGGTAAGGCAAGCTGATAACGTACCCTTAATATGATCTGGTAAGAAGGACACTTGTCTTCCTCCTCCAAACTAAAATTCCTGTCAAGTCAAAAGAAAAACATCAGACAAACCCAAATTGAGGGACAGTTTACAAAATACCTGCCCAGATTTCTCCTAAGTGTCAAGGTGACCCAAATGAAGGAAAGTCTAAAACTGTCACAGTTTAATGGATCCTAAGCAGATTTGATGACTAAATGTGATGTGGCCCTCTGGATGGAATCTTGTAGCAGACAAAGGACTAGGTAAAAACTGAAGACATCTGAATAAGGTATGAGCTTCAGTTACTAACTGTCAACATTGGTTCATTGGTCCTGACAAATGTATCAAACTCATGTTTGATGGTAGCAGGGGATACTAGGTACAGGATATATACGGCAACTGCTTAGATATCTATGTATTTTGGTAAGCTTTCTGTAAATATACAACTATTCTAAATGGAAAGTCTATTTAAAGGAATTCCCTGGTGGTCCAGTGGCTAAGACTCTGTGCTCCCAAAGCGGGGGGCCCAGGTTTAATCCCTGGTCAGGCAACTAGATCCCACCTGCCACAACTAAGACTTGGCATAGCCAAATAAATACATATTTTTAAAAGTCTATTTTAAACAAATATGCAAAACGGTGTTTTTGTTATATCTTCCACATGACTTCTGTCTTATATTGTTTCTCTGAATATTCCAAAGTGAGGATTCACTTATCTTGGGAACAGAGTTTAGCTTAGTTTTGTTTCTTCTCACAAAACAGGACCCATTTTTGCAGTCAATATTCTGCCACATCTTGGCAGGAGTCCAGCAGATGAGGCAGGGGAGGACCAGTATAAGATTGAGCATGTTTATCTGTATGAGTAAGTAATTCCTGTAGGTATATTTTAAAGATGCATGTGAGTCCCCATATCTGAAACATCTTCACAGTTTTATTCCTCCTCTTGTAATTTTTTTCTCTTTCTGTAGATGACCTCTGAAAATCCCAGAAAACAATATTTGCTTTTAGATGGTTGGGATTGAATCCTCTATTGTCTTTTTTTCCCTTTGAATCCTCTTGTTCTTTTTTTCCCACAGAGAAACTCCCAGATTTTTCTTTTTATTTTAAGATTATGTTACTGAACCAGATGATCCAGTTTCGCCTTTTGCTTCTCAGGCTCAAAAAGAAAAAAAAAAGAAAAGCCTGTGCTGTGGGATTTAGCAAACACTTCACTCTCTTCTCTTCCAGACCCTGTCAGCTGCATGGTTCCAACAGCAGTCAAAGTGGATCTACAGCTCCAAACCCCATTCCTCCTGGATTTTCGTGCTGGCCGCCAACCAAGAACTGGCTCCAGCTGTACTGGCCCCTAATTTCTTTAACTCTTTCCTCTTCTTTATTCTGGTGTTGAGAGAGCAAAGGAGATTCATTTGCAAGTATTTATTGAGCACCAGTCACTGAGGACAGCAGTAAATAAGGCAGGTGAGGTCCCTGCCCATAGAAGCCACATTCTGAAAGATGGATAGCATCATGGCACACTTATTACTGCTAGGAGAGTTACTTGAATGAATGTTTTCATTATCCTGATGATGAAGATGCTAATTGTTATTCTCATTTATGAGACATAGACGCCAAATGACTTACCCAACATCAGGCAGCTAGTTAGTGATGGAGATACAATTATTTTCTTTTACTGATTTTATTTATTTATTTATTTTTGGCTGTGCTGGGTCTTCGCTGCTGCACGAGGTTTTCTCTAGCTGCAGTGAGGGGGGGCTTCTCATCGCAGTGGCTTCTCCTGCTGTGCAGCATGGGCTCTAGGGTGCATAGGCTTCAGTAGTTCTGGCTCCTGGGCTCTAGCGCACAGGCTCAGTTGCCCTTGGGCATGTAAGATCCTCCAGGACCAAGGATCGAATCTGTGTCTCCTGCTCTGGCAGGCAGACTCTCCACCACTGAGCCACCAGGGTAGTCCCTGGAGATACAACTTAAATCAAAGGTCTCAGATTCCAGAACACTTGGATTCCTAACCATGATAATATCCATAAAATTGTTCTTTTGCGTAGATACTGTCTGATTGCTGTCTTGCTCTATTCTTAAAAATATGCTGCTTCTTAAAAATATCTGTAATGTCTAATGACAATTATAAAAAGAAAAAGTGGCTCTTTTTTTTTTTTTAAGAAAATGGT
>NW_011495023.1:12702651-12722075 GCF_000754665.1 Bison bison bison
TGCGCTACCTGTCTTTCCTATTTCTATAGTGAACCTCTCCACCACCCCACCCCACCCCTCCCTCCGCCCCTCTGCAGAATATTCAGGTGTTTCAGGTTTGATGAACCCAGCAGGAATTCCACGGATAGATTGGCATAATTTAACAGCCCTCTTGCATCTTTCTGGCCACATGATAGGTTGGGAAGGAGCTTGTGTCTCGGGCATAAGCCAATCAGTGCCTATCATTCTAATAGCTGACGTGATTGGTTTATAGAACTATAGACGCGACGTGAGACTCTTGCTTTCTCCTCCAGGGTGGGAAGGAGGTGGTATCTAACTCCAGTCTTTGTTGGCCCCCATTGTGGAGGAGGAACTGAAAGCTCGGATTCATGGAGCTCAATTTCTGACCGCACCGCATCTGACGTCGTCCTCACTCATTGACACTTCAGGTGAGCGACCCCTAAATACTCTTTCATGTTGAAGTCACTTTGACTTGGAGGTTCTTTTTGTTTCATTCAAAAACGTTCTATCCGACACAAATAATTGCTTTTATTAGGGATATAAACCTAAATATTTAAGTAAATTAAAAAAAACTTCATAAGAAACTAAAAGAAACAAACAAAGCCCCCACTGAATTATCCAGAGAACATTCCAATGTCCAGAGAACATTTGCAGACAAATTTGAATCTCTGACTTAAGTGAAAAAAAAAAAAAGTAAAATACACCTAGACCGTGGTAGATTTCGTTTGTTTTACACGTGAAGGTAATCAAGACTGTGGTTAATAACTTGGGCCCAGATGTACCAGATGCTCAGTTAATTGGCCCCCACTCAGCTGGGTTCACGTTGTAGTACACAATTGTCTTGGATTTTGTTGCTAAAAACACGCCTGTTTTTGCCAAACAACACTGTTCTGGAGATTTGCCACCCCAAACACAGAAAGCTTGCCGTGATGAAGATTTGTGCCATTGGTGAGACCAGAAAACACCACTACATTGTAATAATGCCAGAGGCAACACGTCAGCTTGTGTGTCTTCAATTAATCACGCATTAGACAGATTTCAAACAGCGGCTTCGTTCTCATTAACTAGCCGCTGAGCGTGGAGATGCTAGCTGTGCATTAGGAGCTGAAGGTGGACAGGAAGTTGCATTCTGGCTGACTGTGACCCGCCCTTCCAAGGACATTCTCTCTGTGTCCAACTTAATGTTCCGCGGAGGTTTTAGCCTCTGAGGACACAAGGCCAAAGCTAATCAGGAATCAGTTGTTACATAGCAAGGCTCAACTTTGACCACACTGGGGAGATGGCAATCTGGAGAGATGGCAGTTGTCTCTAATCTGAGACAAATCACGATGTTTTCAGCTTCCCTGTTAGGTTGGTTGGCCCAGGAGGGCCCTGTAGGATAACACAGTGAATATGGCAGCTCTCCAGTCTGCTCTTAAAATGTTGAGGAAATAGAGGTCTGGCTGGCAGTGAACAAACAGATGGTTAGAAGCTTTTGCCTTCCTTATTTAGTTATTAATTAATTTTTGGCTGTGCTGGGTCTTCATTGCCGTGTGCTTTTATCTAGTCACAGCAAGCGGGGACTACTCTCTAGCGGTGGTGACTGGCTTTTCATTGTGGTGGCTTCTCTGTTGTGGACCATGGGCTCTAGGGCAACTCAGGCTTCAGTAGATGCAGTTCCCAGACTCTGGCCCACAGGCTTAATATTTCTAGCACACAGGCTTAGCTGCTCCACGGCATGTGGGGTCTTCCCGGCACCAGGGATTGAACCCATGTCCCTGCATTGACAGGTGAATTCTTCACCAGTGAGTCACCAGGGAAGCCCTTATCTTCCTTTTTTAAAATGAATTTTTATTGGTGTAGAGTTGATATTACAGGCTTCCTTTACCACTGGTGGTTCAGTGGTAAATAATCCACCTGCAATCCAGGAGATGCAGAAGACACAGGTTCAGTCCCTGGGTCAGGAAGATCCCCTGGAGGAGGAAACGGCAACCCACCCCATTACTCTCATGGGGATAATCCTAAAACAGGAGCCTGGTGGGCTCTAGTCCATGGGGTCACAAAGAGTCAGACGTGACCGAGCGTAGTTGATTTACAGTGTTGCATTTGTTTCTGCTGTGTGGCCAAGTGAATCAGCTGTACGTATACATACATCCACCCTTTTTTAGATTCTACTCCCATATTGGTCATTACAGAGTATTGGATAGAGTACCCTGTCAGCAATGGAAACTTACTGCTAAGATTTCTTTGTGATCAGTAAAATTTCTCCTACAGATTTTGATAAAATATTTGAAGGGCTTAAGTGTACTTCCAGAGTGTGAATTCCTTTTACCTTCCATTTTTAATTTTAAACTTTAAAAGATGTTAACATCTGTATCTGACAATTGGGCTGTGGATAGGCGTAAATCATGTATTTAGTCCCATAGGAGTAAAATATACCTGGATCTCTGCCCTGTTCTCTTAAAACTAAAGAGGGTGAAACTTTTGTCAAGTTCAAGTGTGGCTTCCTCTGCAAGCAATGCCTGAGCTCTGAACACATGGTGCTACCAAAGCCAGTGTTTATGGGTTGTGTGGAGCTTGGAACGTGTTGTTTCATAGGAACAAATGGAATTAGCGAAAGGCCAGCCCACCTGGTGTGCTCATAATGGCCTCATAAGGGAACCATTTATTACAAAACCCAACCACGCTGTTAACAGTGCTTCTGGCGGAAAATGGTTCAGACCACACTCGGGTTGTTATCCTTCTGTTTGGCTGCAGTAGGTTTGGGATCTTCTTTGGCTGTTGCGTAGGACACAGTTGTGTGGAGAAGGTTGTTGATGGGTGGGAATAGACAAGGACTCACTGGTGGCTCAGTGGTAAAGAATCGGCCTGCCAATGCAGGGTTTGATCCCTGGGTTGGGAAGATCCCTGGGAGAATGAAATGGCTACCCACTCCAGTATTCTTGCCTGGGAAATCCCATGGACAGAGGAACCTGGTGGGCTATAGTGCATGGGGTCACAAAGAATCAGACATGACAGAGCGACTGTCACTTTTTTTCACTTTCAAGTATGCAAGCCAGTAGGATTGAGGGACTGTGAACAAGGCGGGTAGAGAACTGGGGGATGAGAAATCCAGATGCTCCTAAGCCTTAGGGTCTCTGCTTATGATATGTCTCCTTAAAAAAAAAAAAAAAATCATTGAGGATAATAACAAGGATGCAGATTTTCCTAAGGTCACCTCATAGACAAAGGAGATGCTGCTGCTAAGTCGCTTCAGTCGCGTCCAACTCTGTGCGACCCCATAGATGGCAGCCCACCAGGCTCCTCTGTCCATGGGATTCTCCAGGCAAGAACACTGGAGTGGGTTGCCATTTCCTCCTCCAATACATGAAAGTGAAAAGTCAAAGTGAAGTCGTGCAGTTGTGTCCGACTCCTAGCGACCCCGTGGACTGCCACCTACCAGGCTCCTCCGTCCATGGGATTTTCCAGGAAAGAGTACTGGAGTGGGGTGCCATTGCCTTCTCCAAGACAAAGGAGATGATGGGGCATTAATTCAATTCAGAGAATTGGGGTTTCCTGGAATCTCAGGAATTGATATAAGCCTGGGCTCTTCTAACACAGTTGTTACTGACCAGGATTCTTGCCTCCTTTATCAACAGAAAAGGCCAGACAAAAAATTCAGGCAAGGCTTTATTGGGGTCCCTGCTGCAGCAGTGGGGGAGGCAGAACAAAAAACAAGTTCCTTTGCTCACTCCCCAAGGAGAGGTGAGCTGATTTCTTACATGAGGTGAGGGTAGCAATGTGTCCAGAGGTCAGGCTGGAGGGGTGATTTTGGTGATTTGCCCACCGCTTTGGTGCTATTGTGTGAAGGGGGCATGCGCAGTCTAGCAGTTGGGTTTTTTTTTTTTTGTCTCTGTGTATCTTTTGTCCAGAATTTGCCCCAGCTGTGCATACACATAGTTATTTTTAGTCCCTTATGGTTTCTTAGCATTTTGTTGCTTGAGGAGATGTTTGTCCAGGTACAAGCATTGCAGCACAGCAGTAAAGGATCCCAGGTCCCAGGCCTTTCTCAAAATGAACTATGGAACTCTGACTTTGAACACCTCATCAGATTTTTGTGTATTGGGATTTTCTGCCATTACGGCCATCAGAAAGAAAAGTCAAAATTGAGTAGATGTCAAACATTACCTCGACATGAACATCACTGTAACCAGGACCTCGTTATAATTTCATCTTCTTATTCAAGGCCAAAGTTCAGCTGCTTGCTGAAACATGAGCAGAGGTAAGATTTTCTTTATTATTTGTGAATTTTAGTTTAGTTCAATTTTTATTTTGTGAAAGTGAAAGTGAAGTCGTTCAGTCGTGTCTGGCTCTTTGCGAACCCATGGACTGTAGCCTACCAGGCTCTTCAGTCTATGGAATTTTCCAGGCAAGAGTACTGGAGTGGGTTGCCATTTCCTTCTCCAGGGCATCTTCCCAACCCAGGGATCGAACCCGGTCTCCCGCACTGTGGGCAGATGCTTTACCATCTGAGCCACCAGGGACGCACTTATTCCTTATTTCAGGAAGTATGCATTAATTGGAGAAGGCAATGGCACCCCACTCCAGTACTCTTGCCTGGAAAATCCCATGGACGGAGGAGCCTGGTAGGCTGCAGTCCATGGGGTTGCTAAGAGTCGGACACAACTGAACGACTTCACTTTCATTTTTCCCTTTCATGCAGTGGAGAAGGAAATGGCAACCTACTCCAGTATTCTTGCCTGGAGAATCCCAGGGATGGGGGAGCCTGGTGGGCTGCCATCTATGGGGTTGCACAGAGTTGGACACGACTGAAGCAACTTAGCAGTAGCAGCAGCATACATTAATTTTTACATGAAAAACACAGCTATACACCTTTGAAGTAGTGGATCTTTGCAAACAAAAATCATCTACAATGAAGTAAAATATAAAGCATTTTTCTTGGGAGAAAAGTCCACACTTTTCATGAGCTCCTTGAAGTATTCATGCACCTCAGTCGTTGAGATTCATTGCCCTGCAAGAATGAAAATACAGTCATTAATAATGGGTCCACTTTATAGTTATAATGGGATGAGTGGGTTCTGAGAGGAGCTGGAGATTTTTCGGCAGCATTCAACATGATGAAAACTTTAAGGCTTACTCATTTGAAAGTAGTAAATCCCTGCATTCCTATTATAAGATGACAGTATATTTGTGGGGTTTTGTTGTTGTTCAGTCACTCAGTCATGTCCAACTCTTTGCAACTCCATGGACTGCAGAATGCCAGGCTTCCCTGTCCTTCACCATCTCCCAGAGCTTGCTCAAACTCGCATTCATTGAGTCAGTGATGCCATCCAACCATATTATCCTCTGTTGTTCCCTTCTCCTCTTGCCCCCAGTCCCTCCCAGCATCAGGGTCTTTTCCAATGAGTCGGCTCTTTGCCTCAGGTGGCCAAAGTATTGGAGCTTCAGCTTCAGCCCTTCCAGTAAATATTCAAGGTTGATTTAAGTTTGAATTTTTATTTTAAAAATTTATTTTATTCAAGTATTGATTTACAGTGTTGTGTTCATTTCTGCTGCACAGAGAAGTGGTTCAGTTATATATATATATATACACACACACACACACACACATTCTTTTTCATGTTCTTTTCCATATGGTTTATCACCAGATATTGAATATAGTTCCCTGTGCTATATTGTAGGACCTTGTTGTTTACCTGTGGGGTTTTAACCTATGACTTGATTTATGAAAGAGAATAATGTTTGTAATATATATTTGTATATAACATGATATTTTAGATATTTAAAGATGATATATATAATTATACATATCAGTTATCTGAGCAGATAATAATCCCTGATTATTTTTATTTCTTGCTATAACACTTGGTCCAGGTTATTGTTAAGGAAAAAGCGTAGCTTTCCGCCATCTTTCCATATGGCCATCATGGTGCGCAGGAAGGTCTGGCTGATGCTCTCAACAGTATCAACAGTGCCAGCAAGAGAGGCAAACCCCAGGTTCTTATTAGGCTGTCCTGTCATCATCTGGTTTCTAGTTATTGATGGTGAAGCATGGTTGCCTTGGCGAGTGTGAAATCACTGATTATCACAGAGTTGTGAAAACTGCTGGGAACCTTACAGGCAGGTGAAGCAAGTGTGGCGTGCCCAAATTTTATGTGCATCAGCCCCAGATTTGATGTGCATCTCAGAGATCTAGAAAAAGGGCAGAATGACCTGATCCTGTCGTATCAGTCTGGTTTCATTGTACTGACAGCCTTGGCTTGCATCATGAACCATGAAGAAGCAACACAAAAACACACAGGGGGGAAAATCCTGTGATTCTTTTGCTAAGGATGTAAAACATCTGTGCAAATAAAGTGCCTCAACAGGCAAAAAAAAAAAAAAAGTATAATATGTAAGCTCTTTAAAACTGGGAACTCTACCTTCCATGTTCTTTGAAGCTCCGTAAGACCTAACCTCTTACTCTATATCCTTTCATATAAATCAGAATCTATTCAACATCCTGGTAGTATAAGTACTTATTCATGGCCTGGTTACCTATCTTTACATGTTTGGTTTTTTTAATGAGAAATGTATATAAAGTACTTTTTCACATCCCAAACTATGAGAATTGCCTCAAGACAAAGTCCTTGTGGAATTGTTTGAGTTGTGAGATGCATTAGCTTGTTTATTTTGCCATGTGGGTTGTGGGATCTTTGTTTGTCAAGTAGAGATCAAACCTGGGCCCTCAGCAGTGAAAATTCAGAGTCCTAACCACTGGACTGCCAGGGAACCACTGGCACCTCCTTAATGTTCTAGTTATTCTCCTTGGGTGTTGCTCTATTTGTCAATATCCTGTTGTCGTTCAGTCGCTAAGTTGTGTGGCCAACTCTGTGTGACCCCATGGACTGCAGCATGCCAGGCTTCCCTGTACTTCCCTAAATCCTGGAGTTTCTGCAAACTCATGTCCATTGTGTTGGTGATGCTATCCAACCATTTCATCCTCTGCTGCCCCCTTCTCCTTTTGCCTTTAATCTTTCCCAGCATCACGGTCTTTTCCAATGAACCTGCTCTTTGCCTCAGGTGACCAAAGTATTGGAGCTTCAACTTCAGCATCAGTCCTTCCAATGATTATTCAGGGTTGATTTCCTTTAGGATTGACTAGTTTGATCTCCTTCCACTCCAAGGGAATCTCAAGGGTCTTCTCCAGCAGCACAATTTGAAAGCATCAGTTCTTAGCTGCTCAGTTTTCCTTATAGTCCAACTCTCATATCCATACATGACTACTGGGAAAAATCATAGCTTTGACTATACACACCTTTGTTGGCAAAGTGATGTCTAAGCTCTTTTAGTACACTGTCTAGGTTTGTCATAGCTTTTCTTCCAAGGAGCAAGCATCTTTTAATTACATGTCTTCAGTCACCATCCACAGTGATTTTGGAGCCTAAAAATGTCTGTCACTGTTTCCATTTTTCCCACATCTGTTTGCCATGAAGTGGTGGGACTGGATACCATGATCTTTGTTTTTGGAATATTGAGCTTCAGGCCAGCTTTTTCACTTTCCTCTTTCACCTTCATCAAGAGGCTCTTTAGTTACTCTTTGCCTTCTGCCATTGGAGTGATATCATCTGCATATCTGAGGTTGCTGATATTTCTCCCAGTAGTTTTGATTCCAGGTTGTGTTTCATCAAGCCCAGAATTTTGCATGATGTACTCTGCACATAGGGCTTCCCTGGTGGCTCAGCTGATAAAGAATCCTCCTGCAATGTGGGAGACCTGGTTTTGATCCCTGGGTTGGGAAGATCCCATGGAGAAAGGAACAGCTACCCACTCCAGTATTCTGGCCTGGAGAATTCCATGGACTGTATAGTTCACGGGGTTGCAAAGAGTCAAACACGACTGAGTGACTTTCACACTTTTTACTCTGTATATAAGTTAAATTAAGTAAGGTGACGATATACAGCCTTGACGTATTCCTTTCCCAATTTTGAACCAGTCCATTGTTCTAACTTCTGCTTCTTGACCTGCATACAGATTTCTCAGGAGGCAGGTAAGATGGCCTGGTATTCCCATCTCTTTAAGAATTGTTCACAGTTTTCTGTGATCCACACAGTCAAAGGCTTTAGCATAGTCCATAAAGTAGAAATAGATTTTTTTGGAATTTCCTTGCTTTTTCTGTGATCCAGTGGATGTTGGCAATTTGATCTCTGGTTCCTCTGCCCTTTCTAAATCCAACTTGCATATCTGAAAGTTATCGGTTCATGTACTGCTGAGGCCTAGTTGGAAGGATTTTGAACATTACCCTGCTATCGTGTGAAATAAGCACAGTTGTATGGTAGTTTGAACATTCTTTGGCATCGCCCTTCTTTGGGGCCAGGGCTTCCAAAGCAGTAAAGTAGCACAGCAGTAAAGAATATGCCTGCCAGTGCAGGAGATGAAAGAGACGTGGGTTCGATCACTAGGTCAGGAGTGAAGGGCAACCCACTCCAGTATTCTTACCTGGAGAATTCCGTGGACATTCCACGGGGTCGCAAAGAGTTGGACACGACTGAGCAGTTAACACTTTCCCTTCCTTGGGGTTGGAATAAAAACTGACCTTTCCAGTCCTGTGTCCACTACTGAGTTTTCTAAATTTGCTGAAATATTGAGTGCAATACTTTGACAGCATCATCTTTTAGGATTTGAAATAGCTCAGATGGAATTGCATCACTTCCACTGGCTTTGTTTGTAGTAATGCTTCCTAAGGCCCACTTGACTTCACACTCCAGTATGTCTGACTCTAGGTGAGTGACCATACCACTGTGGTTATCCAGGTCATTAAGACCTTTTTTGTACAGTTCTTCTGTGTATTCTTGCCACCTCTTCTTGATCTCTTCTGCTTCTGTTAGGTCCTTACCATTTCTGTCCTTTATCATGCCCATCCTTACATATCCTTGTCAATATCCTGTTAATCCTTTTAATTCTTTCTGATATTCCCTCGTAATCAGCTTTGTGCACCAACTTTGCGTTACCAACTTTCTATTATCACAGGCTTCCTGAAATTCCCCCATGCTCCAGTCTCCTTACTGGGCAAAAAAACATTAAAAATATAAGCATTTGATGGTCATCATCTGAGCATCGACTCTCTAGATGTCAAGCAGTGGGGTAGGTTTGGGGATAAGATGCAGTCTCTGCCACCAACAAGTTAAAAATCCAGACAGATTAAACAGCCTGGTAGAATCCTCTAGGATGCTGTCTCTCTGCTAGGAAGGAAAAGGGTTGTTATGAATGAGTGATTTAGGTGTCACTACCCTGCCAAATTTTAACTGTGACATGTGCCCCCAAGTGTGGTGTGGGTGCTAAGTAAATATGCCATTCCCCAGTCTCATTTTACAGAGGGCCAATTAGACAGGCAGACAGTGGCCATTTTATAAATGAATTCATTTCAAAAATGTATCACTCTGAGATCATTCCAATTTTCCTACAAAAAAATCCCACTCCTTTTTGACCACTGTGATGATACGTGTTCATGCTTACAAAAAGATTGCTTTGGACTTGATTTAATTAGCAATCAGTCAGTCTACAAAAGTTTCCTGAGCAGAGGTTGTTATGTGCCAGATTCTGGGGATACCACAGAGAACAAAACCAAGACCCTGGTCTCAGGGGTCTACAGCCTGCTGGGTAGCGAGATGGGGGATCGGTTATATTGTCCTTCAACTCACTTCTCTTAGGCTTGGTCTGATTTACTTCACATCATGTAAGTTCTTTAGATCACTGGTTGGGTTTGTCAGTGCAAGCAAACTTGGAACTCAGAACTTCCAAATCTGCAGGGTATGACAAGACCCCTCATGGTGGCTCACCAGCAGCAGCGATAATGGGTTCTCTGCTCTCCTGTTGGTTTTACTGGCTTTGTGCATGCGTGCTAAGTTGCTTCGGTCGTTTCTGACTCTTTGCAACCCCATGGACTGTAGCCTGCCAGACTCCTCTGTCCATGGGATTCTCCAGGCAAGAATACTGGAGTGGGTTGCCATTAGCTCCTCAAGGGGATCTTCCTGACCCAGGGATTGAACCTGCATCTCTTATGTCTCCTGCATTGGCAAGCAGATTTTTTACCACTAGCACCACCTGGGAAGCCTGTTACTGGCTTTGGATGGGTCACTTTTCAGTAGAGAGACAGTGGTGACCTTAACTGCCCTGGATTGAGACACAATAGTCTTCTACCAAAATCTTCTACAGGATAGACTCTCCTATTCATGTGTAGTCCTGTGAAACTCATAAAGGTGGACATGATCCACAGTGTTACTCTTAAGAGTTTTTCCAGAGAGATTTTAATTTGACTTCTGGGAAAACAAATGGTAAACAAAAGCCTGGGATATAGCCCTCAAAGCATTGAAAAGCCAGTATTCCAGCAGAGTGGAGTTTGAAGTATGCGAGAGTCCACTCTTGGCCTCACTCTAATAGAGATGATGCTTTGCTCCAACTCATTGAGAAGATGACACATCTCTCCATCCTTATTCAGAACCCTGTGCTAATGTGTGCTAGAAATAAGGAGTCTATTCAGATGGCAGTGTTAGTCTCTCTCATTCTTTCTAACACTGTGACTTTCAGAGAGAATGACTCCCATTCTGGCCAGGTGGTGTTTTAAGGATTTGGGGTCTATCTATACCTAGTTCTTTTAGCCACCACCCTACAACCTGGGGAAGGACACCCCTGCTACTGACTTCTTGCACCTGATACTCTCTGATGCTTGAGGAGTGATGGTCTTCTAGGCTGATTAGTGTACCCATTTGGCACTGTGATGGTTCATTTTATGTTTCCATTTAGCTGGACTGTAGTGCCCAGATATTTGGTCAAACATTAACCTGGGTGTGTCTGTGAGAGTGTTTATGCATGAGATTAACATTTAAATGGGTGGACTTTGAGTAAAACAGATTGCCCTCCCTCATGTGGGTGGGCCTTATCTAATCAGATGAAGGCCTGAATAGAATGAAAGATTGACTTCCCCCATGTAAGAGGGAATTCTGCCAGCAGACAGCTTTTGGACTTCAACTGCAACACTGATTTTTTTCTTGAGTCTCCAGCCTGTGAGCCCACCCTTCAGATTTTGGTCTTGCTAACCTCCATAACTGTGTGAGCCAATTCCTTAAAATAGATCTCTTTCCATCTCACTACACTGCTCTCACTCTCCTGTGTACACGCTATCTACACACACGCAGTATATCCTAGTGATTCTGTTCTCCAGGGAACTCTGATATACTTGGTAGCCCAAATATCTGTTGACTAAGTGTCCTCACAGGGAGTCCTTTTAGCCCCAAAACTTTGTGATGAGATAACTCTCAGTGATAGCTTATGTATCATGGCCCCTGCCTGAAATGAAGAGGCAGTCATGGAATTTGGACGGTGCAAAAGAAAAAAAAAATATGGATGAAGGATTGTCCTACACAGCCACCTAGGGAGGCTGAGCCCATGTCCTCTGCCGGTGCAATGGCAGTACCCCAGCTGACCCCTGATCCCATTCAAAATGTAAAATGTGATCCACCTTTTTGAGTGGCCTTCTATCTGTTATGACATTATATTATGCTGCCAACTCATGGACAAGTCCATGGATTGATTGACTGAGTTGGTTAGAATCTGAACCATTGGAACCTGTTCTTGTCTTGATCAAATTGAGCAGTCAACATCAGGAACTTTGAAATGCAGTTCGACCTACTGACAAAGAAGGATGTGGTGGCAACAATAAACTGTCAGTGAGCTGTTCTTCTACCAGAGCTCACAAGGAGGGTGTTTTCATGGGTGGGGATGTAGGTGGCTGGCAAAGGTTAATAATCTCCTTGTACCTTGGCATGACTGGGTACTGAGATTACATTTTTTCCTTTTCTTTCCTATGGGGATATTCTTCAGAAGAAGATGACTCTCAGCTAATCCTCCCTGCAGTCATCTCCCTTGTCAAAGAGCTTTAATTTCTTAGAGCTGTTCTGCTTCTCCTCCTTCCCCTCTCCTCCCATTATTATCAGAGTTAAGCTTTGTTTCCACTGTTGGTTCTTGTTCTGATGGCAAGTATGTATAAGCCATGGACTTATTTACTCAGTCAAATCCATTCAGAAGAGCAGTGATTCAAATCTTGTTGGTACCACCTTATTTAACTTAGGGAATTAAATACTTAGGGATAAAAGATGTATCTGGCTAGCTCAAGATGACCAGAAGAAGGTTCTTTATGCTTAATGATATATTTCAAAAGATTATTGATACCTAATTTTAACCATGTCCACTGTAACTTTCTCTTCTTTTCCAAGAAAGATAATTGAAATAATATTCTTGGGGAAGCGCTTGAGCACAGACCAAAATGTATTATTCTTTCCCTGGTACCACCTAAAGGGAGATAATCTCACACAGAATTAAGTATTGGGTTGGCCAAAAAGTTCATTTGGGTTCTTCTGTAACATGTCATGAAATAAGCCAAATGAGCTTTTTTGGCTAACCCAATACTTGCCTTCTAGCCACATGGTAAAGGTATATTTATCTACTCACCACTGGATCAACAGCTGTCACTCTTTTTGTTAAGATCTTCTGCTACCTACCACATTTGATCATGGATTTCCTGGCCCCATATATCTCCACAGTTTAGCTGACTGCATAATACCAGAATTCAGTCCTCATTTTGTACCCTAATTTTGTAGAGCACTGTTCAAGAATAGTAGTTCTCCACCCAAGCTATGCCTGAGAATCACTTGTGGAGTTTGAAAATGCATGTGCGCCAAGGCTCTACCCCTGAATATTCTGATTCCGTAGGTCTAGGATGGGTCCCAAGCATCTGTAGTGTTAATATCCCAGGTGATTCTGTGGTCAGACCAAACAGCTGACTGTCCTAGACCTTCTGGTTCCATCTGCCCACTCTACACAGACCATCAGCCACATGGACTGCATCAGTTAATATGCAAGTGAGAACTCCAGAGTAGCACCTATTGCTGAAAAAGACATGGGCTCTTTGTATTCACAACAGAATTCAGTTGTAATGACTCACCATGTCTCACTGGCCAGAATCCTCCCTTTGGTATCCATCAGTGTTCCACTTCTGCTGGTCCTTTGTCATCCCTGGCACTACTGTTACCCTAACAGCTGGTCAGTATTAAGGAAGCTGTCAGCATATACATATAAGGAGTTTTAGAACTAATGCTAGACTCTGGGGGGATTTGTGAGTCTGGGCTGGCCTCCAGACACAATGTAATTCTGCTCGAGCCAGCTGCTAGAAGACCGCAACTTCTGGGTCTCCAGAGTAACAGGAGATGCTGTCTTCAAGGTCTTCAGACCTCCATGCATTCTGTTAATGTTCATCTAGATCACTAAGACCCAGACTCCCTTCTCCACTTGAGATCCCTGAGTGTGTGCTGGAAGAGGTTCTGAGCATCCAATGGCACTAAAATCAGTCAGAGACATAGGCATGGGAACTCCTCTTTCACCTTAGAAATGTGCTAGGATGCATTAGGGTTGACCCTGGGAAGAGTGCATCCCTCCTCCTTGATGGGAAAGGGTCACACCTGGTGGGAGGCGATGTCTACATTCAGTGAACCCTTTGATGACTCAGCCCACTAAAACTCGTAGGTGCAATTCTTTTTAATAAAAGCTACTGCAGCTTTTGTCTTTGACATGGGGAATGTTCCTAAACTCTGTGCCTATCCTCTGGTTTCACTTATCCTGGCTTCTTTGCATTCTGGCCAGTGGCCGCCCTCATACCTATATTTTCTCTCCATCTCTTCTCTTTCTCTACTTCTAGCCTCTTTGGATGGAATTTCTGATTGGATGTTCTACAGCAGGGGTTCCTAACCTCCAGATCCAATGCCTAATGATCTGAGGTGGAGCTGATGTAGTAATAATAGAAGTAAAAGTGCATGGAACATATAATGCACTTGAATCATCCCAAAACCATTCCCCTACCCCATCTGTGGGAAAAATGTCTTCTATGAAACCAGCCTCTGATGCAAAAAAGGTTGGGGATTGAGATTCTACAGGGTTCTGATTTAAATTCCTCTCAATGGCCACCCACTCCAGTATTCTTGCCTAGAGAGTCCTGTGGATGGAGGAGCCTGGTGGGCTGCCGTCTATGGGGTCGCACAGAGTCGGACACGACTGAAGCGACTTAGCATGCATGTGTGCAAAGGTGCTAGTTCTTGGGTCTCTAGAGGTCAATGACCTTCTCCCCGACACCCTCTCCATGTGTGGAGGATGGAGCATCACAACTCATGCCCAACACCTAAACTTCCATTTTTGAGTGTAGGTGAAGGGGCTACACCCAAAATGTCCTGCAAGACTTAGTAAGAAAATTATTACAACTTCCTGCATGTAGGAAAGAAACCACAGAAGAACACCCAGTCCTAGTGGGATTTCTTCCTCTGATTCCCATAGCAGCTACACCAGGACCAAGCTAATGTTTAATTGCTTCATCATTATTTAACTCTTGACTTACTGTGTCTTTCATCTTACTTGATGGTTAGCCCTTTGGGGTAAGAATAATGTGTTGTGTATACACTGTGTCCCCATAGTATCTGGTAAAGTTTTTTGCTTGGAATATGGGACCAAATTACATCAATATATTTAAACACTAAGAAATATGCAGAGGGCTTCCCCGTTGGCTCATTGGTAAAGAATTCCCCTGCCAATGCAGGAGACATGGTTTCAATCCTGGGTCTAGGAAGATCCCACGTGCTGTGGAGCAGTGTGCCCACATGCCACAACTACTGAGTCCACGCACTGGACTACTGAAGCCCGAGCACCTGGAGCCTGTGCTGCACAACAAGAGAAGCCATAGCAACGAGAAGCCTGCACGCTGCGACTGGAGAAAGCCCGCATGCAGCAGTGAAGACCCACTGTGGTCAAAATAAATTTTTTAAAAAAGAAACATACAGATACATATATAACTAGTGCTATATACAGTGGCTGTTTAGTCACTCAGTTGTGTTCAACTGTTTGCAACCCCATGGACTATGGCCCACCAGGCTCCTTTGTCCTCTGTAGGATTTCCCAGGCAAAAATACTGGAGTGGGTTGCCATTTTCTTCTCCAGAGGATCTTCCTGACCCAGGGATTGAACCCGCATCTCCTTCCTTAGGAGGCAGCTGCTGTATGCAGAGGGAGACATTAATTGGGTGGGCTCAGAGAAATATCTGTGATTTTAAATGAAATGTACTAGTTAAATAATCAGAGGCCTCTAGGGAAGAGCCCATAAGAATCTATCCAGCCCTTCTAGGAGGGGAGCAGGTGTCTTATAAACCCAACAGAAGGATTTACTAATAATGGCTGAACTCATGCTAAGAAATGAGAGCTGTATACAACTGAGTATGTGCTAAGTCACTTTAGTTGTGTCCAACTCTTTGTGACCCTATGGACTGTAGCCCACCAGGCTCCTATGTCCATGGGATTTCTCAGGCAAGAATACTGGAGTGGGTTGCCGTTTCCTTTTCCAGGGAATCTCCCCAACCAGGGATCGAACCTGCTTTTCTTATGTCTCCTGCATTGGCATGTGAGTTCTTTATCACTAGTGCCACCTGGGAAGCAGTGATATATTTTTCCAAATCTCTCCCTCAGAGCTATAAGGAACATCTGGTGGGTTATGGTAACAGACTTTAGTTCCTCATTCATGACCCTGTGGCAGCAGTCACCTAGGTGGGTTAAAGACTCTTGTGTAGGATCTTCTTTCTCCAGCAATTTGATCTGCACCTGCTATGCTGTGACTTTTTTTTTTTGGCTTCCAAGTTCCTAAACACAGAAAATAACCAATCTAATGTCATTGCTCCCAATGTAGTCTCTAACTGATGAATCTTCATGAATTGATTTTTTTTTTTAAGAGAAGATTTTGCTTGTCTTCTTGGATTCTGCAAATGCTGGCTAGACCCATTAAATTGACATTACATCTCTCTTTCTTTTCTCTATGTGGATTAACCTGTTTGGGTTCTCCTTGTGGACTTTATTCTCTTTGGACACTGTGGTTCTCTTTGTCCAACTATCATACCCTGGGTTGTTTTAAACAGCTTTGGGGAGGGAGGCAGGGTAATCACTTTCTGCTTCGAGTCTGAGTTGCAAATGGGTTTCTGTCAGTGCTATTGTTGCTGTATCTCAGAATGCAATAGCTCTGATGCATCATCTCCATGCACTCCAGTTGGACTTGAAGACAGACCTGTGGGAGCTGTGGTTGATAGAGGATGAGACGGAGAGTGAGCTGTTGTTTGTAATTGGAGATGAAGGTGGTTTCATGATGGGGAAGGAATGCATAGTAGCCCTTTAATCCATAAACATAAATAACCCTCTAATCCATAAACAGCTTTGTAAAATCAAAACATGAACAGCCCTTTAAACCATAAACAGTTTTGTAAAATCAAAACAATGCATACAATTTAATAAAATTAATAAATGTAGAGCCAGCAGTCGATTCTGGGGCAGGAGAGGTTAAAGAAAAATGTATTAAGGAGTTTCCCGGGTAGTCCAGTGGTTAAGAATCTGCCTTGCAATTCAAAGGACACTGGTTTGATCCCTGGTCCAGGAAGATCCCACCTGCTGTGGAGCAACTAAGCCTGTGTCCCCCAACTACTGACCTTTGTGCTCGTAAACCACAACTACTGAGCCCACGTGCTACAACTACTGAACTCCACACCCTAGAGCCCGGGCTCTGCCCAAGAGATGCCACAGCAATGAGAAGTCATGCACTGCAGCTAGAGAATAGCCCCTGCATGCCACAACTAGAGAGAAAACCCGAGTGCAGCAACAAAGACCCACTACAGTCAAACAAATAAAAATGTGTTAAGGAAATTTAACTCTTATTTCTAGGCATGAGATAAAATAGGGGGAGACAGAGGCAGAAAGGTTGGGGAGGAGCCCTTACAGGAGCCAGGCCTGTGGCTGCTTACCTGTGGAGAAAGGAAATGGTTACCAGCAGGTACCAGATTGGAAAGGAGAGAAGCTATGTGTACCGTGTGCTCCAAAAGAACACGAATGCTACTGCCCATACTTAGAAACCAGAGAGTGTGAAAGTGGGCTCTTGGTGGGTTAACAAGCTACCTTTGTGACAGCCCTTTAAACAAGAGGTCAACATGCCCATTAGCTCAGTTTCCTCAGTCTTGAGTTCTTGAGTTGGCCTGAGCGCCAGCACTTTGCTGTGGGTGCAGACTTTATAGGCTGAGTGTTGCCAGGCTGCTTGCTTTCCTCTAGACTTGCTCCCAGCCATTCATAGAGCTCAGCTTGCTGTCAGCCTGTGTATATCTTCAAGGACTTGGGTGACTTCATTTCTGATGCAGTTCTCTGAAGACACAGAGTTGCATGTTCTTGAAGGGGTATTCCATATATATTTGGTAGAGCTTCTCTAAAAAGTATAAAAGTAGACAGAAAGGAAGTTTTCATGAATTCATCAGGAAGTCTGCCTGATGGCCTTCTTTTTCAGTTTGTGTATGGAGGGTACCGGGGTAAGGGGAGGGAGTGAGAAAGAAGGAATGGGAGATGCATTTGGAGCGACAGAGAGGAGTAATTTCTGGTCTGGCCTGGCTTTTGTTTTTGTTTTGTTTTGAAGAGCAGGAAAGCCCACAGCTCAATTTGGTTTTGATTAACTGCAATTGCTGAAAAGAGGCCCTTTGTCTTGGGCAAAGAGACCGTTTGTCTTGAGGACCTGATATACAGCAGTAATGTAATCCCAGGTGTGTGATTTGGGCTCCCTAATGAAGGCCAGCAGTGATAAGCGCAGACAATTCTCCGAGGAGGGGGCTGAGGCAGTTAAGTACAAGGGCCTGATTCAAAATGGTGCTAGGTTCCAAAGACAGGATTTCAAATGTACTGGAATTATGGCTCAATGGATTCAAGTAATGTAGGTGAGCTGTTTAAATCAGAGAGCCTGGGTTCCTGAAGAGGGCCGAGTTACTGGGTTAGGTCTGTTTCCATGAGGTCCTGGCAGCAGGTGTGTGTATGTCTCTGTCTGTGTGTGCCTATATTTTGAGTTTCGTTCTAGGAAGCAGTTAGGGAATCAGAGGCTGTCTTGAGTGCTTCCACTGTTCCAAAAAAAATTTTTTTTTCTTTTAACAACTCAGACATTCTAGTTCTCACGTGGAAGTATTCAAAAATACAATAACTGGAGAGACTTGAGTTGAGCCATTAACAGCTTGCTGGCATTAAATAAGGAAATGCAAGACGATCCCATTGGTACTGGGGAAACTTTTGTGGATTGTGAGGCTTTTTCTGGTCACAAGAAGAGGTTGCCTTATGGTTTGTCATGCTCTGGACACGACTGAAGCGACTTGGCAGCAGCAGCAGCAGCAGCCACATCTGTATTCCATGCAACTTGCAGCCCCCAGGTACTAAAAGAATAATGCAAATATCCTGTAGTATTTTTTCCCCCTCCTCAAAGTTCTGGGACCTGTCTCCTCCACCAAGAAATAAAAAAAGAGAGAGACAATTCCAAATATGTATTAATGTTAGGAACAGTTCCAATTTTAAGGAAATTGAATAAAAATAACCCCCCTCAACTTAAGAATTGAAAAAAATCTATCCTTATAATATCAAGTTCATCACATAATCATAATTTTAATAACTAATGGATAAAGCTTTAGCATATAAGTCAGTCTTGAAATGATGATATCACAAATGTCAGTGCATTCAATGGGATAGAAATGTGAAGAATCTCCAGTTTTTACTGACAGCACTAAGAGCATTGCATGCTAATGTAACTGTTTAACATGCCTTGAATTGAAACATTTATATTGTATTTTCCATGCTAATTGTCATGGAAAAGACATAAAAGTACAGAAAACATGCACAGGGAATACTCCTTTGGTTCTGGCAAATGGATAGCATGTCATGTCTTGGAGCTGGAAGATTTTCCCATATTATAAGCACTGCTCATATTTGACCCAGTCTATATTTTGGAAATTATTCCATAGCTATGAATAGTTCTAGAGGCTATATTCCATTTTTTAAATGTCAAATTAGAATAAATGTGGTTTTTTCCTTATCATAAAACATTTATGAAAAAATTAGAATGTACAACTAAGCATAACAAAGAGAAGAAAAACTATTTATAAAACTTCCTCCCCAGAAATTAGTCCTTTGAAAATCTTTGTGCATATTCTTCCATCCCCTTTTTTCTATATGCCTGTGGTAGGGTGACCAGCTGTCCCAGTTGGGTTGAGGCATTTCTTAGGGCTTTCAGTTTTCAGAATGATCAGTTTTAGGCCAAATGGGAGATGCCTTGGTTGTGTAAATGCATTTGTACATGTGTGTGTGCACATACAAACACAAATATAAATCCACACCATCAGATCAGATCAGATCAGTCACTCAGTCGTGTCCGACTCTCTGCGACCCCATGAATTGCAGCACGCCAGGCCTCCCTGTCCATCACCAACTCCCAGAGTTCACTCAGACTCACGTCCATCAAGTCAGTGATGCCATCCAGCCATGTCATCCTCTGTCGTCCCCTTCTCCTGCCCCCAATCCCTCCCAGCATCAGAGTCTTTT
>NW_011495023.1:12722685-12723107 GCF_000754665.1 Bison bison bison
TCTTTCAGAATTTTCCACAGTTTATTGTGATCACACAGTCAAAGGCTTTGGCATAGTCAATAAAGCAGAAATAGATGTTTTTCTGGAACTCTCTTGCTTTTTCGATGACCCAGCGGATGTAGGCAATTTGATCTCTGGTTCCTCTGCCTTTTCTAAAACAAGCTTGAACATCAGGAAGTTCACGGTTCACATACTGATGAAGCCTGGCTTGGAGAATTTTGAGCATTACTTTACTAGCGTGTGAGATGAGTGCAATTGTACGGTAGTTTGAGCATTCTTTGGCATTGGAATGAAAACTGACCTTTTCCACACCATACACATGCATACACATGCATTAATAAAATCATTTTCATTAGGAACTTGTGTTGGACCAGCCATGAATTCTATACATGTTATAGAATTCTATTCTATACATGTCATGA
>NW_011495023.1:12723207-12723399 GCF_000754665.1 Bison bison bison
CCCAGCCATGAATTCTATACATGTATTATCATGATTCCCAGTTATTCATGAGGACGACTAAAGCTTAGAGAGGCATTTTCCTGTTGTATCCTGAGCCTGTTTTCTCACTGGGGCAGGGTGGTGGTCAGCCACATATGTGTATTTTCCCCTAGTTTGTCATTTCCTTTTTAAATTTAGTTATGGTTGTCTATA
>NW_011495023.1:12723589-12726770 GCF_000754665.1 Bison bison bison
GTTTGGTTGTCTATACACAGAAATTGTAAAATTTTATGTCAGTGCTATTTATTTTCCCACTTTTTAGATGTTTAGAATGTAATGTAATGTAATGTAATGTTTAGAAAATCTCTTTCCATCCCAAGGCCATATAAAGTCACTTAGAACTTTTACTAATACTCTTAAAATTCTAATACTCTTTCTTCTAGTTTTTTACTGAGATATATTTGATATATAATGTTGCATAAGTCCATGGTATGAAATATAATTTGACATATGTATGTATTGCAAAATGTCTACCACAAGTTTAGTCATCATTGATGCATCATGTCACATGGTTACAATTTTTTTTGATGAGAGCTTTTAAGATTATTCTTCTAGCAACTTTCAAATATGTAATACACTATTATTAACTATAGTAACTATACTATACATTACATCCCAAGACTTATTACCTTATAATTGTTAAGTTTGCATCTTTTCACCACTTTCTGCCATTTCACTTCACCTCCTGCCTCAGGTAAACACCAATCTGTTCTCTGTATCTATGAGTTGAGTTTGTGTTTTTAGATACCACATGTGAATGAAATAACACAGTATTTGTTTTTTTCTGGCTGACATATTTCCCTTAGCATAATGCCCTGAAGGTTCATCCATGTTGTCACAAAAGGCAAGATTTCCCTTTTCTATGGCTGAATAATATCTATTTATATATATACATATATATGTATTTCACATTTTCTGTATCTGTTTATACATCCATGGACCCTTGAGATGTTCTTTGTCTTGACTATTGTGAATAATAATGCACATGCAGACACAGATAACATTTTGGAGGTAGTGATTTAGTTTCTTTTGGATAAATACCCAGAAGTGGATCACATAGTAGCTGTATTTTTAATTTTTTGAGGAATCTCCATACAGTTTTCCATAGTGGCTGCACCAGTTAACATTCCCACCAACAGTGCACAAGGGTTCACTTTTCTCTGAAGTTTGGCCAACACTTGTTCCCTCTTGTCATTTTGATAATAACCATTCTAATAGGTGTGGGTGGTATCTCATTGTTGTTTTGACTTGTATTTTCATAATGATTATTGATGTTGAGAACCTTTTCACATATCTGTTGGCCATCTGTATGTCGTCGTCTTCAGGAAAATGTTCAGATCCTCTGCCTGTAGCTTAATCAGATTGTTTGGGTTTGTTTTTTTGTTTTGTTTTTTTGCAGTTGAGCTGTATGAGTTCTTTATATATTTTGGATACTAATCCCCATCAGACATATCCTTCAGTTCAGTTCATTTCAGTCACTCAGTCGTGTCCGACTCTTTGCGACCCCATGAATCGCAGCACGCCAGGCCTCCCTGTCCATCACCAACTCCCGGAGTTCACCCAGACCCATGTCCGTTGAGTCAGTGATGCCATCCAGCCATCTCATCCTCTGTCGATCCCCTTCTCTTCCTGCCCCCAATCCCTCCCAGCATCAGAGTCTTTTCCAATGAGTCAACTCTTCACATGAGGTGGCCAAAGTACTGGAGTTTCAGCTTTAGCATCATTCCTTCCAAAGAAATCCCAGGGCTGATCTCCTTCAGAATGGACTGGTTGGATCTCCTTGCAGTCCAAGGGACTCTCAAGAGTCTTCTCCAACATCACAGCAGACATTTTCTCCCAGTCCATAGGCTGCCTTTTCATTTTGTTGACGATTTCCTTTGCTGTGCAGAAACTTTTAATTTGATGTGGTTCCACTTGTTTATTTTTCATTTTTCTTTTGTTTTTGGTGTCAAATCAAAAAAAAAAAAAATCGTTGCCAAGACCAATGTCAAGGAGATTACTTCCTATGTTTCTTTCTAGGATTTTATGATTTCAAATCTTCTGATAAGTCTTCAATCCATTTTGAGTGGATATTTGTGTTTAGTGTAAGATAGTGAGTGATCCAGTTTTATTCTTTTGCATGAGGCAGTCCAGTATTCTCAGTATAACTTATTGAAGAAACTCTTCTTTCCCCTCTTCTGTATTCTTGTTCCTTTGTTGTTAATTAATTGACTACATATGCATGGGTTTATGTTTGGGCCCTTTTCTCTGTTCCGTTGATCTGTGTATATGTTTTTTATGCCAATACCATACTGTTTTTATTGCTATAATACTATATATAATATATATTTATTATATATGATAAATATATATTATCTGATAATATATATAACAATGTAAGTGATATAGTTGGAAATCAGGAAGCATGGTACCTCCTGCTGTGTTCTTCTTGAGGTTACTGTGGCTACTGAAGGTCTTTGTGGTTCTATACAAATTGTAGGATCATTTGTTCTGTTTCTATTAAAAATCCCTTTGGAATTCTGATAAGAATTTCATTGAATCTGGAGATTGTTTTGGGTAGCGTGGAAATCTTCACAGTTTAATCCTTCCAATCCGTGAACATTTATTTGTGTCTTCTTCTTTTATCAGTGTTGTATATTTTCCATGTACAGGTCTTTACCTCCTTTGTTAAATTCATTTTTAGATATTTTATTATTTTGATGCAATTAAAATGGGATCTTTTCCCCCTTTGATTTCTTTCTGATAGTTTGTTAGTGTACAGAAACCCAACAGATTTTTGTAAATTGATTTTGTAACTGCAACTTTACTAAATTCTTCTATTAGTTCTAACAATTTTTTAGTGCAGTCTTTAGTCTTCTGTATAAAATATATTGTGTCATGTGCAAGTAGAGAAGTTTTACTTCCTCCTTTTAAATGTGAATGCCTTTTATTTCTTTTTCTTACCTAATTATGTTACTAACTAGGGTTCTTGACCTCCTTAATCAATGGAAATTGACTAGAGGCCAGACAAGAAATTCAGGTAGGCCTTTACTGGGCCTCCTGCTGCAGCGAAGGGAGCAGGAACAAACATCGGGTTCCCTTTCCTGCTGGCTCTCTGGGGGAGGGCAGTGAGCTTATTATTTATATGGGCTGAGGGTAGGAGTGTGTCCAGGGATTGGGCCAGAGGGGTGGTTTGCCCACCCCTTAGGTGGTATTGTGTGGATAGGGGCATGTGCAGTACCCTGATTTTGCTCCAGGCTCTTGAGAAGTGGCAGGTTTCTTGGTTTCTTTGTATGTTTTTTTTCTTCCAGAACTTGCCCTAACTATGCCTGCACAGTTATTTTTAGTCCCATATAGTTTCTCTGTATTTTGTTGCTCGAGGAAAGGTGTGTCCAGG
>NW_011495023.1:12727084-12727291 GCF_000754665.1 Bison bison bison
TGTCTTCTGAACAGGTATCAGGTCTTCCACTGGCTCACAGGTGTATTGTTCTTCTGTTGTGACCTGCGGGGCTTCTGGAGGTAAAAGCTTTTAGTCTGGACAAATGTACCCAACTCGATACCCCTTGCCACTCAACAGCAGTGGGAACGGTTGAAGTTACATTATAGGGGCCCTTCCATTTTGGTAATGGCTGATCTTCAGGAGACC
>NW_011495023.1:12727391-12728094 GCF_000754665.1 Bison bison bison
CTGCACAGTTATTTTTAGTCCCATATAGTTTCTTTGTATTTTGTTGCTCGAGGAGAGGTATGCCCAGAGAAAGCATTGCAGCAAAAGGTCCTAGGCCTGTCTCATTCTCCCCTTCTTAAAGGGCCGAAGGTCTCTTCTTCTGAAACTTCTTTCTGCTGGACAGGGGCCACAGACCCTAGCCTTCCCTAGAGGTGCAGAAGTCCCTCACTGACTGTTCCAATGACCTGTAGGGATCTGGGCTATTTTCCACTGGATTGGGCTGAATTCCTTGAGCCATCATGAGCCTCCCTTCACACTGTCGGAGCCTAAAAGACACAAACTTTAAAGGGTTAAACAAAACAAGGGCTGTAAAGGAGAATAACAATAGCCATTTAAGGGCCTAGCAAGGAAAGGAACCAAGTTAATTTGGGGCTTCCTTAACTGTTGACCAGACAAGGAAAGTGACATCACCTGTGCCAAAATTATGAGCCCACTTCGCCTGGGTGTGTATTTCTTTAACATCAACTTGAACCTGTCCTGTTGCCTTGATCCAAGCGCAGCAGGAAGTATTAGTTATCGCACAAACTCTACCTTGCTCTGCCAAAAGGTACTCAAGGGCCAGATGATTGTCAAGCACCACATCAGCCAAGGAAACAAGAGACGTCCCAAGTCCCGTTAGAGCTTCAGATAGGAGCCCCCCCCACGACATCATTTTACCTATGTG
>NW_011495023.1:12728194-12748409 GCF_000754665.1 Bison bison bison
CCCCTCTTTCCAGGTTTTAAGAAGTTTGTCCCCAGGGTTTATTTCCAAAGGAGTGGCTCCTTTCTCTGTATTTTCAGTGGACTCTGGCAATGCCTTGTGGGCATGGTCCTGGATTACTTTCTGAACTTGTCCTGTTGTTGTTCAGCTGCCAAGTCGTGTTTGCCTCTTTGTGACCCCATGGACTGCAGCCTGCCAGGCCTCCCTATCCCTCACCATCTCCCAGAGTTTGTCCAAGTTCATGTACATTGAGTTAGTGATGCCGTCCAACCATCTCATCATCTGATGTCCTCTTCTCCTGCCCAACACAATCTTTCCCAGCATCAGGGTCTTTTCCAATGAGTGGGTTCTTCGCAGCACGTGGCCAAAGTATTGGAGTTTTAGCTTCAGCATCAGTCCTTCCAATGAATATTCAGGATTGATTTCCTTTAGGATTGACTTGTTTGATCTCCTTGCTGTCCAGGGGACTGCCAAGAGTCTTCTCTAGCACTAATTTGAAAGCATCAATTCTTTGGTGCTTAGCCTTCTTTATGGTCCAGCTCTCACATCTGCACATGATTACTGGAAAGACCCTAACCTTGACTCATGAGCCTTTGTTGGCAAAATGATGTCTTTGCCTTTTAATACACTGTCTAGGTTTGTCTTAGCTTTCCTTCCAAGAAACGACCGTCTTCTAATTTCATGGCTGCAGTCACCATCTGCAGTGATTTTAGAGCCCAAGAAGAGGAAATCTGTCACTGCTTCTACGTTTTACCCTCCTATTTGCCATGAAGTGATGGGGCCCGGATGCCATGATCTTAGTTTTTTAATATTGAATTTTAAGCCAACTTTTTCAATCTCTTCTTTCACCCTCATCAAGAGACTCTTTAGTTCCTTTTCACTTTCTGCTATTAGATTGGTATCATCTGCATATCTGAGGTTATTTATATTTCTCCTGACAACCTTAATTCCAGCTTGTAACTCATCCAGCCCAGCATTTCACATGATGTGCTCTGCATGTAAGTTAAATAAACAGGGTGACAATATACAGCCTTGTGGTACTCCTTTCTCAATTTTGAGCCAGTCCATTGTTCCACGTCCAGTTCTAACTGTTGCTTCTTGACCCACGTACGGGTTTCTCTGGAGATAGGTAAGATGGTCTGGTATTCTTATCACTTTATGGGTTCTCCACAGTTTGTTATGATCCACACCATCAAAGGTTTTAGCGTGGTCTATGAAGCAGAAGTAGATGTTTTTCTGGAATTCCTTTGCTTTCTCTATGATCCAGTGAATGTTGGCAATTTGATCTCTGGTTCCTCTGCCTTTTCTAAACCCAGCTTATACTCCTGGAAGTTCTCAATTCAAGTACTGCTGAAGCCTAACTTGAAAGATTTTGAGCATAATCTTTCTAGCCTGAGAAGTGAGTGCAGTTGTCTAGTAGTTTGAACGTTCTTTAGTACTGCCCTTCTTGGGAATTGGGATAAAGGTTGACTTTTTCTAGTCCTGTGGCCACTGCTGGGTTTTCCAAATTTGCTGACATATTGAGTGCAGCACTTTAACAGCATCATCTTTTAGGATTTTAAATAGCTCTGCTGAAATTCCATCACCGCCATTAGCTTTATTGGCAGCAGTGCTTCCGAAGGCCCACTTGACTTTACAATCCAGGATGTCTGGCTCTAGGTAAGTGAAAATACCACTGTGGTTATCATGGTCATTAAGAGCTTTTTTGTACAGTTCTTCTGTGTATTATTGCCACCTCTTCTTGATCTCTTCTGCATCTATAAGGTATTTACCATTTCTGTTGTTTATTGTGCCATCTTTGCATGAAATGTTCTTTGATATCTCCAGTTTTCTTGAAGAGATATCTAGTCTTTCCCCTTCTGTTGTTTTTCTCTATTTCTTTGCATTGCTCATTGAAGAAGTTCTTCTTATCTCTTCTTGCTATTCTCTGGAACTCTGCAGTCAGTTAAATATACCTTTCCTTTCTCTTCTTTCCTCAGCTATTTGTAAAGCCTCATTGGACAACCACTTTGCCATCTTGCATTTCTTTTTCTTTGGGATGGTTTTGCTAGTGCCTCCTATACAATATTATGAACCTCTGTCCATAGTTCTTCAGGCACTCTGTTTATCAGATCTAATCCCTTGAATCTATTCATCACCTCCACTGTATAATCATAGGAGATTTGATTTAGGTTGTACCTGACTGGCCTAGTGGTTTTCCTGGCTTTCTTTAGTTTAAGCCTGCATTTTGCTATAAGGAGCTGATAATCTGAGCCAGAGACAGCTCCAGGTCTTGTTTGTGCTGACTATATAGAACTTCTCCATCTTTGGTTGCAAAGGATGTAATCATCTGATTTTGGTATTGACCATCTGGTAATGTCCATGTGCAGAGTCATCTCTTGTGTTGTTGGGAAGGGGTGTTCCTAGATTAATAATCTCTCTCAGGGCCTGGCTCACACCCTCATCTGGTAGAATATCAGTAAGAAAAAGCCGCCCATAGGTCACTTCAAATGGGCTAAGTCTCAGACCACTCCTGGGGGCTACCCAGACCCTGAAGAGTGCAGTAGGAAGCAAGTTGGTGCAGGGTTCATGAGTTTCTCAGCAGAGCTTTTGCTAAGGTTTTCCTTAAAGTGAGGTTCATTTTCTCTGCCTTCACTGAAGACTGGGGTGCCCCAAGGTGTGTAGCTTGGAGTCTGTCGCTAGGGCTGTTGTGAGCCCCTGTGTGATTTTGGGTATAAAAGAGGGCCTGCCAGCACTCTGCAAGGACTTTGGAAGTCCAAACCAAGGAATTTTTCTTTTAAAAGGGACTTACAGGGGCTTCCCTGGTGGTCCAGTGGTTAAGACTTCGCCTTCCAATGCAGGAGATCCAGGTTCAATCCCTGGTTGAGGAACTAAGATCCCACGTGCCCCCTGATCAAAAAAACCAAAACATAAAACAGAAGCAGTATTGTATCAAATTCAATAAAGACTTTAAAAAAATGGTCCACATTTTAAAAAATCTGAAAAAAAGAAAACCAGGGGGTACTTACAGACTTCCATAACCTTTTCAGGTCAGGTGGGGAAGACCTCACCCCATCCTATGAGAATATCGACAAACACTAGAAGATATTAATACATCCTGATCATGGGGGCATTTGAGTGAAATCTAGCTGCCAGTCTTTCTCTGGATTTGGCCCTTGGCATTGAACTGACCTGAGTAATGAAGGAGGGATTAGATAGATCTGTGGGTTATCACAGAGCTTCCCAGGTGGCTCCGTGGTAAAGAATCTGCCTGCCAATGCAAGAGACATGGGAGATGTGGATTTGGTCTTGAGTTGGAAAGATCCCCTGGAGGAGGGCATGGCAACCCATTCCAGTATTCTTGCCTGGAAAATTCCCAGAACAGAGCCTGGCAGGTTGCAGTCCTTGGAGTTCACAAAGAGTTGGACATGACTGAGCCTGCATGCACACACACATGGGTTATTATGGGTCCATAAATCATGGGCATGTGTTACTTGTTTTACTGTTCTTTTAAGCCCATTCCCTGAAAAATCCTTTTGTGTTAAGTCCCATAGGGCATCCCTCCCATAGTGGATGGGATGTAAGCTCTCAGTGAGTTTCCATCGTTGGGCCTCAGGAATTAGAACCTTATCCTCCTCCTTGCACCAGCCTGCGCTTCCTTTCTCAGAGTCCCATTTCTCAGCATGTTTGTGTTCCTGTGGGGAGTACTGGGGGAGGCTGGGGAGTGCAGGGGCGGCCCATCACTAGAGCCGTAACTTGTTCAGGTTCCTGCAGTCAAGCTGCCTGTTTTGCAGTTTGATCAACTGTGCCATGCGCTTGGCTCACGAAGGATCCATCCCTCTGACAGCCCCCACAGTGGATTACTGCTGCCCGGGTCACGAGCTGCACTGCTTCTAAAAGAGCCAGGACCAAATCTTGATGTTTTATGACAGAATTTCTAGTGATTAACATTTCTCTTTCCAAATGGCAGCATGAGCATATAGCACATGAAACCCACATTTACAGTCAGTAAAATATTTAATTTCTTCTCCTTCCCTAACTACAAAACTGTTGTGAAGGCAGTCAGTTCAGCCTTATGGACTGATGTCCAGGGTGGCAGGGCCTTGATTTCTATGACTTCATCTAGACTGACTATGCCATACCCTGCCTTTTGCGTCCCATTTCTACAAAACTGCTTCGATCAGTAAACCAATCGACCTCAAAGCTCTCAAGAGGCTCATGTAGAAGATCAGACCTGCTGGACTGAGTTTATTCTAGGCTCTCTACACACTGATTCTCTAAGTCTCCTCTCTTGACTGCTAGAAGCAGAGATTCTGGGTTCAGGGTTTGGCACACCTTTACAGTAATTTCAGGGGCATCCATTAGGAGGGCCTGATATCTTGTTACCCTTCCTCCAGTCAACCAGTGATGTCCAGCACAGATTGTACCTGATGAGGGGTTAACACATCTAAGTGTTGCCCCGAGGGAGCTTGGAAGCCTCACTAATCAACAGGACTGTGGTTGCTATGGCCCGCAGGCAGCTTGGCCAACCCAGGGCAAGTAAGTTCAGTTGTGAAAAGTAAACCACTGGTCTCTAATCCGGTCCCACCTTTGTGTCAGGACTCCTATGGCTATCCCTGACCTCTCATGAGCATAGAAGGTAAAGGGCTTGTCCAAATTTGGAAGCCCCAGTGCTGGTGTCTACTCAGCTCAGGCTTTAGAATCTCAAAGTCCCCCTGCCCCCCACAAGCTGGTGGGCCTTATTCTATTGAAGGGGTTCCTTTTCTCCTCCCTTGAGCCTTATGTAGGCTTTTGGCTCTAAGGCTATAATTTGGAATCCAGACAGGACAGAACCCAGGCTTGCCTGGTGGCTCCAATGGTAAAGAATCTGCCTGCAATGCAGGAGGCGCAGGTTTGATCCCTGGATCAGGAAGATCCCCTGGAGAAGGGAATGGCAAATCACTCCAGTATTCTTGCCTGGAAAATTCCATGCACAGAGGAGCTTGGTGGTCTACAATTCATGGGGTCACAAAGAGTCAGACACAACTGAGCCACTTTCACTCGCTGGGACAGAACCCAGCCATCCTGAGAAAGCCTCAGAGTTGCCGCCTTGTGGTTGGAGCTGGTAATGCACTCACTGCTGTTTTTCCGATCTGTGACCAGGGCTGGTGCCTCGTCCCGCCTTCCCAGGTGAAAACACATCCTATATATTGAACCCATTGCTGTGAGACCTAAGCCTTGGTTTTGCTAGACAATTTAGGGCTCAACAGTGTTTTAATACGAATCTTGTTTGGTTTCATTGCTTAGCACCGAATCATCAATATATTGGAACAGAGTTCCCTTCTCAAGGCTCAGTTCCCTCAGTTCTCATGTGCCTGCTTTTCCAAAAAGTGGGGGCCCTCCCAGAAACTGAGAAAGCACCATCCATGTATATTGGGTGGCCTCCAGGGCTTCAGGGTCCCTCCTTTCAAAGGTGGAAAGGTATTGAGGGTTTGGATGTAGGGGAATACAGAAAAATGCATCTTTGAGTCCAAACAGAGAAACACTGGGCGCTCCCTGGCACTCGGGTGAGGAGGGCGTTAAGGGTTTGGCACCACTGGGTGAGTAGGGATGACGGCCTCATTCACTGCTTGTAAGTCTCGCACAAACCGATAACTCCCTGTTAGGCTTCTGAACAGGGAGAGTCCGGGTGTTGCAGGGGGACTGGCAGGGCCTAATGAATCGGGTTTTAGGAATTTGCTGAGCAGTGGTTGGATTCCCCTCAGAGCCTTAGGCTTTAAAGGATATTGTCTCTTCCAGGGCTATTTTCCCCAAGCTTTAACCTTATTACTATTTAAAAAAAAAAATAATTTAGTTATTTATTTTTGGCTGTGCTGAATCTTTGTTGCTGCTCAGGCTTTTCTCTAGTTGCGGCGAGCGGGAGCTACTGACTAGCTGCTGTGCGTAGGCTCTCATTGCTGCGGTTTCTCTTCTTGTGGCACGCGGGCTCCAGGGTGCGTGGGCTCAGCAGTTGTGGCGCACAGACTTAGTTGCTCTGCAGCGTGTGGGATCTTCCCAGACCAGGGATCAGACCAGAGTCCCCTGCATTGGCAGGCAGGTTTGTGACCACTGGACCTCCAGGGAAGTTCTTGTCTCATTTTGATATCAGGGCAAAACTGGCCTTATAAAACCATTTTGAAAGTGTTCCCTCCTCTTGTTTTTTTTTTTTTTGAAAGAGTTTGAGAAGGATTGGTTAATTCTTAAATGTTTGATGAAATTCAGTGAAGTTGGTGGTCTTGTACTTTTGTTTGTTGGGAGATTATTGTTTACTGATTCAATCTTATTACTGGTGATCATTCTGTTGAGATTTTCTATTTCTTTATTATTGAGTCTTGGTATCATGTATGTGTCTAGGAATCTTTCCATTTCTTCTAGCTTGTCCAGTATGTTGGCATAATTGTTCATAGTCTCTCTCTCTTTTTTTGTAGTTCTGTGGTATCACTTTTAATGTTTCCTCCTCCCTTACTGATTTTGAGTCCTTTTCTTTCTCTTGGTGAGTTTAGCTAAAGCCTTCCAGTTTTCTTCTCAAAAAGCCAACTCCTGATTTCATCTCTTCTATTGCCTTTTCAGTGTCTTATTTCATGTATTATTGCTCTGATCTCATTATTTCCATCTTACTACAAAATTTAGGCTTAGTTTCATCTTTTTCTAGTTCCTTGAGGCATAAAGTTAAGATGTTTAGGATTTTTTTCTTGTGTCTTAATGTGGGCATTTATCAATATTTATCTTAGAACTTATTCAGTTGTATCCCGTTGAGTTTTTGTATGTTGTATTTACATTTTCATTTGTCTTTCTTCTGGTAATTGATTTCTAGTTTCATGCCATTGTGGTCAGAAAAGATGCCTGACATAATTTCAGCCTTCAGTTTATTAAGATTTCTTTTATCTTCTGACATATGATTTATCCTGGGTTTTGTTCCATGTATACTTGAGAAGAATGTGTTCTGTTGCTTTTGGATGGAATATTGTATAAAATGTCCTGTAATTCCATCTGGTCTTACATGTAGTTCCAGTCCAGTGTTTTCTAATTGATTTTTTGGTCTGAATGATCTAACTGTTGCTGAATGTGGGGGTATTGAAGTCCGCAACTATTATCGTATTGCTATTTATCCCTTCAGGATTGTTATTTGCTTTATATATTTAGGTGTTCCTGTGTTGGTTGTATATAACAAAGCATGTTATATGCTTTGGTCAAATTTGTTACCAAACTCAGGTTTGGCTGCTTGCTACTTGAAAGCCAATATAAGTATTAATTGGGAGTTTGCTTTATTCTGGAGACCAACAACCTGGAGAGAAGGCAGACTCATATGCAAGAGCCTACTCCAAAGATTCTACTTGACCATGAAAATTCTAAAGGGAGAAAGGAGAAGTTAATCACAGTTAATCATTTGGGAAAGAGATCAGAGTTTTCATTATCTTCCCTTGTGTGCAGACTTTTTTCCTGATTGGTTGATGGGGAGGTAATAGGGTGGTGTTCTTCAAATTTTGTATTGTGTTTGAAGTTACCATCCTCCACCTGGATGGGGATCTTCGTTCCTGCGTAAGAATTCAAAGATACTGAGTTCATATTCAGGAACTTCCCTGGTGGCCCAGTGGTGTAAGACTTCAGCTTCCAATGCAGAGGGTGCAGGTTGGATCCTTGGTCAGGGTGATAAGATCCCACATGCCTCAAGACCAAAAACCAAAAGCTAAAACAGAAACAATATTTGTAGCAAACTCAATAGAGACTTAAAAAATGGTCCACATCAAAAAACAATCTGAATTCATATTGAGTGTGTATATTTCCCTTGAGAAGGAGCCACAACCCTACACTACGGTTACTTGCTTGCCCTTCCTTTGTCTCTGTATTCCCTCCATTTTCTGATTAGCCACTGTTTGAATCTGCCAAGGAGGCTAAATGAAGTCTCTTTCCTACAAATAAGAAATGGGGCACAGAAAGGACTTGTACCCACTGGGCACCTGGTTCTGCTCGGGTTCACACTGACCCTTCTATCATTATATGACCTTTCGTATTACAGCTTGTGTTAAAATGTAAGAACAGCAACCCCGGCTTGCTTTTGGTTTCTGTTTACACGAAATATGTTTTTCTATCCCTTCAAGTTCCTGTGTGTGTCCTGAAAGGTGAAGTGAGTCTCTTATAGGCCATGTGTAGTTGAGGTTTTTATTATTATTATTGATTCAGCCATTCTGTCACTTTCGATTGGTGAATTTAGTCTCAGTTCAGTTCAGTTGCTCAGCTGTGTCTGACTCTTTGTGACCCCATGGACTGCAGCACACTAGGCTTCCCTGTCCATCACCAACTCCCAGAGCTTGCTCAAACTCACGTCCATTGAGTCAGTGAGGCGATCCAACCATTTCGTCCTCTGTCATCCCCTTCTCCTCCTGCCTTCAGCATCAGAGTCTCTTCTCCACCTTTCCCAGCATCAGGGTCTTTTCCAGTGAGTCAGCTCTTGACATCAGGTGGCCAAAATATTGGAGCTTCAGCTTCAGCATCAGTCCTTCCAGTGAATATTCAGGGTTGATTTCCTTTGGGATTGACTGGTTTGATCTCTTGCTGTCCAAGGGACTCTCAAGACTCTTCTCCTGTGGCCACTGCTGAGTTTTCCGATTTTGCTGGCATATTGAGTACAGCGCTTTTAACAGCATCATCTTAGTAATTATTGATAGGTATGAACTTACTATTGCCATTTTGTAATTGTTCTTTTGCTGTTTTGGAAGTTCTTTGTTCCTTTCTTCTGTTACTCTTTTCTTTTGTGATTTAATGATTTTCTCTAATAGTATGCTTAGATTCCTCACTGTTTATCTGCAGTATATTTATTATAGGCATTTGCTTTGTGTTACATGAAGCTTTACAAAATGTCTTATAGCGGCCTAGTTTAAGCTAATAATGACTTAAGTTAGAATGTATACTGAAGCTGTACATTTTGAAATGCTCGCCCTTGTTTAGATGTCACAAGTTTCATTTTTATCTTGTTATACTTTAGCAAATTATGTATTATTTTATAATACTTTTATCTTTTAAGCTTTGTGCTAGATTTATGTGTGATAACCCACCATAATAACATTAGAATTGATTTTTACCTTTACCACTGAAATTTATATCCTTTCATATGTTTTCCTGTTACTAATTAGTACCTTTTTTTTTTTTTTTTTAGCTTAAAGAACCTGCTTTTACTTTTAAAAACTTATTTTTGGTATGATCAGTCTAGTGGTCATAAACTTCTTCAGTTTTTCTTGTTTGGAAAACTCATTTTCTGTCCTTAAATTCTGAAGAAAAGCTTTTCTGGGTAGAGTATTCTTGGTTGACAATTTTTTGTCTTTCAGCACTTAGCATATATAGTGCTACTCCCTTCAATTTGCAAAATTTCTGTTGAAAGATTTGCTGATGGTCTTGTGGGGATTCTGTTGTGTATAATGTTGGTTTTCTCTTGTTTCTTTAAAACCTTGTCTTTAACTTTTACCCTGTTAATTATAATGTGTCTCCATGTGTGTCTTGTTGAATTAATCTTTTTCGGAATGCTTTGGGCTTCTTAGATCTATATGCCTATTTCTTTCCCCAATTTAGGGAAATTTTAAACCATTATTTCATCAAATAAGCTTTCTGCCCTCCCTTCTCCTTCTGTGACTCCTATATCTGAGTATTGGTGTACTTGCTTGTTCCATAAGTCCCTTAATCTATCTTTACACTTTCTAATTCTGTTTTTCCTTCTTTTTCTATTCCAGTTGAGTGATTTCCACTGTCCTGTCTTTGAGTTTGCTAATGTTTCATTTTTCTTTTTTTTAATAGTTGATTTTTTGGCCACACTAGGTCTTAGTTGCTTCATGAAGGATCTTCAGTCTTCTTTGCAGTGTGCAGAATCTTTAGCTGAGGCATGCAGACTATTCATTGCAGCATGTGGGATCTAGTTCCCTGGCTAGGGATTGAACCCAGATCTCCTGCATTGGAATGTGGTGTCTTAGCCACTTTCCACTTTTCTGAGGTCTTTCCCTTAGACCACCAGGGAAATCCCTGATCTTTGTTCTACTTCATCTTTTCTGCTGTTGAATCCCTCAATTAAAAACTTCAGCTTAGTTATTGTATTTTTAGCATCATGATTTCTGTTCAGTACTTTCTTATATTTTTCTACCTCTTTGTTGAAATTTTCACTCTGTACATGCATTATTCTACTGAGCTTGGTGAGCATCTTTTTGACCATTATTTTGAGCTCTTTATCAGGTAAGTCACTTATCTCTGTTTCATTAAGGTTTGTTTCTTGAATTCTTTCTCTTTTGTTTGGAACATATTCCTCTGTTTCTTCATTTTCCTAGATTCTGTGTGGTTTTTGTGCATTAGCTAAAAGTCACCACTTCCAATCCTAAGGGAGTGGTCTCCTGTAGCAGATCAACCTGCAGTGTGCAGGCTTCTCATTACATTGGCTTCTCTTGTTGCAAAGCATGGGCTCTGGGGCAAGTGAGCTTCAGTATTTGCAGCACGTGGGTTCAGTAGTTGCCGGGCACAGGCTTGGTGACTCACAGCATGTAGAATCTTCTAGCAGCTGCGATTGAAACCATGTCCCCTGCATTGGCAGGGAGATGCTTAACCACCAGGAACTCCAATATAAAATCCTTTGAAATATATTTTATTACAGGGGATGAGGGAGAGATCGAATTAATTTTTTCTTAAATATATGTATATTGACATGCAATTGAATCAACCATCCTTTTCCCTTTGACTTGAAATACTACGTATTACACACACAGATGAGCTCATTTCTGAATGCTCCATCCTGCTTTATTCGTCCCTCTGTGCCTGGGTCTGTATCACCCTGTGTTAGGTATTATAGTTCTCTTATGAGCACAGATGAGTAGAAGACATGTAAATTAAACCTAACCCTAATTTAGGAACCATGAGAGTAAGTGTGGACTATAAATAACAATTTAGCCATAAAAGATTTCTTCCAACTCCAGTGTGGTTTGTTGTGTTCAGTGAGCGGAACACTGTATTTCAAAGTCATGTGTTGATATTTTGCAGTTCCCATAGAGACAGGCTGTGAAGTCCTATAATAAGATTTTACCTTGTAAAGTTCTTAATAGCTATAACAGACAACTTCTAGCCTGTTTTATTTATTTTATTCTAGCCTGTCTGTTTTATTGCTACCCAGCCCAACACAACAGAACATCTGAACTTCTGGTGTTCTTTCACATTGAGAATACTGAGATACTTTCACCTGTTTTTATTTTACTAGGTTCCATGTATTTTATGGCTAAACAAGGGAGCTTGAGGGGATGGTGGGGACAGAACAGCAATATCAAAACTATAGAAAAGAAATAGCTGCAATTGTAAGGGTATCACCCAGTCTGGAATTGTGGTCCCATTCTCCAGAGTCTCAATGGAGCAGTCCAAGGTTTCCTTTTTATCCTTAGTGATAATGTTAACAATAGTTAAAGATAAAAATATTAGTGGCATTGCTTAATTGCAGTGATAAATATTTTCCCTTGCTTAGCGGTGCTGTTAGATGCCTTGAACTGGTTTTATCTGTTTGCTCAGTAAGTGTAATTTAAGCTATTTTACACTTGTTTAAAGCACGGGGGAGAAAAGACAAATGATTTCTCATTTTGCTATAATTTCTTGGTGGCAGCAAATTCATGTCTTACCAAAAGCGTACTTGGTCTGTTTGCAATTTGCTATGGCTGAAGACTAATGATAAATGTAGTTTGAAAAGTTTATCAGGTTTTAATATACACAAGCATTGTTTTGTGGTCATTTCTGTTGCAGTGTTCAAGTAAAAACATCCAAAAATATCACACTGAATGGCAAAGGTTTTCTACAGTTCAGGCTTTGTTGAAGTTGATAATCAGTTCCATGCATTCTAAAAACTTAATTTGGTCCTTAAAGATTGTGTTAAGCAAATGAGCTTAAAAGTCTTTTTTAATATCAAAGATGTAAAACATATATCAGGTTGGTCAGTCAGTGCAGAATAATCAAAGGGACAGAACTTCTGTAGTTAATAAAATAGTGATATATGGCATTTGTTCTAAAATTATGTGGCAGAACTCCACTAGGCCTTTGCTGTAGAATAAACACTTGTGTATCCCCCTTGTAGTATCCTACAGAATCGTTCCACTGCCCTAAAAATCCTCTGTGCTCTGTTTGTCCCTTCCTCACTTCTAATGCCTGGTAACCACTTATGTATTTATTGTCTCTATCGTTTTATCTTTTCCAGAATGTCATATACTATGTAACTTTTCCAGATTAGCTTTTTACACTTGGCAGTATGCGTTTAAGGATCGCCCATGTTTTTTCATGGCTTGACAGCTCTTTTTAGTGCTGAATAATGTTCCAGTGTCAGGATGTTCCGTGGTATCTCATTATTTCAGCTGATTCCATTTTCAATGATTGCTAAGAATTCCTTTTAAAAATAGATCGGCCCTTTCCATGCTATCATCCTCCTGCATCACTAAGGCCTTTGGAGCATCATCTTAAATTAGACAAACTGACAAACAAGGTCATCGCTAGTAGACAAAGTCACCCAGAGCCTGTGTTTATGCAGCTTCAGGCTGCTCGGCTCTCTCCCTCTTATGGTCATTTCCCTCTTGGAACTGGTCCCCTAACTATTCTTCATTCTACTATTTTCTGTGGAAGTGGAATATCTTTTTTGGTAGTTTTCGGTCATTTTTTGTCAATCATTGTTTGGCAGTTAGTTGTGACTCTGGTGTTTTCATGGGAAGAGGTAAGCTCAGGTGCTTCTGTTTCACCATCCTTATCCCAAAGCCATCCACCTAGTTTCTTTTTTTTCCCCTTTCCTTTTTTGGCTGCACTGGGTCTTCGCGGCTGCATGCAGGCTTTCTCTGGTTGTGGTGAATGCAGCCTGCTCTCCAGTTGTGGCGCGCGGGCTTCTCGTGGCGGCGGTTTCTCTTGTTGTGGGGTATGGCTCTGGGGTGCACAGGCTCGGTAGTTGTGGTGCACAGGCTTAGTTGACCACTGCTTGTGGGGTCTTCCTGGACAAGGATGGAACCTGTGTCCCCTGTATTGGCAGATGGACTGTTAACTACAGGACCACCAGGGAAGCCCTGTCCTGCTAGTTTCTAAGTAAGAATGCCATGACTTCCTGTTTCCACTCTATGCTTAGTCTGTTAGAATATGTGAACAGTGCAACCTTCATACATAGTCTAAGAAGTCTCAAACTCATAGCTCCAGTCCTAACCTTTCACCTAAATTCTAGCCCTGTGTTTCCAGGTACCTAGAGAATGGCCCCAGCTTAAATGTCTTACAATCCTTGCTTTTACTGTCTCTCCAAATCTGTGTCTGTCTCTCCTTCCTTTTCAGTGTCTCTCCCTCTGGGCTCTGCAGGTGCTAGTCTTGCAAGGTTACTTTCTTTTCCTCACAGCCCACCTTGGATCCATCAGCACATCTTCCATCAAAATATATCCACTGACAGGATATTATTATGTCTCAACTCCTCTCCTGCTGGAACTCTCATCTAGACCAATACCTCTTCCTTGGAGACCTGCAATAGCTTCCAAACTGGTCTCTCACCTCAGCTTTTACTGCTTTTTTTTAAAAAAAAAAAAAAATTGGAGTATTGTTGCCGTACATTGTTGTATCAGTTGCTGCTGTACTGCAAGGTGAAACAGCTGTGTGTATAAATATATCCCCTCTTCGGTGGATTTCTTTCCAATTCAGGTCACCACAGAGCACTGAGTAGAGCTCCCTGTGCTATACAGTAGGTTCTCATTAGTTATCTATTTTATATGTGCATGTGTGTGCGCTAAGTCACTTCAGTCGTGTCCGACTCTTTGCGACCCCACGGGCTGTAACACACCAGGCTCCTCTGTCCATGGGATTCTCCAGGCAAGAATACTGGAGTGGGTTGCCATGCCTTCCTCCAGGGAATCTTCCTGACCCAGTGGTCAAACCCGTGTCTCTCATGTCTCCTGCATTGGCAGGCAGGTTCTTTACCAGCAGCGCCACCTGGGAACCCCATTTTATACATAGCAGTGGATGTGTGTCAACCCCAGTCTTCCAATTCATCCCATCCTTTCTGCCCCACTTGGTATTCGTACGTTTGTTCTCTGCAACTGTGTCTCTATCTCTGCTTGGCAAATATGTTCATCATGTTTACTGCTTAATGATATATCCTCCATAGAGCAGCCAGAGTGATCTTTTACCCCTTAGCTTTATTCTGGTATAATTGAGATATGTGTACAACATGATGATTTCATACACCTATATATTGCAACACAAGTGATTTTTAAAAGCAGATCCTATCACTTTCTTACATAATATTCTTCAAGGGTGCCCCATTGCTATCAGAATAAAATCAATCCTTCTAACTATTACTTAAAGCTCCTGTTTTATCTGACCTCTGCCTCCCTTCCCTAAACCAGTGCCTTACCTTGCCTCTCTCCATTTCCAACTTTCAAACATGCAAAGCTAGTTCCCACCCAGGGCCTTTGCATTTGCTGTTCCCTCTGTCTGCAATGCTTTCCCCAAATACTCCCTTTGCCAGCTCACCCTCACCCTTTAGGACTCAGATTTTCCCTGACCTCCCGAGGTAACGTGGTTCTCACCTCCCGTGACGGTCCCATCCACTCCCCCTCCCATTTCCTAGTTTTGTTTTCTTTGTGGCATTCATAAATTATTACCCCAAATTATACGTTTGCTGTCTGTCACTCTCCGGACAGGATCCTACTCCCCACCGGAGCCTGGAGCTTAGAGCAGTGTCTAGTACATAGTGGGAGCTCAAAAGATATCTGTAGAATGAGAGGGACTTCGCTGGTGGTCCAGTGATTGGGAGTCCACCTGCCAATGTGGGGACACGGGTTTGATCCCTGGTCTTGGAAGGTCCCACACGTCGTGGAGCAACTAAGCCCACATGTTGTAACTACTGAGCTTGTTCTCTGCAACAAGAGAAGGCGCCAATGAGAGGCCCCTGCACACTGCAACTAGAGAGTAGGCCCCACTTGCCTCAATTAGAGAAAGACTGCACGCAGCAATGAAGACCCAGTGCAACCAAAAATAAATTAAATTAAAAATAGATATCTGTAGAGTAAATACATACAGCCCCTCACAGACCCTCCCCTCTTCCAATAAGTCATCACCCTGTGTTTTTCCATCCAATTCCAAATGATTTTTTTCCCTCAAATTCCAGTTTTTTCAAACTCCTAAATCAATATTTTGGAGTCATCTTTATTTGCTCCTCTGATTTTTCCCGCCCCTAGTCATGGCCCACATCATGGATCTATTTTTCCTACTTTTGTCTTTCTATATTTTCCTAACTTTCTGGAGGGTGATGCCAGATGGATGTTTCTAAACACTTGTTTTCAAATTTTATGCCCAAATAGGGTACATTCCAGTCTATATAACTGATGCTAAGTAGAAGCATCAAGAAGGGAATGTATTTGGGCAATTAATCAACTGGGAGGTATTATGTATGTGTTTTGCCATTGATACCAATATCCTTGAATTTCATCCAAAAACCAGCAATTTAAACTAGCAGGCGGTGTGTCCTTGGTAACCTGGTGTTATTTAATTTTGAAATAATAATTGCATACATTCACAGTGAGTCTTTTTTTTAATTGATTGTTTTTGGCTCTGCTGGGTCTTTGTTGCTATAAGTGGGCTTTCTCTAGTTGTGATGAGCCAGGGCTACTCTCTGATTTGGCGTGTGGCCTTCTCATTGTGGTGGCTTTTCTTGTGCAGAGCACACGCTCTAGGGTGCACGGGCTTAGTAGTTGGGCACTTGGGCTCAGTGGTTGTGGCGTGGAAGCTTAGTTGCCCTGCAGCATGTGGAGTTTTCCCAGACCAGGGATTGAACCCATGTCTCCTGCAGTGGCAGGTGAAGTCTTATCCACTGGCCCACCAGGGAAGGCCCACCCTGAGTCTTTAAAGAAGAAATTTAGAGAGTGAAATCTGGTTTCTCTGACTAGCATGGTCCAGAGGGCTCATTACTTTAAATCTTACGGCCATTTCCACAGATTGAGATGGAAATATTCTTGGACTTGGAGAATAACACATTAAGTATTACTAGTTTGCTGAAAATGCCCCTTTGACAATGCAGAGCTTCCTTTTTTCTGATTCTTTGCTTACCGTGTGAACTACCATGTGGTCTCCTGTTGACCCTTCCCACCATGAGGACCTGCTGCTGCCCCTGTGTGTGTGCTTCCAAGTTTTGATGCAGGCAGATTTCTCAAGAAAAATGAATTGGCATTATCACTTCTAAACCACAGTCTTGGAAAGTTGGTTTGTGTGAAGTGGACACCCAAGTTAGTTCTCATTTAGATACAGTGATAAATTTGAGATGCTGGATGTTAGGCCTGCCTTTGGTCCAGTCACTCCCTGAGATGTCCCCTCGGCTCCCCACCATGACCCGTATTCCCCAGTGCTTACGTTCTGGTGTAGCTGCCTCCCTCATGGCTTCTGAGCTTGGCCATGTGTCTAACCTTGGCCAGTGGAACATCAGCAAATGAAACATGCATGGAGACTTGCTTGCCACTTATAGTTTGAAATGTGTCCTTCTGGAATATTCCTCCTCTTCTTCTTTTTTTTAAGAGAATTTCTTTTTAATACATATCTATTCCTGGCTGCACCGGATCTTAGTTGCAGCACTCAGGATCTTTCATTTTGGCCTGTGGGCATCTCTCTAGTTGTGGCACATGGGCTGTATAATTGTGGTGCATGGACTTGGTTGCCCTGCAGTATGTGGGATCTTAGTTCCCCAACCAGGGATTGAACCCATGTCCCTTGCATTAGAAGACAGATTCTTAACTACTGGACTGCTAGGGAAGTCCAAGAATGTTCCTTTTTGGAAACTGGCTACCATGCTATGTAGAAGCCCAAGCAGCTGTAAGGTCACATGGCAAAGAACTGAGAGCCCTGAATGTAACCACAGCTAAACTCCCAGCTGTAAGCATTACCAGCTCTCAGCGCTGTGAGAAAGGCCATTTGGAAATTTGCACCATCCCAGTGTTCTAGCCCTAACACAAAATTTTCCCATCCCAAAACACCTTCAGCATTTATACTTCATCCTAATTTCAATGGGATATAACTCCTTGACCTACAAGTAATAATAGCAGACATCATAACAAACATTTATGCAGCATTTTCTATGCACCATGGGCTTTCCTGGTGGCTCAGACAGTAAAGAATCTGCCTGCAATGAAAGAGACCAGAATTCAATCACTGGGTCAGGAGGATCCCCTGGAGAAGGGAATGGTAACCCACTCCAGTATTCTTGCCTGGAGAATTCCAGGGACAGAGGAGCCTAGCGGGCTCCCATCTGTGGGGTTGCAAAGAATCAGACAAAACTGAGTGACTAACATTTTCACCTTCTTTCTCTAAGCACACTGGTTTACTTTTGTGTGATCTGGTTTACTATTGTGTGATCTCAATGCTGTGGTATTTTCTCCCCAATCACCGGTTTAAATCATAATTTGTTAATCTGTCTTTCCCATCCTATGACAAATTCTTGGCTAGTGTAATTCATTCAACAAATGCTTATTGAGTTCCCACTGTGTGTTAAACACCAGTGATACAGCAGTGAATAAAACAAGCAAAAATCTTTGCTCTCATGGAACTTACATTTTGGTGGAAAATATAGATAATAAACAAGTATATCAGTTAGCTTAGGTAGTTTACATATAATGTAAACAGGGACTGAGTTAACAGTAAATCGTCCACATTCAAACAAGTTCCATTCTGAGAATCCGTTTGTAAGTCCAATTTGTTCCTAAGTCCAACAGAGTTAGCCTCTGTACCCAACTAACACAGTCAGCTATAGTACTATACTGTAATAGGTTTATAATCATTTCACACAAATAATACATAAAAAAACAAAAATTTAATCTTGTAGTACAGAACCTTGAAAAGTACAGTAGTAGAGTACAACAGCTGGCACACGGGCTGGCATCGAGTGAACAGGCAGGAAGAGTTACTGACTGGAGGAGAGAGAGGGGGTGGGAGACGGTAGAGCTGAAGGGTCGTCAGCAATAGGAGACAGCAGACAGCTGTGATATCGCTTACACCTTTACGTGATTTGACATGTGAACACTTGCTAACATCTTTGGAAGTTGGCATTTGAAGGTCTATATGTAGGGGACGTACTGTATATGGTCTCTGTAGGTTGGCTGCTTCTCCATTCCTCCTTCAAGGTCAAGGAGAAATCCCTTTCTGGGACATGCAGATCTTGTGACAGAGGGAAATGAGAGATGGTGGAGCTATGCAGTGCCCCTTACAGCTTCTGCTCAGCAGTACCATGCATTACTGCCTCTCATGTTTTATTGACACATGAACAACCCTGACTGCAAATGATTGGGAACGTACCCTACCACAACTAGCAAAATATGTTAGATGTATTCAAGGGCTAAGTTGAAAAATAAAAAATAAAATGGGGAGGAGACCCATTGGGGTCCTGGAAAAGGAAATGCATTTTAATAGCATGGTCAAAGGTGACCTTGTTTAGAAAGTGACATTTGAGCAAAGATTTGAAGGGTAGAAGGGGCTGAGGTTTGGGTTTTCTGCGTAAAGGGAGTTTTAAGGAAAAGGAAAGCAAGTGCAAAGGCCCTGAGGCAGGGGCATGTGTGCTACTTGAACAGGAAATAAGAGAAAATAGGGGGGGTGTGGGTATGGGTCATGTGTGGGTATGGATCATGTGTGGGTATGGGTCATGTGTGGGTATGGGTCATGTGTGGGTATGGATCATGTGTGGGTATGGGTCATGTGTGGGTATGGATCATGTGTGGGTATGGATCATGTGTGGCTTTATGGGCTGCTGTAAAGACTCAGATTTGATTCTGAGCGAGAAGGGCACCCACTGGAGAGTTGAACAGGATAGTCACATGAATGGAATTGCATTTCAGTAGGATGTCTGTCAGCCCCATTAGAGATAGGCTGTAGTGGGGCGGGATTGGGAGTCAGGATACAGTGGGGAGGCTTTTCACAATAATCCAGGCAAAAGAGAATGGTAGCTGGTACTAGAATGTGTGGTGTACCAGGGTGACGGTGAGAAGTGGTTGAATTATGGGCATATTTTGAAGGTAAAACAAACAGGCTCCTTTGGCTTGATCCTGGTGTAGAGAAAAAGAAAGGGAATTAAGGATAACTTTTAAGATTCCTTACCTTTTTAGCTCACTTACAGTTTTTTAAAAAAAATTTTTATTGTGGTAAAAATAAAACATTTTATGTTTTTAACCACATTTAGCTGTGTCGTTCAGTGGCCCTAAGTACACTCACGGGGTTGTGCAGCTCTCATCATCCATCCCCCCAATTTTTCACCTTCCTAAACTAAAACTTTGTCTCCATTAAACACTAACTCCCCATCCCCCTTCCCCACCCCCTGCACCCAGGCCCCTAGCATCTACCAGTGTACTTTCTGACTCTATGAATTAGACTCTTCTTGGTACCTCACACATCACTTACAGTTATTAAATCAATCCAGTTTCAAACTTTAATTTCAAACTCAGTGGCAATCTCATCTCCTTCTATTCCCTAACCTCACTAGATCAGTATGGGCTTGAACTGGGGACTCAGACCTTTTGGATTGGAGGTAGGGAAAGTATTCGGAAAGATGCTGGAAAATGCAGAGCCAGGAAGGAGCGGAGAGGGAAGGATGTCTTGAGAAAGCCGTGCAGTCCCTTCTGGGTTGATTGTCACCTGTTTCCTGGCTATCGCTGAAAGTGAAAGTGTTAGTTGCTCAGTCGTGTCCAACTCTTTGGGACCCCATGGCCTGTAGCCCACCAGGCCCCTCTGTCCATGGGATTCTCCAGGCAAGAATACTGAGGTGGGTTGCCTCCTCCTCCTCCTTCCCGACCCAGAAATCAAACCCAGGTCTCCCGCATTGTAGGCAGATTCTTTACCATCTGAGCCACCAGGGAAGCCCTGGCCATCACTAAGGCCATTGATACACTCATTTCAGTGGGTTCCCAAATGCTGCCCTCTCAAGGGGGCATGTGGGTGAGTTCTTTAGACTGTGCTGAGGAGCTCCCTTCTGTGCATTTCTTTACCTGTGTGTGAGGCCACCTCATGCGAAGAGTTGACTCATTGGAAAAGACTCTGATGCTGAGAGGGATTGGGGGCAGGAGGAGAAGGGGACAACAGAGGATGAGATGGCTGGATGGCATCACTGACTCGATGGACGTGAGTCTGAGTGAACTCTGGGAGTTGGTGATGGACAGGGAGACCTGGCGTGCTGCGATTCATGGGGTCGCAAAGAGTCGGACACGACTGAGCAACTGAACTGAATTGA
>NW_011495023.1:12748509-12768771 GCF_000754665.1 Bison bison bison
TTGGGGGGCGAGGGAGGAGAAGGGGGACGAACAGAGGATGAGATGGCTGGATGGCATCACTGACTCGATGGACGTGAGTCTGAGTGAACTCTGGGAGTTGGTGATGGACAGGGAGACCTGGCGTGCTGCGATTCATGGGGTCGCAAAGAGTCGGACACGACTGAGCAACTGAACTGAATTGAGGAAATGAAGTATTAGACCCTGCAGTGCTGCTGTAGCTGGGCCACCTGGAGATAACTCACGCACAACTACATCTCCTGGTGCCTCCAGCAAATAGAAGCAATGGCTGTTCCGCCACCTCATCACCCCTGTTCCAAGGCTCCTCTTCCTTGTTCAGAACAGCATATTGACACATCCCTGTAGCTGCTGTCTGGGAGGTGCCTCGTCTGGTCACTGTCTCAGTCGGATCTGTTTCTGCTGGTGCCTCACTTACTGGGTTTTAGGGAGGGGAGACCCTTCCTCATCTACTCCCAAACTTGGTGTGAGGATAGAAGGCTATTTCGCCATAAGTGTTACCTTCCCACATGGATGGACGACCGAACCTGTCTGTTCCTTTCTTTTCCTCTTCATTCTCTTTCTTTTTTTTTAAAGGTAGAAGATACAGAGAACAAACGTATGGACACCAAGAGGGAAAGCAGTAAGGTTGGAATGAACTGGGAGATTGAAAACTGATATACACTGTTGATACTGTGCATAAAATAAATAACTAATGAGAACCTACTGTACAGCACAGGGAACTCTGCTCAGTGCTCTGTGCTGACGTGAATGGGAAGGAAATCCAGCAAAGAGGAGTCATATACACATATAACTGATTCACTTTGATGATAGTAGAAACTAACACAACATTGTAAAAAACGATACTCCAATAAAAATTAAACAAAATAAAATTAAGATATAATTGACCTATGACATACTAGTTTCAGGTACGCACAAAATGATTCGGTATTTGTGTATCTTGCAAAATGATCACCACAATGTAAATCTAGTTAATGTCCATTACCATACATGATAACAGTTTTTTTGTGTTATGGGAACTTTTGAGATCTACTCTGTTAATGTTAATACTTTCAGATATGCAATACAATATTATTAACTTTAGTTACCATGCTATAAATACTTCCCAAGACTTATGTATTTTATAACTGGAAGTTTGTACCTTTAAAAAATTTTAAATTGAAGAATACTTGATTTACAGTGTTGTATTAATTTCTCCTGTACAGTGAAGTGATTCAGTTATATGTATATATAACTGCTGCTGCTGCTGCTAAGTCGCTTCAGTCGTGTCCGACTCTGTGCGACCCCATAGATGGCAGTCCACCAGGCTCCCCCGTCCCTGGGATTCTCCAGGCAAGAACACGAGTGGGTTGCCATTTCCTTCTCCAATGCATGAAAGTGAAAAGTGAAAGTGAAGTTGCTCAGTCGTGTCCGACTTTTAGCGACCCACTGCAGCCTACCAGGCTCCTCCGTCCATGGGATTTTCCAGGCAAAAGTACTGGAGTGGGTTGCCATTGCCTTCTCCAGTATATATAACTAAATATATATATATATATGCACACATTATTTTTCTATATTCTTTCCATTATGGTTTACCATAGGATATTGAGTATAGTTCCTTGTGCTATACAATAAGACCTTGTTGTTCATCCATTCTATATACAACAGCTTATATCACCCCAGCCTCCCACTCCATCCCTCCCTTAACCCTCTCCCGCGTGGCAGCCATCAGTCTGTTCTCTGTGTCCATAGTCCTGTGTTTGTTTTGCGTATAGGTTCATTTGTGACGTATTTTAGAACCCACATATAAGTTAAGTCACACTCTATTTGTCTTTCTGACTTCGTTTTGTCTGATAATGTCTGACTGCATCCATGTTTCTGCAGATGGCGTTCTTCTGTTCCTTCTTGTGGGTGAGTAGTAGTCCACTGTATTTATGTACCACATCTTGCTTACCCGTTCATGAGTCAGTGGACATTTAGGTTGCTTCCCTCTCTTGCTATTGTGAATAGTGCTGCTGTGAACACAGGGGTGCATGGGTCTTTTTGAATTTTAGTCTTATCTGGATATATGCCCAGGAATGGGATTGCTGGGTCGTATGGGAATTCTATTTTTAGTTTTCTGAGGCACCTCTATACTGTTTTCCACAGTGGCTGCACAGTTTATGTTTCCAAAAACAGTGTGCGAGGGTTCCCTTTTCTGCACATTTATTATTTGTATACTTTTTAAGGATGGCCATTCTGGCAGGTGTGAGGTGCTACCTCATCGCTGTTTTGATTTGTGTGTCTCTGATAAGTAGCAATGATGAGCAGAGTCACGTGCCTGTTGGCCATCTATGTATGTATCTTCTTTGGAGACATGTCTAAGCCTTCTGCCGGTTTTTTGATTGGGTGGTTTTTTGTTGTTGAGTTATATGAGCTATTCGTATTTTGAAAGTTAAGCCCTTGTCAGTCGCATCATGGGCCCGTATTTTTTCCCATTCTGTATGTTGCCTTTTCATTCGTTAAGATTGTTCCTTCTGACCTTCTCACCCTGCAACACTTGCCTGTGGCAAGCATTAATCTGTAGGCTTGGATTTTTTTTAAACTCACATATAAATGAAATCATATGGTATTTGTATTTCTTGCTTGATTTATTGCAATTAGCATGTCCTCAAGATCCAGCCATACTGTCACAGTGGCAACATCTTCTTTTTTTTATGGCTGAATAATTTTCCCTTGTAAATGTATACCGTATTTTCATTATTTATCAATGGACACTGAATTGTTTCCACACTTGGCTATTGTAATAATGTTATAGTGTGAACATAGGGATGCATATATCCTTTCATTTGGTGGTTTCATTTTCTTTGGATAAATACCAGAGGGGAATTGCTAAATCATATGATACTGTAATTCTATTTTTAATTTTCTGAGGACAGTCCATACTATTTTCTATAATGGCTGCACCAATTTACATTCCTCTTGACAGTACACAGGGGCTTGCTTTTTTTATGTCCTCACCTACACTTGTTATTGCTTGTCTTTTTGATAATAACCTTTTTAACAGTTGTGATGGGGTATTGCATTTTGATTTCTACTCCCTGATAACTAGTGATCTTGAGCACTTTTTCATGTACTCGGTCATCTGTATGTATTCTTTGTAAAAATGTCTCTTCAAGTCTTCTGCCTTTTTTAAACAGTTTTGTTTATTCTTTTATTTATTTTTGACTGTGCTGAATCTTTGTTGCTGTGCTCTGGCCTTCTCTAGTTGCATTGTTTGGGCTTCTCTTGTGGTGGCTTTTCTTATTACAGATCATGGACTCTAGGCACACGGGCTTCAGTGGTTGAGACATAGAGGCTTAGTTGCTCTGAGGCATGAGGGATCTTCCTGGACCAGGGATCAAACCCATGTCCCCTGCATTGGCAGGTGAATTCTTAACCACCAGACCACCAGGGAGGTCCCTCTTCTGCCTCTTTAAACAGATCAGGTTGTTTGGTCTTTTGCTGTTGAGTTTTATGAGTTCTTTATGTATTTTGGATATTAACCTCTAATCAGATATGATTTGCACATATTTTCTCCTGTTCAGTAAGTTGCTCTTTTTCATTGTGTTTGTTTCCTTTTCTGTACAGAAGATTTTAGTTTTATGTAATCCCACTTTTTTTGTTGTTGCCTTTGCATTTGGTGTCAAGTCCAAAAAAAAATCATTGCCAAGACTGATGTCAAGGTGCTTACTGCCTATGTTTTCTTCCAAGAGTTTTATGGTTTCAGGTCTTATGTGCCAATCTTTCATCTATTGTGAGTGGTACATCTATTTTTGTGTATGGTATAAAATAGTGATCCAGTTTTGTTCTTTTACATGTAGTGGTTCAGATTTCTCAATACCATTTATTAAAGACACTATTCTTTCCCTGTTGTATCAATATATTCTTGGCCTCTTTGCCATAATTAATTGATCATATATATGTGAATTTGTTTCTGGGCTCTCTGTTCTGTGCCATTGATCTAAGTGTCTATTTTTATGCAAATACCATACTCTTTTGATTACTGTTGCTTTGTAATATAATTTAAAATCAGGAAGCAGCAAGCCTCCATTTTTGTTCTTCTTTCTCAAGATTGCTTTGGATATTTGAGGTCTTTCATTGTTCCATATGTCTTTGAGGATTGTTTCCTCTGTTGTGTCTGTGAATTTTTTGGGATTGGAATTTTCATAGGAATTACATTGAAGTGTAGATTACTTTGGGTAGTATGGACATTTTAATACTGTTAAGTCTTACAGTTTATGAGCCCAGAACATCTTTTATTTGTGTCTTAGATTTCTTTCATCAATGTCTTAAGGTTTTCAGTGTACCAGTCTTTCACCTTCTTGATTAAATTTGCTCCTGGGTATTTTATTATTTCTGATGTGACTGTAAATTGGATTGTTGTCTTAATTTCTCTTTCTATAGTTTATTAGTATATAGAAATGCAACATCATTTTGTGTATTGATTTTTGTATCCTGCAAATAGTGATAGTTTTACTACTTCCTTTAGAATTTGAATGCCTTTTATTTCTTGAATAATTGCTCTGACTAGAACTCACAGTACTGTACTGAAGGAAAGCAGTGACGGTAGACATCCTTGTCTTGGTCCTGATCTTAGGGGAAAAAATAGTAATTTTCATTTGTTGAGTAAGATGTTAGTGGAGGGCTTGTCATATATGGCTTTTACTATGTTGACAATATATTTCCTCTATACTCACTTTCTTGAGACTTTCCATCATGAAAAGATGTTGAGTTTTGTCAGATCAATCAACTCCTTTCGTATATTTATTATACCCTAATACATAAACGGGCTTAATTATCTGATGGCCAGTCCTCCTGTCTTCCTTTCCTGTAGATGCTTTGGAAAGTGAAGTGAAGTCGCTCAGTCGTGTCCAACTCTTTGTGACCCCATGGAGTATAGCCTACCAGGCTCCTCCGTCCATGGAATTTTCCAGGCAAGAGTACTGGAGTGGCAGTCCCACTGCTGGGCATACACACTGAGGAAACCGGAATTGAAAGAGACACGTGTACCCCACTGTTCATCGCAGCACTGTTTATAATAGCCAGGACATGGAAGCAACCTAGATGTCCATCAGCAGATGAATGGATAAGAAAGCTGTGGTACATATACACAATGGAGTATTACTCAGCCATTAAAAAGAATACATTTGAATCAGTTCTAATGAGGTGGATGAAACTGGAGCCTATTATACAGAGTGAAGTAAGCCAGAAAGAAAAACACCAATACAGTATACTAACGCATGTATATGGAATTTAGAAAGATGGTAACAATAACCCTGTATACGAGACAGCAAAAGAGACACTGATGTATAGAACAGTCTTTTGGACTCTGTGGGAGAGGGAGAGGGTGGGATGATTTGGGAGAATGGCATTGAAACATGTATAATATCATGTATGAAACAGTTGCCAGTCCAGGTTCGATGCTTGGGGCTGGTGCACTGGGACGGCCCAGAGGGATGGTATGGGGAGGGAGGAGGGTTCAGGATGGGGAACACGTGTATACCTGTGGCAGATTCATGTTGATATATGGCAAAACCAATACAATATTGTAAAGCTAAAAAATAAAAAAAAATTAAAAAGAATAAAAAAAAGAATATTGCTAAAAAAGTGCGAACCATTAAAAAAAAAAAAAGTACTGGAGTGGGTTGCCATCATGAAAAGCTGTCACCATGCAGACTAGACTCTTGTCTTTCCATATAAGAAGAATCATGTCTCCCTTCTGTAAGAATGTCATTTCTCCCCTCTGTAGATTTTTAGACTTCTCCTGTAACTTGGTTTGGTAGACCACGATTCTCTCTTATAATCCCATGAACTCTGGTTTTATTTTTCAACAATATTTCCAATATGGACACATTATTGTCATAATTGTCTTGGTAAATACGATGCCATGAACCAAGATAAAGTCGTAGGACCAATACTATTGCTTCTTGTAATTTCTTTGCTTCCCCTGCATAAATCTCAAGGTTGCATATATATATCCAGTTTTACTTTCCCTAGCCATCCTGACCAAAATTCCATATTTTAAGTTTTCCAGGATTATAGGTTTTGAATCTCAGTCATCTTCTTTATCATTGCTTCATCAAGTATTAGCTCTTATTTGGATATATAGATTGAAATGTTGGTAGAAAATGATCTAAAAAGGTTTACTTTTTGAAATTCTGTCGGCAGGAGGTGGTGTTTCTGAGTTATTGTTAAAGTGAAGAAATGTCATTATTTGTTTGACCTCTCTTATCCTTTTTTAAAGATTTATTTATTTTTGGCTTCACTAGGGCTTCATTGCTACATGCGGGCTTTCTCTACTTGCGGCGACTGGGGGCTACTCTCTAGTTGCAGTGTGTGGGCTTCTCATTGAGTGGTAGGTGGCACGTCTACCACATCTGGTTTGAGGTTAACTTTGGTTGGTTTCTAGTTCAAAGGACTCTGTGGTGCCAGATGGCTCTACATTGAAAGGGGTGATAGTCTTACCTCTCTTTTCATTCATATAAGACTAGATCCTATAATCAAAACATCACATGGTACGGCTTAAATAGAAACAGTTTTTTAGTTTTGTCAGTTATACCTCAAGAAAGCTGGGGGGATAAATATATCTAACTTTCCAATTCTTTCTCTTTGGTTGGATAGGTTTTCTTGGTTTGGTATCCTTTTTTCATGAGGGATGGATCCCATGTTCATTTTGTTTACACATGATTCCCTTTAATTTTACACGATGGGCATTCCCTAGTGGCCTAGTGGTTAGGATTCTGGGTTTTCACTGCCATGGTCCCAGGTTCAATCCCTCTTCATGGAACTAAGATCCTGCAAGCTGCATGGCACAGCTAAATAAATAAATATCTTTATTCTTTTTTTAAAAAATAATAATCTCACACATGAAGATGTTAATGTTATCTTTTGCTAGCATAGTGTTCATCATTATTTATTATCATTCACTGAAAATGTTCTGTAATCTTGATGTCAGCAGAATATGCTCTTTGCCTTTCTCTTCAATATGGCGAAAGAATTTCCACTCATACATCAAGCCCTGTTTGCTCACCATGGCTGTGCAAGATGGTCATTTTTAAGCTCAGGATAGTGTCGAGAATCAGTTTAATATTTGTTCCTGTGTTCAGGAACTTTGGCCACTGATGCAAAGAGGTGACTCATTTGAAAAGACCCTAATGCTGGGAAAGATTGAAGGCGGGAGGAGAAGGGGATGACAGAGGATGAGATGGCTGGATGGCATCACTGACTCAATGGACATAAGTTTGAGTTAACTCCGGGAGTTGGTGATGGACAGGGAGGCCTGGCGTGCTGCAGTCCATGGGGTCACAAAGCGTCGGATGTGACTGAGAGACTGAACTGAACTGATTAACAAAGTAGGTGGGTCACAAGCCCATTTCTACTGAAAACTGTTGCCCCTTTCCATAAAAAGTTGGTTTGGAGCTGGAATATTTAAGTGTAGTTATAGCTTTCTGTCTATTCCCAACAGATGTGTGCACTGTCTCCTTTAGAAAGTTAGTATTTTCAGTTGATCAAGATCCTGAATTGTTGGTTGGCAAGTGAGGTAGCTGATCATCAATTAAGAACAATTAGAATACCCATCATTGGGAATTCCTGGTGGTTCAGTGATTAGGACTTGACGATTTCACTGCTGGGGCCCAAGTTGAACCCCCTGTGGGGTAACTAAGATCCTAGAAGCCATGGGATATGGAGGATAAAAAAAAGAATACACATTACTTATTTAAGCCATAAGATTTATTCATTATGTTTAGTACTCTTACAACCCATTTCTTGGATGAAGAAACCAGTATGGAAACCAAGGAACTAATTCAATGATTTGTAGCTAGTGGATGGTAGGACATTGGTCAAGGATCTACACTGCCTTGAGAAGCATCCATTATGTCAACTTCTGGCTCCAGCCTCTTGCAAGGAAATAATCTGTATTTTACTTGTTGTTGTTCAGTCTCTAAGTCATGTCCAACTCTTTGCAACTCCATGGATTGCAACACGCCAGGCTTCCGTGTCCATCACCAGCTCCCGGAAATTGCTCAAACTCATGTCCATCAAGTCGGTGATCCATCCAGCCGTCTCATCCTCTGTCATCCCCTTCACCTCCTGCCTTTAATCTTTCCCAGCATCAGGGTCCTTTTCAATGAGTCAGCTCTTCACATCAGGTGGCCAAAGTATTGGAGCTTCAGCATCAGTCCTTCCAATGAATATTCAGGACTGATCTCCTTTAGGATGGACTGGTTGGATCTGCTTGCAGTCCAAGGGACTCTCAAGAGTCTTCTCCAACACCACAGTTCAAAAGCATCAATTCTTTGGTGCTCAGCCTTCTTTATGGTCCAACTCTCACATCCATACATGACTACTGGAAAAAAATAACAGAGCTTTGACTAGCCGGACCTTTATCGGCAAAGTAATGTCTCTGCTTTCTTTTGGAATTTTGCCACATGGGAAAAACATGGTACTGGATTTCTTTTGTTGTTGTTCAGTCGCTAAGTCACAGCCAACTCTTAGCGACCCAATGGACTGCAGCAGGCCAGGTTCCTCTCTCCTCCAATATCTCCCAGAGTTTGCTCAAATTCATGTCAATTGAGTTGGTAATGCTATCTAACCATTGACTTTCTAGGATTTGTAAAAGCAAGTAAATAAGAAGTGTAACAGAAAACAAATACAGGTATATGAGTATTAAGTGAAAAGAAACATTTTCTTCCAGAGCAGTGTGATTTTGACATGGCATATTTCGCTGTTAAACTTTAACAAGATTCTATGTGTGTTTATAGACAAAATGTTTTAACTTAATTCTATGAGACAGCTGGAAATTGCTCACATTTGCTTTTTTGCTCAAAATATTTGTTTGGAATTAGTCAATTGATTTAATATGTAACATCAGTTAGTGTGAAGAAGGAAAAAAGTGCAGTTGACAGGGAAGAAAATATTGTTGTATAATGTGACCATTGTGTTGATAGAATGAGTTAGTGTTCTTCAGTAGAGATGTTTAGTGTTAACTCTGATTTGGAATATAGTGGAAAAAAACCTGTACTGTCAATCTTACACTCAGATAAAAAACCTGCAGAGGATAACAGGTTTTTTTGCTCATGCTTAGAAAATTGTTAAGTCAAGTACCCTGATATAAGTGTGTTCAATCCCTAAGTCAGTCCAACTCTTTATGACCCCATGGACTGTAGTACATTCAGCTCCTCTGTCTTCTACTGTCTCCTGGGGTTTGCTCAGATTGGTGTTGATTGAGTTGCTGATGTTATTTCAGTATCTCATCATTTGCCCCTTTCTCCTTTTGCCTTCAATCTTTCCCATCATCAGAGTCTTTTCCTATGACTTGGCTCTTCACATCAGGTGGCCAAAGTATTGGAGCCTCAGAATCAGGCCTTCCAATGAATATTTGGGAAAAAAATCAGGGCTGATTTCCTTTAGGATTGACTGGTTTGATCTCCTTGCAGTCCAGGGGATTCTCAAGAGTCTTCTCCAGCACCACAATTTGAAAGCGTCAGTTCTTTGGTGCTCAGCCTTCCTTAAGGTTCAACTCTCACATCTGTACATGACTGCTGGAGAAGCTGTAACTTTGACTATACTGACCTTTGTTGCCAAAGTGATGTCTCAGCTCTTTTAATATGCTACAATATAAAAAACATCAGAATGATCTCTGTTCATTTCCAAGGCAAACCATTCAATATCACAGTAATCCAAGTCTATTCCCTGACCAGTAATGCTGAAGAAGCTGAAGTTGAATGGTTCTATGAAGACTTACAAGACCTTCTAGAACTAATACCCCCAAAAGATGTCCTCTTCATTATAGGGGACTGGAATGTAAAAGTAGGAAGTGAAGAAACACCTGGAGTAACAGGGAAATTTGGCCTTGGAGTACAGAATGAAGCAGGGCAAAGGCTAATAGACTTTTACCAAGGGAACGCACTGGTCATAGCAAGTACCCACTTCTAACAACACAAGAGAAGAATCTACACATGGACATCACCAGATGGTCAATACCCAAATCAGATTGATTATATTCTTTGCAGCCAAAGATGGAGAAGATCTATACAGCAAAAACAAGACTGGGATCTGACTCCCAGTCAGATCATGAACTCCTTATTGCCAAATTCAGACTAAAATTGCAGTAAGTAGGGAAAACCATTAGACCATTCGGATATGACCTAAATCAAATCCTTACCGATTATACAGTGGAAGTGAGAAATAGATTCATGGGATTAGGTCTGATAGAGTGCCTGATGAACTATGGATGGAGGTTCATGACATTGTACAGGAGACAGGGATCAAGAACATCCCCAAGAAAAAGAAATGCACAAAAGCAAAATGGCTGTCTGAGGATGCCTTACAAATAGCTGTGAAAAGAAGAGAAGCCAAAAGCAAAGAAGAGAAGGAAAGATATACCCATTTGAATGCAGAGTTCCAAAGAATAGCAAGGAGAGATAAGAAAGCCTTCCTCAGTGATCAATGCAAAGAAATAGAGGAAAACAACAGAATGGGAAAGACTAGATTTCTAGAAAATTAGAGATACCAAGGAAACATTTCATGCAAAGATGGGCTTAATAAAGGACAGAAATAGTATGGACCCAACAGAAGCAGAAGATATTAAGAAGAAGAGGTGGCAAGAATACACAGAACTGTACAAAAAAGATCTTCACAACCCAGATAATCATGATCATACGATCACTCACCTAGGGCCGGACATCCTGGAATGTGAAGTCAAGTGGGCCTTAGGAAACATCACTGTGGTGATGGAATTCCAGTTGAGCTATTTCAAATCCGGAAAGATGATGCTGTGAAAGTGCTGCACTCAATGTGCCAGCACATTTGGAAAACTCAGCAGTGGCCACAGGACTGGAAAAGGTCAGTTTTCATTCCAATCCCAAAGAAAGGCAATGCCAAAAAATGCTCAAACTACTGCACAATTGCACTCATCTCACATGCTAGTAAAGTAATGCTTAGAATTCTCCAAGCCAGGCTTCAGCAGTACGTGAACCATGAACTTCCAGATATTTGAGCTGGTTTTACAAAAGGCAGAGGAACCAGAGATCAAATTGCCAACATCTGCTGGAACATCAAAAAAGCAAGAGAGTTCCATAAAAACATCTCTTTCTCCTTTATTGACTATGCAAAAGCCTTTGACTGTGTGGATCACTACAAACTATGGAAAATTCTGAAAGAGATGGGAATACCAGACCACCTGACCTGCCTCTTGAGAAATCTCTATGCAGGTCAAGAAGCAACAGTTAGAACTGGACATGGAACAACAGAGTGGTTCCAAATAGGGAAAGGAGTACATCAAGACTGTATACTGTCACCCTGCTTATTTAACTTATATGCAGAGTACATCATGAGAAATGCTGGGCTGGATGAAGCACATGCTGGAATCAAGATTGCCGGGAGAAATATCAATAACCTCAGATATGCAGATGACACCACCCTTATGTCAGAAAGCAAAGAAGAACTAAAGAGCCTCTTGATGAAAGTGAAAGAGGAGAGTGAAAACGCTGGCTTAAAGCTTAGCTTTCAGAAAAGTAATATCATGCCATCTGGTCCCATCACTTCATGGGAAATAGATGGGGAAACAGTGAGAGACTTTGTTTTGGGGGCCTCCAAAATCATTGCAGATGGTGACTGCACCCATGAAATTAAAAGATGCTTGCTCCGTGGAAGAAAAGTTATGACCAACCTAGACAGCATATTAAAAAGCAGAAACATTACTTTGCCAACAAAGTTCCGTCTAGTCAAAGCTATGGATTTTCCAGTAGTCATGTATGGATATGAGAGTTGGACTATAAAGAAAGCTGAGCACCAAAGAATTGATGCTTTTGAACTGTGGCGTTGGAGAAGACTCTTGAGAGTCCCTTGGACTGCAAGGAGATCCAACCAGTCCATCCTAAAGGCATCAGTCCTGGGTGTTCATTGGAAGGACTGATGTTGAAGCTGAAATTCCAATACTTTGGCCACCTGATGTGAAGAGCTGACTCATTGGAAAAGACCCTGATGCTGGGAAAGATTGATGACAGGAGAAGGGGACATCAGAGGATGGGATGGTCAGATGGCATCACCGACTCAATGGACATGAGTTTCAGTCAACTCCAGGAGTTGGTGATGGACAGGGAGTCCTGGCGTGTGGCAGTCCATGGGGTTGCAAAGAGTCAGACACAACTGAGTGACTGAACTAACTGAACTGGTTTTGTCAAAGCTTTCCTTCTAAGGAGCAAGTATCTTTTAATTTTGTGGCTGCACTCCCTCTCTGCAGTGATTTTGGACCCAAGAAAATAAAATCTGTAACTGTTTCCACTTTTTCCCCATCCATTTGCCATGAAGTGATGGGACTGGATGCCATGACCTTTGTTTTTTGAATGTTGAGTTTCAAGCCAGATTTTTCACTCTCTTCTTTCACCCTCAAGAGGCTCTTTCGTTCCTCTTCACTTTCTGCCATTAGGGTGGTCATCTGCATATCTGAGGATGTTGATATTTCTTCCAGCAGTCTTGATTCCAGCTTGTGCTTCATCCAGCCAAGCATTTCACATGATGTACTCTACTCATTTATAAGTTAAATAAGTAGGGTGCAATATACAGCCTTGATGTACTCCTTTCTCACTTTTGAACCAAATACCATGTTATATTGAGTCATGTATTTTCTTCAATTAAATTAATAGTTATTTTTACATATTCTGTAAAATCTGGAGGATTCTCTGCCAGCTGAGCCACCAGGGAAACCCAAGAATACTGGAGTGGGTAGCCTATCTCTTCTTCAGTGGATCTTCCCGACCCAGGATTGAACTGGTGTCTCCTGCATTGGAGGTAAAGAATCCGCCTGCAATGTGGGACACCTGGGTTTGATCCTGGGTTTGGACGATCCCCTGGAGAAGAGAACGGCTACCCATGCCAGTATTCTCACCTGAAGAATTCCACGGACCATACACTCCATGGGGTTGCAAAAAGTTGGACATGACTGAGCAACTTTCACTTCACTTCACTTCATAGCAGAGGAATTAAGATTCAAAATATTAAGTGGACTTATGTCTAGGAGAGAGCTGATAAATGCTTGCTCAATTAATAAATTGATAGAGCCAGGTTTAAAACTAGATTTTATAAGCTTAAGTTCAGTTTTCTTCTTGCTTTATCGTTTATCTTCCTGGAAGGGGCTTGAGCAAACCTAGAACAATGGTATATTGTGCTGTTTATTCAACAATTAATGTTTGCTTTTGAAAGAAGAGAATTATGGTGCTTTTACCAGCCTTTATTTAATAAAGGAAGTGTGTGGTCTTCCCTGGTGGCTCAGACAGTAAAAATCTGCCTGCAATGCAAAAGACCTGGGTTTGATCCCTGGGTCGGAAAGATCCCATTGAGAAGGGAATGGCAAACCACTTCAGTATTCTTGCCTGCAGAATTCCAGGCAAAGAGGAGCCTGGCGGGCTACAGTCCATGAGGTTGCATAGAGCTGGACACGATTGAGTGCTACCATTTTTACTTTTCAAAGGACACGTCTACCTTTTGCTTAGCCTATAATTCATACCTTCCTATCCTTAAAATTCTGAGATATAAGTGGCACATAGCATTGAATTAACTTTAGGTATACTGATTCAATCTCCCTGGTAGTAATGAATTTATTCAGATTTTCTCTTTCTTCATGATTCAGTCTTGATAGGTAGTATATTTCTAGAAATTTCCATGTCTTCAAAGTTGTACAATTTGTTGACCTAAGATAGTTCATAATAGCCTCTTATGAGTCTTTGTATTTCTAAGTGCAGTTGTGTTTCCTCCTTCATTTCTGATATTGAGTATTCTTCTTTTTCTTAGTCAAATGTTGCCAATTTTGTGTATTTTTTCAAAAAACTAGCTCTTACATTTCAATGACCTTTTGCCTTTTAAGGCTGTTTCTTTTTCAAAAAATTTTAATTGGAGAATAATTGCTTTACAATGCTGTGTTAGTTTCTGGCATACAACATGAATCAGCCTTAAGTATGCATATATCCCCTCCCTCTCGCTCCCTACCCCAGCTTACTCTTATTTCATCTCTACTCTAATCTTTATTTCCTTCCTTATATGAACTTGAGATTCATTTCTGTTTTGTATCTTTAAGGAATAAAGTTAGGTCATTTGAGATCCTGTTTCTTTACACAGGCACTTATCATTATGAGCTTCCCTCTTAGAACTGCTTCTGGTGTCCCGTAAGTTTTTGTATGTTTTATTTCCATTTTCACTTGTCTTAGTTTTTGATTGCTCTTTTGTTTTCCATACCAATGTAGTCAGAAGAAAAAAATGCTTGATATGATTTCAGTCTTCTTTGTTGATTTGTTTTGTGCCCTAACATCATATATCCTAGAAAATGTTTCATATTAGCTTGAGAATAATGTGTATCCTGTTGCTTTTGGATGGAACATTCTGTATATGTTAAGTCCATCTGGTCTGACATGTAGTTTCAGTCCAATGTTTCCTTTCTGGTTTTGTCTGGATGTTCTGTTTATGAAAGTAGATTATTAAAGTCCCCTAATATTATTATGATGTCTACTTCTCCCTTTAGGGCTGTTAATATCTGCTTTATGTTTAGGTGCTCCTATGTTGAGTATCGGAGAAGGCAATGGCACCCCATTCCAGTACTCTTGCCTAGAAATTCCCATGGATGGAGGAGCCTGGTGGGCTGCAGTCCATGGGGTTGCAGAGAGTTGGACGCGACTGAGTGACTTCCTATTCACTTTTCACTTTCATGCATTGGAGAAGGAAATGGCAACCCACTCCAGTGTTCTTGCCTGGAGAATCCCAGGGACGGGGGAGCCTGGTGGGCTGTCGCACAGAGTTGGACACAACTGAAGCGACTTAGCAGCAGCAGCAGGATGTTGAGTATAATTCACAAATGTTATATCCTCTCATTGGATTGACTTATCATTTTATAATTATCTTTTGTCTCTTATTAGTCTTTGTCTAAGTCAGTTTTGCTTGATAAAAGTTCAGTTACCTCAGGTTTTTGTTTTCCATTTGTGCAGAGTACCATTTTCCATCCCTTCATTTTCAGTGTGTGTCCTTACGATCTGTGAGTCTGTTGCAGACAGCATATAGATGGGTCTTGTTTTTAAATCTATCCAGTCATGCTGTGTATTTTGGAGAATTTAGTCCATATACACTTTAGGTGATTATTGATAGGTATGTACTTACTGCCATTTTGTTGATTGTTCCCTGGCTGTTTTGTAATTCCTCATTCTCTTGATCTCTTCATCTGTGGTTTAATGATCTTCTGTAGTAGTATGTCTAGATTCCTTTATCTTTTGTTTATTATTATGTTTTGTTTTTATTATAGGTTTTTGCTTGTTTCCATGAGGTTTAAATTTATGTCTCTTTTTAAGATAAAATAACAAGTTTGAATGTACTCTTAACTCCTGTCTTTTTAATATCTAGAAAATTTTAAGCAATGTTCCCCTTTCCTTTTTTGGTGTTAATCATTTGTTTTACTTTTATCCTTTTTATTAGTTCCTTCCCTGCTCCCCCACCCTGCCCCCCACCCAGAGGTCTTTTAGTGTTGCTTTTTTCATAGTATAGAACTGTTGTTTCATGGATTTCTCCTTTTATCTTTTTTCTTACAATTTTGTGACTTTTAGTATATTCAGTTATGCAACCATCACAACTTGATAAAACATTTTTATTACCCCCAAAGAAACCCCTATACATTAGCAGTTATTTCCCAGTTCTGTTGCCCCACTCAATCCCCATCCTAGGCACGGGCAATTGCTAACCCCTTTTCTACCTCTATGGTTTGCCTACTGTGGCCATTTCACATAAATGGAATCATAATATGTGGCCTTTTACAACAGGCTTCTTTCTCTTAGCAGGTGTTCAAAGTTCATCCATGTTGTAGCACGTTTCATTATTCTTAATTTTCAAATGATTTTTCATTATATGTATATACACTTATTTATCCACCCATCAGTAAACATTTAGGCTGTTTCCACTTATGGCTAGTATGAATAACACCACTATAAACATGGAAAGAAAAGTTTCTGTGGTATATATGTTGTTTCTCTTGGGTGTATACCTAGGAGTGGAAACACTGGGTCATACACTAGCCCTTGATTTAACTTTCTGAAGAACTGCACTACTGTTCTTCTAAAGTGATTTCACCATTTTATATCCCCAACAACTACTGCAGAATCCCATTTTCCTCACGTCTTGGCCAACAGCTGTTATTGTCTAGCTTTCTAATTTAAACATCCTTGGGTAGGTAAGATGGTAGGTATCTCATGACTTTTATTTGAATTTCCCCAATGACTGATTTTGTTAAGCATGTTTTCATGTGTTTACTAGACATTTTTTTTTATCATCTTTGGTAGTATCTCTTCCAATCATATGGCCATTAAAATTTTGTTGTTAAGATTTCTTTATATATTCTGGATACAAATTCCTTATGAGGTAATGAGTCTCCAATATTTTCTCTCATTCTGTGGGTTGTCATCTCATCTTTTTGATGGTGTCCTTTGAAACACAATGCTTTTAATTTTGATGAAGTTCAATTTATCTTTGCTGCTACTGTTGTTTTTGGTATTCTAAGAAACACTGCCTAACCTATTGTGACGAGGAAAGTTTCTTCTTTTATAGTTTTAGCTTACAAGTAGATCTCTGATCTTTTAAATATTTACATAGAACGTGAAGTAGAAGTCTGAATTCATTCCTTTGCACGTGAATGATTGTTTTTGCATTGTTATTTACTTTCAGTTTGAGATGAAAGCTTACCTTTTTATTTTCCCAACTTTCTATAAAGTTACATATTTGCATTTAAGCACTGCTTTATTTCTATCCCACAATTTTGCTGTCTGCTATTTTCATTATCATTCAGCAAAAAATATGTTCTAATTCCCACTGCAATTCCACTTTGACCCTTGGGTTATTCAGAAATGTGCTGCTTAATCTCCAGACTTTTGGGGATTTTTCTAGGTTTGTTTTATGGTGCAGCCTATGGTCTAGGGTTAAGTATCCCACATGGACGTGAAAAGAAAATGTTATCTGCAGTTGTCTAATGTCATGTTAGATAGTTGTCAGATCAAGCTAAGGTCCCAGTCACGGGAGTTAAGGCACCTACACTCTCCTAGCTGGGCCTCCTGGCTAAGAGGCAGACAAGCCATTCCCGTTGTATTTTGTTCAAACCCCTGAGCCATAGGCTTTATAAAATGATTATGTCATGAAGTTTTAGAATGGTTTGTTATGAAACAATTGTTAAGAATAACAGATTATAATGTAGACTCAGTGTTTATGAATAGAATCTATGGTTTTTCATAATCCTTATGGAATTTAGGAGCAGAGTTAGAGAACTAATTCTAGCATAATATTTTATATCCATTTGGAAATAAGCAAGATTAACCCCAAATACTGACATTTTACAGCTGTAATTGTAGTAGCTCGTAACACACTCCTAATACAGTGGAGTTGTTATATATAAAATTGGGGGCTTTCCTATGCTAAAATCTACTTATCACTGTCAATGTGTACAAAAATATAAATACAACCCCCAAGAGATTTATAGAGGAAATACATATTATTGAAGTAAAAGTTCAGTTCTGAAATTCATTATGAGGCTATCTTGTCTGCCTTAAGTGAAGTATTTTCTGGGTATTCACATTTCAAATTATTGGGCAACAAAACTACTGAAATACAGTAATTGCTTTCGAAAATACACAGGAAGGGGCTCTGTCCACTTACGAAGACAGCTGTCCCCCAGGTTTTGGTGCTTCTGACCATTTGAGTTGCTAAGTGCAAGGACCTGTTGAGGTGCTGTGTGAGTCCAAAAGGCATTTGTTCTGTGCTGGTAGGGCTACTGGGCAGACTCATTTAAGAGTATGTTATTTTGAGCTATGAATATAAACAAATCAAGGGTAAAGTTAAAGAAAAAAAGTGTTTATTTAGGCCATCGACTAGGATCATAATAAATAATGCAATATACTAACGTAATAACAGATGTTCTCATGCATTTATCACATTTATAAATATACAAGAAAGCTGGCTTACAGGGCTGTTGGGACAAATTTGGAAATGTGTAGTTGGCAATACAGTGAAAGTTAACAGTGTTAAGACTATCAAACAGATTCTCTTTCCTATCATTTTTTAAAATACATCCTCTATATATCTGTGAATAAATGGTAATGTTCCCTTATAGTTTCTACTTTTTATACACATGCCAGAGCTAAGCCAATTGTCAAAGATTGAGGTTGATAATTTGTTATTTATCAATATTTCTAATGGAAACCAGATTTTAGAAATAATAAAGGTAAAAATTCTTCTGCATGTCAATGTGGAGGCTGATGTATTGCATGCCAGAATCACTTAAACAATAAACGGTGCCTGAATGAAATAAAATCCCAAAGTAGAAGTCTATAAATAGTAACCTTGATACTTAATATAAAAATGCTATTGTAATATGATGTCTGTAATTTGGCAAATGACCAAATTATCTGACTGCAACAGTGATGAACTTTGATTAAAGCTTAGTTTTGCTAGTAAATTTCACATAAAGAATTTAAATAGGGTAACCTTTAACATAAAGCTTTAAAACAAATAATTTAAACATATCTTAAACACTGAAAATGTGTCTTTAATTGTTATTTACAGTTTATCAGTGATACCAGTGTATAGCTTCATTGGGCCACTTGCCAGTCTTGCGTCCTTTTTTCAACATCTGCTATTACAATCTTTTTTATAAATACTTAGGCAAATCAGTTTAGTGAAGGAGAGCGATCTGTGGTCCAGAGTAATTCAATGTATGGCCATTTGGTTTGGAGACAGCGTTTAATGGGCGTGTCATCTGTCTGTAGCAGGGGGTCTTCAAACCCCATAACAACTGCGGTTCCTTCCACATACATTACCTATTGAACAGAAGCAAGCCACTGAGGTCAATCAATCTTAGCAAAGTCTTATGATTCGGGATTTTAAAAAATCACAAAGAACGTACTGCTTCTGATACAAGAAAATTCATTCTTCAAATGTTGCCTCGTTATTCAAATGCTGCCTTATTTCAGATAAAAAGTTGTAATAAAAATACAGCTATATATTCTGAGAAGGACTTATAACGAAAGCAGAAAATAAAGTGCTGAATTTCCAGAGCTGGAAGCAAATTGGATATTTGTCAATGAAATTTTCTGTTATTGTATTAAATACTTCTGAAGTGCTCTTCATTTTGGTTTGGCACCAAGAATCATGGAGAAAAAAAGACTTCAGTCAGAAACAGAAATAGTAGGAAAAGGTTGATGGATAAAAAACTAGGTAATTGATATGCAGTGGCAGGTGGACGTCAAAAAAGGTTTCATTCTAATTTAAAAAACTTTTAGATATTATCTATGAAGTAACATACTGACAATGAGTTAGCATTTATAAGCACTCACTGTATATATGAAAGCACTGTCATTAATTTCTCGATATCAGGATATTCTAATTGCATAATTTGAAAGACAAGAGAATAAGCCTGCTGTGTTGAAAAAGTATGTATAATGATTTTCACACTCAGTGGCTGATACATATGATTGTAATTATAGCTTTTATCTTGGAAGAACATAAACTTAAGCCTTAAGTTGGAGTCTCCTTAAAAAACATTAACTACAGGAGTGGAGTATTTTCTATTACTAGGTCAGGTACTTTGGTTTCTTAATTAGGTTCTAGGTTTGATGGAGTAAGTTTACTATTAAAACCCTAAGTAATCATGCTTTTTAGCTCTCTAAAGCAAAACTTCTTTTTCTGAAAAATTGTCCACCAAGCATATAGCAGGTTATCATAATGAACAAGACAGACAAGACCTCCCTTCCATGAGAAACCTTCCTTGCTCACAGCATTAGAGCAGAAGTGCTCAGGGCTGAGTACCATGATCTCCTCTGTGGGCTCACTGTGGCCTCACCAGCCTGGGCTGCCCTGGTGGGCCAGGCTCCCTTCCACTTGGCCAGCCTTCTCCTGCTACCTGTTTCCTCAGGTATTTTTAATAGTATCTTCTAAGCGGTCTACCACATTTCTAGCTTATAAGTAACTTTATGTTATACCTTTGCAGCTTAATAGTATAATACATGCTTTGCATTCTAATTCTTATGTACTGCTGTCAGGTTAATAGTTCATCTTTGATTTCTGATCTTTTTGTTAGTCATGTCAGACACTTGTCATGAGCATGACTTAAAAACTTACTATACACATACAGCGTGGGCAAGCAGACCAAGGACAAGACTGAGTTTCAGGAACTCAGTTCTAGTCCCTGCTCTGACAGTGACTGGCTGTGTGACCCTGGGTGAGTCACTT
>NW_011495023.1:12768871-12772488 GCF_000754665.1 Bison bison bison
ATCTCCGTCCCAGAGGCTTCATCTGTAAAATACAGATAATATTTGACTGATCTACCTTGCAGGGATTGTGTAGGCAAGTAACTACTTTGTGACTACAAAGTACCTTCTAGTACAAGGCTACACAGAACTTACAACTAGATGAAGCGCTCATTTACACATTAGGACCAAACATACAAGTTTTCTTATTGACAATTTCTATTTTTCAAAATAGGTATCAATCAATTACCTTCCTATGAAAAGATCTTTGGCCCTAATTTAGTAAAAGTTCTAGTTTATATTTTGTTATGAAAACAAAAGTAAATTTTAGGGGCAGGTTTAGATTTGCCCTAATGCACATGATGATCTGTTTTCTGTAGCCATCCTCAGTATATCAAATACACATGAAGTCAGCATGGGTACTTCAAATTAAAAAGGCATGTTAGGCCTTAGTCCTAATATGAGCTGTATCTACTGTGACTCTTAACTGGAATAAATGCAAACAGAGTAGATATATCTCATGTGTCACCAAGCTCATTAATCAAAGAGGGTGAATTGGCAAGACCAAGCTTCTGCTGTGGAGTGGGTGGGTACATTGCAAGTGAAGCACCCGCGGGCCCTTGTCCGAGATTCAAGAAGGCAAAATCACAGCACAGCGGGTGAACCGCAGGCTTGGAGGGAGACACCAGGCCTTTGCTCCAGCTCTGCTGTCTCCTGGCTACCTGACCTTGGTGAGCTGCTTCCTTCTCTGTGCCTCAGTTTTCTCTACTGTAAACGGAGAATATGCAAGAATACTTAGTTCACGGGGTGGGGTGAAACTTTGGAGAAAACAAAGTGTTGATGACAATTCTAGGTACATCCTCAATAAATACTCGCTGTTATGGTTATTAATTTAAATCCTTTAAAATAGATTTCTTTTTTTTTTAAATAAAAAGTCTCCCTCTTGCCCCTTCTTTCTTCATTTAAGTGGATCAGTAACTTCAGTGGACTAAACTTGATTTTGTAATATTTGCACACCAAGGGTAACAACATGTATGTAGATGAGTTACCTTGTTACAGTGAAACCACTACTCCAAAATTCCAATGATGATCTCACGAGTCCAGGTCTAAGATAAGCTGTGACAGTAAGAGACTCCTAGAATAACCTCCTTGCTTAGGCATCAGTTTTATGGGACTCAGACATTGTAATACATACTCCTGTATTTTATCAACTCAGGTGAAGACAAATTATACTGAGTTATCATACCTTTTCATTGTAATTTGACTGTTTCAATCCATTGTAGTGGTAGACAGTAAAAGACTCTGGACCACTGGAACCCTATATTATAAATAACCAACAATTAAAACTGTAAATCTTTATATCAGGCAATTTCTAACTAGCAATTCAAAGTAAAATGGAAGCTTCTTAATTCTACAGCCTTGATTAAGGAATCAGTTGACAAAGCAAGAAACTTAGATTTATGTACTTAAGTACTATAAAATCTAAAAGCTGAAATAGTCACATCTGGGGAAGAGACTGGAAATTGGCGGAGCGGTGATTTTTATGATAAGCTCTTCTACAGTAGTTTATGGTTTTGAATATGTGCATGTATGGGGGTGGAGATGAGACTTGGCCCAGTCCCAGAAGCTCCTGGAACCCACCTTCCAGGCACTACCTACCTCTTCCATCCTTCAGGTATTCTGAGCTACTCCTTCCTGCTCATGTTTAGTTCATGCTGGGATTTGTAACCAAGAATCCTAACAACGTAGGACCTAAGCTGCTTTTCCAGTCTTGTCCCCAACCACTCACCTTTCTCAGTTCTCTGAGACAAGCATATTCCTCATCTTCCCATGCAAAGACCTTTTGTTGTCAGCTCTGTGCACATTTGTGATTTTTTTTTCAACTTCTCTTGTTTTACAAGATCTAGTTCAAATCGTACTTAGGTTTTCCTTAAATATACTAATTGGACTTCCAGTTGTCTCAATAATTTGTGCATCATATTTTAAAAGTTCGTATTTTTAACTGTTTTTAACTTTTCATGTCTAGAATCCAAGCTCTTTTTTGTATCCCACTCGAAAGTTTTATAAGACATATCAACCATCTTAATTTATACACGAGTCAGTGCAATTACTTAGATAAATGATTTGACTGGATTTTCAGAGTTAACTTACAAAATAAATATTTTACTGCAGTTCTAGTAACAAGTGGCATAAAATAGCAACAAAAGGTAATGTAACGGTGCTAAAATGCTTTGTCTCTGGGCTTAGACAACCTACACTGGAGCCTGTATCGGCCTCGTGCTAGCAGTGTAACCTTAAGCCATTTTTTTAAGTTCTCCAATCTTCAATTTCCTCACGGGGAAAAATAATACACAATTTAGAAGGTACACAGTATCTCATGCATAGTACATGCTTATTAAATGGTAGCTGCTTCTGCTATTCTTACTGTAAACCATGCTGGTATCTGATGAAGTCACAACACACCTGCTAAATAATTTGAGGGAGTGGTAAAACCCTGCACTCCTACAGGAGGAAAAGTAAGTGTAGGCTGTAGAATTAGCCAGTGACACAGACATGACCCAACATGAAACAGTACAGTTGCACTCAAAGGGTCTTCTTTAATGCAACTAAAATTCTCCTGGGATACAGGAGCACTGGTAGGAGTTCGCACTACACACAGGCTCCTTAACCTTCTTTGCTAGCATTGAGAAAGTTCTAAAGATACATACCAATCTGTTGACAATAGGGACCTGAGAGAAGTTACCCAGGGGCAGGAGGGAATTAAGAGAATCTTTCTTTAGAAAACAGTATCAAAGTATCTATATTGGTGTATATACTCTTTCACCACCTCTGTCCTTTAATCAAAATTTTACATTACTGTATTGGAACACACATGCCCTTCTATCCTCTTGGTCTGGGCAAATATTTACATAATAATAGTGCTTTCTTAGTCTAATATCTGCATGTTAGAACATGTTTGGTAGGGAAAAATGCTGAAACAATCATAATATGATCATCCCAATAGAATGAAACAATGTTACCTGATCAGGAAAAAATTCTTGAAGAAATGGACCCAATAATATGATTCCTAATCCTTCTGGATCTAATTTATTCTTCATAAGATTTATACTATGGAGAGAGAGAAAAGAAAAACAGTGGATACCACAGGAAAAAAAAAGCTTATTTTTCTTCTTTCATGATTAAATTACTGGTACTGCAACACATTTGACTGCCAAAAATCCCGAGAGCTGTTCTTTTTTAGACCCTTAATGACAAATACACAGGAATGACATCTAATTTGCCAAAACTTGGTTATTTTTAAACCAGAGTAATCTGTTACTATTTAGAATTTAAATTATGATGATGACTTTAGAATATTGTTCCTTATTAGGTAACGTATAAAAAACCCAAGCTTGTAAAAGCAGGCCTATAGCCTCCCAAAAGCACATTCCCTTTGCTTCATAGGTATCCCTGAATTTAGCTACCAAATGAGGCATTTAGGCTTAAAAATAAACATTTTTTTCTTTTACGTTAAAAAGGAACAGTGTCAAAGGCAGCGGTACGGGGGGATAATCAAAAACATCTCCTGAAAAGCTTATTTTCAAGAACCAAATAAGGTGGAGGTTTAAAATTCTTAGACAGTGTAAACTGAAGGTTAAAAA
>NW_011495023.1:12772588-12793175 GCF_000754665.1 Bison bison bison
AAAAAGGTAAGACAATTCTCAAAGAGCTAATAAAGTACACTGAATTTCAAGAAGTGGCATGACTGGAGTAGCGCTTGGCAGAGCCCTTAGCATTTGGTGTCACTGAGGTTGCTGAAAGGTACTATGTATAGAAAGAAGGCAGAGAAGATGGATTGCAGTTTAAAGAGTTTTAAAAATGAAAATGGTCTTTTCCGAACATTTTTATTCTCCATATTACCTCTCAGGTTATAAAGGTAACTTTTATACAGTTGAGCCTTGCATAACATGGCTTTGAATTGCCAGGGTCCACTTACACACACACACACACGTATTGTTCAATCAATATATACATATATCATAAATATATTTCTCTGATGATTTTCCTAATAACCTTTCCTTTAGCTTACTTTAAGAATACAGTAATACATATATTTACTATATTTATTAATCCTTGATACAGTCCAGTTAGCTTATGGCCATCAAACATTATAAATGTGACTGGACCAAAAGACCAAGTGAGTAACTGTCCAATCTTACAGCTATTTCTAGAAAAAACAATTTGACTCAGCTGTGCTAACTTTAATAACGACCTTTTTCTTCCTTCCCATCTTAAGACTTCTTAGTAACCAAAATTATCCGAGTTCAAGTCTCTTTTGAGTATTAGAGCAATGTAAACAAAAAGATCTCCACTTGGTAATCAGTTGAGAATAAATACGGTAGTTACTATTATACCATTTATTGGACTGGTTCAACTGTCTCTGAATTTCTCCTCTTTAAGTTGGAATCACCAATTATGTCTACTAAGAAAGGGTAACATCCCAGCTCTAGGTGGTGAGATTGAGACATTATTTCACATGTGATTAATTTGCAAATGTTTATACATATTTCATACTTTCAAAGAAAATAAGCCAAACTAACTGAAAACAGAATAGTATCAAGTTCTAAAAACTGTGTATACCAATTTGTTTTGGGTTGCTTTTGCTGAATCCTTTCCTTAAATGTTTGTTAGCTAAAGCTTGTTCCCTGTCAGATACACTTTCAGAAAAAGGGAAAAAAAGAAATGTAGATCAAAGGTGATTTTTAATAACCTATATCTGATCAATATATTATGTATTTGATTAAAAGATGTGTCCACCTAACTAGACAGAGATCTTCCCATGGATAATAAAGATCCCAAATTTATAGAAGTTGTAGATGGAATGATGTACATTTTTAATGAAGACAATGGCCACGTGGGGCAGTTAAGAGTCCTCCCACCCTCCCCCCTCACTAAATAAATAACACTTTGTATGTATCTTACTATTCAGGATCGGAAACAAGGTCCAATGCTTTCATCACATCTTCTAGAAGTGAGTCAGGTATGAATCCATTATCTGAGAAAAAATATTACAGAAACAATTTAGATAGTTTACTTCAAGAAATGCTATTATTGCTTATCACAGACACCATGAAAAGTCAGGAAGAGGGATACAAACAGTTAAGGAATAGCATATTCAGTTTATTTTGGGCACAATGTCTATCAGGTTCTTTTTTTCTGTTAGTGTTCTTGAGCACATAGGCAAAGATTTATTTTCAAGGTTAGTTTTTAAAACAAAAATAACCACATGACTTCTACCTGAGAACACCAAGGAAACCTTAAAGCCAAATTACTTCTTAAACAGGCTTACAAATTTAAATGATGTAAGTTTTTTCTACTTAAGTTTATAACAACTATTTATTACTTAGGTATATTTTTCAATATTTATTGAAATGTAAACCTTTAAATTCCCTTTAACAAATCCAATTTAAATAATCCTTTACCAATAAATTCCTCTTGTTACAATGTTTTTTTAACTTTTTGAAAGGATTTTCATGATCGATTGCTATTTAGATCTCTAATAATATAAGATCAAGAAAAGATATCTCTTGACTTAAATCAACTTAATCAACTTAAAAGCCAAAGATTTAATAGGAAAAAAAAAAAAGTTGGGACGCAGAGTAGACTCAAATGTAGATGAAGACTAGTCAATAGAAAATACTCCTTTTCTGGGGCTCAATGAGGATGGGAAATGGCCCAAACTCAGATGACGCAATAGAGCATGACACACAAAAAAAGCTTGTAGGGCTGTCTGAAATCACAGTGCTTTTAAACAAGCAAGTTGTTGATTCCCTTAAATGTACAACACTCAAATTCCTCTACCCATTTACTCATTTCTGAAGACTGTCTTGGCTTCTGATCAGCTTCCAAAATGATACCCTTTTTCAGGGATTAGAATAATAAAAATAAAAATCTTGTCTTGGAAAATGAGGTGTCCACAAGCCCTGCTTCTGTCATCAAACCACAATATAAAGCATAGCTGCTCTTTCTGGATGTAGCATGTACTCTGTCTCTACCAGAAAGGAAATAAAGAAGTTATGATTTTTTAAATTATTTTCTTAAACCTCCTTAAGCACATGCTTATTCATATGAAGACTGGCCTTGACTAAAAGGCTGAGAATCATTTAGGATAATTAAAATTTTTCCTAAACATAGTTTTATAAAGTGGGGGTTTAGAATAATTCCAGTTTGTCAAGCTACCAATAATTTACAATATAGAGAATAAAGAACTTGTTTGAAGGCACCTGTGAAAATATTCCAGCTTTGTAAGCCTAACTTGAGTTCGAAAGGTAGAAAAAAATTATTCATTTTGCTTAGGTCACAGCTAAAAGCTTAGCATCTCCAAATGTAAAACAGGCTTTATCAGGTCACTGGCAGACAGAAACAGTTCTGTGTTTATGGGTTATCACATGTATCACTCGACACAGGCAGTGTGTATTACAATATTCTTCAGGAGCACTGAATGGCAGGCAGCCTAATCTGTTCTTACTGTAACTGAGACTCTGCTCCCATCCTCAAAAAAGCTAATTGGCTGTATAAGATACAAACAACAAGCAGGAAAACAACACAATGACCTCGTTAACTCAAACATGATTTACCTCAAAACGTAACCACTCCAATACTTTTTAAGCAGCCTATGAGATTTACAGCTTGTAAACACGGAGCACAGCAGTGACTATAAGCCAGTGACTATTTTTTTATACATACAGTACATCTATTTTTTTATACATACAGTATAACTAGAGACTGGAGAGCATTTTTTCAATACCTCACAGACTTTTAATATACCCAAGATCAGAAGAGGAGATTTGGAATTACCTTTTTAAAACACTGATTTTGAAGTTACTTTATTCTTTAGCAGTCATTCATATCAAGACAAGGTCTTTAGAAAAAAGCCTTAAGTCTAAGCAGATGAAACTCATGCCATCTAGGATTTAGTTGGTTGGTTCCACAAAGAATATGGAAATGGAGACACAATGGTAAGATAACCTCAATACCAACAGCAGAGGAAACCTGAGAGTCAATTTGTTGACTTCTCAAGCTATTCTTGCCTGGAAAATTCCATGTACAAAGGAGCCCAGTGGGCTATAGTCCATGGGCTACCATGCTGGTGGGTTGCAAAGAATCGGACACGACTGAGTGAGCACACACACGAGCGCGCACACACACACGCACGCGCACACACACACACACACCCTCCCCCAAGCAGGGCTAAGAAGCACACAAGAAAAAAGGAGAATGTGAATGCATCAGTAATATTTTTTTTTTTTTGCATCAGTAATTTAACCACATGAATATAAAACACACACACACACACACACACACACACCAAGCAGGGCTAAGATGCACACAAGAAAAAAGGAGAATGTGAATGCATCAGTAATATTTTTTTTTTTTTGCATCAGTAATTTAACCACATGAATATAAAACAGACTTGTGCAGGCGCCCCACCTCAGAAGAATGGGGAGGATGAGAGGGGGCACTGTGTGTGTGACAGTGAGCTCGTGAGCAGCTACAGAGCCAATATTCACATACAGTTAGGCTGTGTTTTAAGACATTTGAAAAGGAGGGGAAAAGCTATTTGTTTACAAATGTGAAAGAGTTTTGCTTTTTAAAAACAAGTAAACAGATGGTAAGAAGTGCCCAGCTCCTAGAGCGTGAGAGGAGGGACATAGCGCAGAGCAGTGCTGGGAAGGAGCGTGACAGTGGAGTGAGTTAACAACCTGCTTGGTATGATGAGAGTTCATGAGGGAGAAGAAGTCAGAGCTGGACGTGAAGGAAAAGGAAGCACCCACTGTGATTCCCACTGGGAAAACCTGGGGAAGACAAGGGGAACCTGGCAGGTCTCTCTTAGCAGAGGCCGCAGCTGACAGAGAGCTGCAGGAGAAGAGCTGTGTCAGGAGTTCAAGTGGGTGAGGGAGAGCTTGAGAGGAGGCAGGACCCAGCACTGGGACTGTAACATATTCAAACCTCTGTAGATGATAAGAGTAAAGTTTCTTAGGAACAGAGGAGAAAATCAAGAGCTAGTTATTGTTTATTGTTTAGTCGCCAAGTTGTGTCTGACTCTTTGTGACCCCAAGGACTGTAGCCCGCCAAGCTTGGAAATCCCATGGACAAGGCAAGAATACTGGAGTGGGTTGCCATTTCCTAGAAGAGATCTAATTGAGGAGACTGTAAACGCTGTTGGTCTTAGTCAAGAAAATAATAAATTATTTTTATTAAAGGTTGTATCATACTTTACCTATTATTATCATCAATCCTTTACTAACAAACAATTTAGTAGAACTCTTAGTGGAGAAAATATGTGACTCTGGCTCTGAGGCAAGGTCCAGGCATTTTTGTGGTTGCTTTTGCCCTGGTCTCCTGTCCCATGTCTCCCTGCTGCTTTGCTTCTCTGGCCCCTGGACAGCAGGGAAGACATAGCCCCAGGACCAGCACAGGGCTTGATATAAGAAGCTGCTCAATCACAGTTCTGACAATTATTCAAGCTAACCCTAACTTTACACTTACATAAACTGTTCTGTTCAGGCACCATGGTTCAACCAAAAAAAGCTTTGTGAACTGTACCTATGAAGTTTGGAAAGAAATGAGTAGTTGATTTCTGGCCTATCTTGCAAAACCACTTTACTTTATATGTGATGGGAAAGTTACAAACCAAACGTGGTGCAGAACACAGACAAGAGTACTATGGTGGGGGTGGGGAGCAAATTAGTAAGGTAGCTGATTAGTTTGTGACTAAAAATGAAGAATTTTCTTTTTGGAAAACTCAGCAGTGGCCACAGGACTGGAAAAGGTCAGTTTTCATTCCAATCCCAAAGAAAGGCAATGCCAAAGAATGCTCAAACTACCGCACAATTGCACTCATCTCATACGCTAGTAAAGTGATGCTTAAAATTCTCCAAGCCAGGCTTCAACAATACATGAACCATGAACTTCCAGATATTCAATCTGGTTTTAGAAAAGACAGAGGAACCAGAGATCAAATTGCCAACATCCGCTGGATCATAGAAAGAGTGTTCCAGAAAAACATCTATTTCTGCTTTATTGACTATGCCAAAGCCTTTGTGTGGATCACAATAAACTGTGGAAAATTCTGAAAGAGATGGGAATACCAGGCCACCTGATCTGCCTCTTGAGAAACCTATATGCATGTCAGGAAGCAACAGTTAGAACCAGACATGGAACAATAGACTGGTTCCAAATAGGAAAAGGAGTACGTCAAGGCTGTGTATTGTCACCCTGTTTATTTAACTTATATGCAGAGTACCTCATGAGAAATCCTGGACTGGAAGAAGCACAAGCTGGAATCGAGATTGCCGGGAGATATATCAATAACCTCAGATATGCAGATGACACCACCCTTATGGCAGAAAGTGAAGAGGAACTAAAAAGCCTCAAAGTGAAAGTGGAGAGTGAAAAAGCTGGCTTAAAGCTCAACATTCAGAAAACGAAGATTATGGTATATGGTCCCATCATCTCATGGGAAATAGATGGGGAAACAGTGGAAACAGTGTCAGACTTTATTTTGGGGGGCTCCAAAATACTGCAGATGGTGACTGCAGCCATGAAATTAAAAGACGCTTACTCCTTGGAAGGAAAGTTATGACCAACCTAGATGGCATATTCAAAAGCAGAGACGTTACTTTGCCCACAAAGGTTCGTCTAGTCAAGGCTATGGTTTTTCCTGTGGTCATGTATGGATGTGAGAGTTGGACCGTGAAGAAGGCTGAGTGCCAAAGAATTGATGCTTTTGAACTGTGGTGTTGGAGAAGATCCTTGAGAGTCCCTTGGACTGCAAGGAGATCCAACCAGTCCATTCTGAAGGAGATCAGCCCTGGGATTTCTTTGGAAGGTGAGTCTGAGTGAACTCCGGGAGTTGGTGATGGACAGGGAGGCCTGGCGTGCTGCGATTCATGGGGTCGCAAAAAGTCGGACACGACTGAGCGACTGATCTGATCTGATCTGATGATACATAAGAAAGCAGACTTATAGACTGAAAGGTAACTAAAGTTATATGGGTTACCAAGATTCCTAGAATTTGTGTGACTGAAAGAGTACATCTCCAAGAACAAAAAATCTCAAGACAGAAGAAAATGAATTTATAAAAATAACTGCATTCATCAGTTGATAAGGACTAATCCAACAACGTAGGTTCCTACATGGTAATTTACAAGGGAATAGAAGGCACAACTCAGTTTTAAGGTTATCCTGGAAAACTCAGTTAGTTGTGACCATCACCTAACTAAAGTACATAAATGCAAAGGTGATCAAAACCACCTAGTTAACAATGATACAGTGGACAACAGAGTGATATCTATCTATTTATGAACTTTTCAAAACAACCTTTGTTAGTGTGGTAGAGAAGCTAAGATCTGGCTCAAAAACAAATCATAAAGTTTGTTTTTCTTCTTCTGTATTTTCTTCCACAGTATTACACAGAAATATTCTGGGGAGTGATATCAGCAAGATGGAGGCTTGGAGACCCCAACTCATGTCTCCCACACAAAAACCCAACAAAACAACAAACTACAAACTGAAGAAAACAGTCTGAGGATAGCATTGGGCTATGAAGCAGAAGGAAAAACCCCATGGTGTTCCAAAATACATTGAGGATAGTGGTGTAGAAAAGTACACCACTTTTTAAGAAGTATCCCCCAGCCAAGAGCAGCCTGACACCAGGAGGGTTGCCCTGGGAGGAAGTTCACCACCTGGGGGAAAAGGAAAACCCATGCAGGCCTCCCCAGCAGTTGGGGCGGGGCACATGCAGCCCCTGCTGCAATGGTCTCCTACCGTCTTCATCAGTGCTGCTCTGGTATCTCCTCCCAGAAGGTCTACCCCCGGGTGCCCTGCCCTGTTTTTAGGTGCTCACCTAAAACAGCCACACAGATCAATGGAACAAATAGAGTCCAGACATAAACCTACACATAAATAGACAATTAACTTACAGCACAGGAGTTATGATATACAATGAATAAAGACCAGTCTCTTCAACAAGTGGTACTGTGAAAACTGGACCACTTGTCTTACACCACACACATAATTTGATCCACTTTGAGTTAAGACTTGACTGTAAGACCAGAAACCTTAAAACTTGTTAGAAAACACAGGTGGTAAGCTCCACGACACTCTTGGCATTGATTTTTTTGGATGTGACATCAAAAGCAAAAATAAACAAGTGGACTGTATCAAACTAAAAAGCTTCTGTGTAACAAAGGAAAATGAAAAGGCAACCTACTGAATGGGAGAATATATGTGCAAATCTCACATCTGATAAAGGGTTACTATACAAAATATGGGAAGAACTCACAGAACTCAATACAGAAACCTCAAACACTGTGATTAAAATAGAGGCAGAGGCTCTGAATGCACATTTTCCTATGAAGATATACTGATTATATACAACAGGTACATGAAACAGTACTCAACACCCACTAGTTGTCAGGGAAATGCAAATCAAAGTCACAATAAGAAATAGCAGGTGTTCGAGAGGATGTGGAGAAAAGGGAACCCCTGTGCACTGTTAGTGGGGATGTACAGCCACTATGGAGTACAGTATGGAGGTTTCTCAGAAAGTTAAAAAGAGAAAGAACTACCACATCTTCCAGCAATTCCACTTCTGGGTATTTATTTGAAGGAAGAGAAAACACTACTTGAGATGCATCTTCACGTTCAATGCAGCACTGTTTACAACCCAAGATACTGAAACACTCCAAATGTCCATCAGTGGATGAATGGATGAAGAAAATGTGGTATTATTATTCAGCCAATAAAAAAGGAAGGAACTCTTTCTATTTGCCTCAACATGGTTGGAACTTGAGGGCATTATGCTAAAGTGAAGTAAATCAGACAAAGACAAATACCATATTATCCCAATTATATGTGGAATCTAAACAAGACTGAGCTCACAGATACAGGAACAGATTGGTGGTTGCTAGAGGCAAGGGGTGGGGGAGTAGGTGAAAGGAGTAAAAGATGTCAGAGGTACAACCTTTCAGTTATGAGTCATGGGATGTGATGTACAGCATGGTGACTAGAATTAATCATACTGTACTGCTTATTTGAAAACTCCTAAGAAAGTTTAATTCAGAAGTAGTATTTTTCCCTGTTTAACACCATCAGAAGTCAAGATTCAAGTAACCATACTTAAGTACCATGTGAAACAAAACCCTTCCTTGTGAGAATATGATGATCACTTTTTTTGGTTCTCATTTCCACTGTTTCTTATTTAAAACTTTCAACTAGTCCAAGATAGATTTCATTCAGTAATCCAACAACTCTTTAAAAATAAAACTCAGGAAAGGATCAATGTATTTCAAATATATAAAGATATAAAACAATGTTAATAAAAAATAAAATCTTTTACCTTCCGGATCATAAGTTTGAAAAACTCTTCTGGCTTGTTCTGAAGGAGCCTCAGGGGCAACTAAAGCCATATCCTGAAAACATAAAAAAACATGCTATCAACAAGCTGCAATATCATGACATTAAAAACAAAATAAATACAAGGCTAGAGAAATGAAGACATTTGGAATCAAAATACTGTGAGTTCTGTTAATATTTGTATCATAGCTGTATGACTCTCTGGGCCTTAACTTTACCTCTGAAAAATGGCAATACTTCACAGAGAACTGTTGTAAGAATGACATATAAAGTTTTATATAACTCTTGAAAAAGTCTAATATTGCATAAGTAATTACTATAAAACTGAATCTCTAAAAATTAATGACATTTTTTGTTGTATAGTAATAGCCAATGAAAAATAACAAAATATACTCTAGTTTTCAAATATCTAAAAATTAAATCCAGAGATATGACAACAATTACATAAGAATTCATTTCAAATTTTTTACTTTAGAAAGCATGTTATATCAATGACCTAGGGACAGATCAATAACAACTTCAGCATGTTCAGAATTTTAACTTTTATTAAAGGAAATATCCAAAAGGCAGGTTTTTTCCCCCCTATAAAACTTATTCTCTATCATGATGAATTTCTTTAAAAGTAAGCCACAACTTACCAAAAATAAGCATAAAGTTCAATGTTATCCTGGACTCTTCACAAAGCTTTACTCCACATATTTTAACCATTATGAAATTCTACACTTAACCAACATGAAACTAGAATATAGGCTCTAGTTGTTTTCCTCTATTCATATATCTGGTCCAAGCATCTGCCTATAATTATGCTCATTCAGACAAACCTTATCAGAGAGCAAGTTTCCCAAGCTTCTCTTTTTATCATCTTGATTCCTTTTTGAGGAGTAGGTATAAAGGGAACATATCTCAACATGACAAATGCTATTTATGACAAATCCTCAGCCAACATAAAACTCAATGGTGAAAAGCTGAAAGCTTTCCCACTAAAATCTGAAACAAGACCAGGATGTCCACTCTCAGCTCTTCTAATCAACATAGTATTGAAAGTCCTAGCCACAGCAATTGAACAAGAAAAATAAAGGGATTCAAAATAAAAGGGAAGTAAAATTTTCATTATATGCAGATGACATATATGTAGAAAATCCTAAAGATTTCATATAAAAACTTCTAGAACTGATAAATAACCAACAATATAGCAGGATACAAAATTAATATACAGAAATCTGTTACAGTTCTTTACACTAACAATGAAATATCAAAAAGTATAAAAAAAATCCCTTTTAAAATCGCATCAAAAGTAATAAAATACTTAGGAATGAACCTGGCCAAAGAAGTGAAAGACTCATATGGTGAGAACTATAAAACACTGATGAAGGAATTTGGAAATGACTTAATGAGACAGAAAGACATCCCATGCTCCTGGGTTGAAAGAATTATTATTAAAATCTCTGTATTACCCAAAGCAATCTACAGATTTAAAGCAATCCCTATCAAATTACCTATGACATTTTTTTACAGAACTAGAACAAAGAATCCTAAAATGTATACGGAACCATTAAGACCAGAACTGCCAAAGCAATCCTGAGAAAAAAGAACAAAGCTGGAGACATAACCCTCCCAGACTTCAGACAATACTACACAGCTACAGTAATCAAAATAGCATGGTACTGGTACAAAAACAGACATATGGATCAGTGGAACAGAGTCCAGAAATAAACCCACACACTTGATTTACAGCCACATATAAATCAGTGAACTTAGAATACTCACCTCAATACCTCACACAAACTCAAAATGGCTTAATGACTTAAATATAAAACATGACACCATAAAACTCCTAGAAGAGATCATAGGCAAAACACTCTGACATAAATTGTAGCAATGTTTTCTTTGGTCAGTCTCCCAAGGCAATAGAAATAAAAGTAAAAATAAACAAATGGGACCTAATCAAACTCTTAAGTTTTTGCACAGCAAAGGAAACCATAAACAAAGTAAAAAGACATCCTGAAGAATGGGAGAAAATATTTGCAAATGATGCAATTGACAACGGCTTAATTTCCAAAATATCCAAATACCTCATACAATTCAAAAAATAAATAAATCAAAACTACAATGAGGTATCACCTCACAAAGGTCAGAATGGCCACATCATTAAAAAGTCTACAAATAACAAATGCTAGAGAGGGTGCACAGAAAAGGGAACGGTTGTACACGGTTGGTGGGAATGTACATTGGTACAGCCACTATGGAGAACAGTATGGAGATTCTTTTAAAAGCTAAACATAGAACTACCATATGATTTAGCAATCCCATTCGTGGGCAGATATCTGGAGAAAACCATGGTTCAAAAGGATAAATGCACCCCTGTGTTCACAGCAGCACTATCTGAATAGCTAAGACATGAAAGAAATAAAGATGTGGTATACACACACACGGATATTACTCAGCCACAAAAAAGAATAAAATCAAGCCATGTGTAGCAACACAGACTGACCTAGAGATTATCATACTAAGTGAAATACACCAGAAAGTCAAATACTGTATGATATCAATTACATGTGCAATCTAAAATATAAAAAAATGAACTTATTTATAAAATGGAAACAGACTCACACAGAAAACAAACCTATGATTACCAAAGCAGGGAGGGGATGGAGGAGGGATAAATTAGGAGTATGGGATTAGTACATACAAATAACTATATATAAAATAGCTAATAAACATGGTCTACTGTACAGCACAGGGAACTATATACAGTATCCTGTAACAAACCACAATGGAAGAGAATATGAAAAAGAGTATATATATTTGTATAACTGAATCACTTTGCTGTACAGCAGAAATACAACACTGTAAATCAACTATTCTTCAATTTTTAAAAAAGTGGGATATAAATGTTAAATAGAATTTAAGTTGCTATTTCTCCATGGAAACAAATTTTAAAGAAATGCACTAAATAACTTTTGTCCTAATCATCTTGCCCTTATCTCAAAGATGAAGGAATAAACTCTTCAGGGTCAGTTAGAGTAGTTCTCACCTGACCATGTCTGAGCACCTTAATAGTATGTTCCATTCAATGGGGAGTAGGTATCAAATGGGTATGGGGGTCAAAACAAGGCAATATATACAAGCCCCTACACAGTTTTAATGTATTAAATGATAAAATAATTTTTAAAAATCTGTTACTTTATAATATAGATCTGGTAATGTACAATTATTTCCCTTTTACCATCCCTTGATACCAACTTTTAGGGTCTCCTTTTCCTGCATTTTCAGTATCATTTTATAGATAATACACATGTCAAGGGCCATGCTTTCATCTGGCTGAACTTTCAATGCCTTTCTGATTTTATGATCCAGTCCTTTGCTGCTGGATACTTGGATTGTGTGTAACATTTTACCATAACCACTGCTGTACCAAATACACTGGAACATGTGATTTCATACGTGAACAGTCATATCTATAGGACACGAACAGTTGTATCTGTAGGACACAGTTCCAGAGCAGGATCATTGAGCCATAGGAAAAAGGCACTGTAGTTTGGTACTACAGATACTACCCGATTCTTGGGTTAAATTCATTTAACCTAGTCTGAACAGTATTTCTTAAAATGCTTTCCTTTCTCTAATACATCACCAGTACAGCCTTAGTTCTACAATCACCTTTGTATCAAGGCCAGGATTGTAGTGTGGGTTCTCAGATTTAGGGAGCGTTTAATAGCATTGAGACTATTGTTATTATTATTACTTAGCTTCCTTTACCACTCCCAAACCTTAACTGCAAACGTTTCTACATGTAGAAACTGTTTCCAACTCTCCTTTCTTTTTCAATTGTCCCCTTGAGAACACATGTTGGAATCTGTGGAGGAGCAAAGTCACTGAAACGCTGGTGGAGGCAAAGGTATACAGCTGTAGATGAGCTCTTATGCAAAGGGGAGGGTTTGGAAGCACAAGATGAAGATAAAGTCATTCTTCCTACTCACCACCTGTTGCATTTCAACCTTTGTTTCTAGTAAGTGATGAGGCAGAGCTCGAAATGAGTTTTAACACATTATTTCAAAATTTCTGAATATTAATTAAAACTGTGATCTAAGTAGAAGGAACGGGCATAATGTTTTTCTTGGTAAAAAACAAACAAAAAGAATCTTTTGCGGGGAAGAGGTGGCAGAGAATATAAATGAAGCATCTTTTAAATCTTCCTACAAAGTGAAGTTTTGGGAAATTGCCACCGTTTATAAAGTTTGGGGAATAAGGAAGATTCCAGTTCTAGCCAGAGGAAAAGGTTGGCATCAAATTCTCTGACATTAAAGATTTCAGAAAATAAGGGAATATGAAAAGAATTTATTAACTACCTGATGTCTCATCTTTAAGTTTCAAGTGCTACAAATAAATAAATACTATGCTTATGTAAAAAAAAAGAAAATTAAAATAGACTAACAAAAACATTCACTACTGATCTCTTGCCTCCGGTTATAAACATATAAACAATTTAGGCTTCAGAAAACGTGTACTTAATTCTTGTTCAAACAGTGATGGCCTAATATAGAAATATCAGATGAAGCCTGGGCAAAGTCCTGGTGTACTCTGGTTTAACAAGTGTTCATTTGGAGTGAGGGTTGGCAAATTTTTTCTGTGATGGGCCAGACCGTAAATATTTTAGGCTTCACAGGCCATAAGGTAGCAAAATAAGACAATGCATAACAGCAAGATAATATAATACATAAACAAGAGCACCTGGTTGTGTTCCAATAAATATTTCACAAAATAGGTGTAGGGCTTGACTTAGCCTGTGAGCCATAGTTTACCGACCCATGATTTAGAGAATATATTTTTCCCCCTCAATGCTCTAAGATGTAGTAAACATGCCTTCTTTTGACATATCTGGGGATATAATGATGTCTTAATCACCTTAATAAATTTTACAAAGAAGGTACTTTGGCTCTCATGTGAAACAGAAAAGAGGGTAGGAAATTCTCACTAGCCGGAATGGAATCATCAAAGGCAGAAATCATGTGAACGAGCACAGCCCAGGGAAACTGAAAGAGCTGAACAGGATGGAGAACTGTGAGAGACAGGGAGTGGTTAGGCAGGGGAATCCGCTCTGATGGAAGAATACACATGCAGTTTGGAGGAGATGGTTAAAAACCCAAGTGGAGCACTGGCTGTCTTAACACTATGCCACCCAGTGGGTGCCAGTTGTAGGCCTCTCACAGGCCAGCAGAAGAAGGCGATGAGGACTAAAGGAGATCAAAGCTGGAGAGTCTGCCAGGCAAAATATGGTAACACGTGAAAGGAGATTATAGCAAAGATGTCAGGATGGAGTATTTCCAAAAAGGAATTTAGAGAACTTCTTGTTTGACGTTTAAAAGTTAAAACAAGTATCTCAAAACACTATGAGGAGACAACGAAAAACCCTCAGAAGTAAACTACCAAAACAGAAATTCCTTTTTCCTCTTAAAATACAACCCAGTGGTAGTGGTCGGGTTCCATATAATAAAACCATCAACTATAACTGTCATTACTAGTGAAGCAAACTGTGTCTTGAATAATTAAGAGAAAAAAAATCTTGTTTTGCTCCTTTGGTTTCAGTAATATACTAATAGCTAATCTGCCATACTCCTTAGGAATTAATTGTTCTTAACTCATATCACTGATTTTAAGATGTGTTTGTATTACAGAGGGGAAAAGAAAAACACGAAGTCCCCCTACCAAAACCACAAAAGATTACAATAAATTCTAAGGCAAACATTCCAAAAGTTTTCATCCATAAATTAAAAACAGTCTTCTAAATTGATTGTTGGCTTGCTTATTTTGAGTGTTTACAATGCTTTTTAGATTACTGTAGAAAAAGATCTCTTAGTTAAAGCTTGTTTAAATTTATGTTTAAATGTTTATACATGAAATCAGGACAAGTTACAAAACCACCTTCTATTCCCATTAAAGTGCTTCATGCTGAACTCCAAACTTGTAACTTTCTAATTTGGTTTAAAATTACAAATTCCAACACTCATTTTTACCAATTTATTTAACTTCAACACTTCTAAACAAGGTTCCCTGTGTAAGACCTGGAGTAGGATGGCCCATGTAGTAATTTTGGCGATATCGTAATATTACATCTATTTCATATCTGCACAGCAAGTTTGAACAGCAAGTGTAGAATTTCATTAATTGAGAATGGGTCCTTTTCAACCTTAAGACAAGATATTTTAGTGAGATATAACTGCCAAATTTTTTTCATTGCACATAAAGGAAATGATTTAATTAGAAAGGATAATATAAAATAGAACTCTTATGTAAAAACTGTATAAATGTGAAGAACAATATGAAGAGGATCCTACCCTTAGATTTTCTATATCTAAGACTTAAATGTGGCAATAGTTTTTAGACTACATATTTAACATATTTTCCCCATATAACTACCTACATACCCATAATGTTTTGAATACCTGTCAAGCCTATGAGATAAAGACATCACAATCTAATGGAAGAAAGAAAAATATGTTCTGTGAATTTTATTAAAATTCTCTTAAAATTACTTTCTAAAATAAAATTCAAACTCACATATCCCCCATCCTCAAAAAACTACCGAGTTGCAAATAAATAGATTCCAATGATGTAATTCCAAATTATCTAAAGCAGCAAGGACAACTGTGAGCATTTTTTTTTCTTCCCCAGTTGCAGTACTTAGGAGAAAATTTCAGTGTATACTGCATCCAAAACTCTTTAAGGTACTCCCACAAAAGAATCTAAACCTGGGAGTCAAATATTTTAATTAGCAATACTTTTAAATTCTGATTTATCATCAACATTAATTTTATTTTAAAAGTAGTATTCTACACTAGTTAAATATAATCGGATGCTTTAATCACAGGAATGTTATAGCAAACACCTCCTTCTCAGCCAATTTACTGGTCAACAGAGACTGCTAAACAATATAGCTTTTAAAGTTATCTGGCTTCATCTACCTTTCCTTAACTGGCAAAGTACTATAAGAGAAGATGAAAAAAAAAAACCAAAACAAAACCCTGAGGTGTAATGGGACTATCCAATATCCTAGAGTCATGAAATGAATATCTCTTTTTCGTGTAGCTCTGTCTATCCACCATAAACCTTTTAAAATGTTGTAACATTAGCTATGCTTCTAAAATACCTACGGAAATATAAGGAAGGCCCGTGTTCAGTGTGTTAGCTAGATGTTAATATGTAGCTCATTACCAGAAAGGTCTTTAAAGCTTATTTATTATACCTTTCATCATTATCAAGAGCAATCTGTTGTCATGAGTAATCAAAGAACCCCTGAGAACCTTATCTATTTTCAGGAATGATCATGCACATATAAATTACATTCTAGCTTGCAGACAACATTTTATAGTGCTATGAGGAGTCTTTCCACACACACACACACACAAAGCTAACTGGGATATAATTACTCTTTAGACTTTAAGTAAAATTTTGCTTTAAAAATCACTTTATTATATGTTCCATATTGACTTTGCTCATTAACTACTTAAGGAAAATACTTTGGGAACCACTAAGAAATAAGATTTTAAATCAGTTATCAAATGCTCTCAAGTAGGGAATTCCCTGGTGCTCCAGTGTTTAAGAAACCGCATTCCAATGAAGAGGACTCAGATTCAATCCCTGGTCAGGGAACTAAGATCCCATATGCGGCAGAGCAACTACTGAGCCCATACACTGCACAATGACAACAAAAGATCCTGCCTGCCACAACCAAGACCCAAGGCAGCCCAGTAAATAAATAAATATACATTTTTTAATGCTCTTTAAAGTAGGTAGGACAGTGGCCTTTTTTCTTACTCTTCCATGATTGCTCGAATATGCAGCAGTCCCAGTTACCCCACAACAGCTCACTGCTGTGTGCTGACCTGTGCTGTGTCAGCGAAGTCAGAGTAGAAAATAACACAAGCAAAGCCTTTCAAGATTCTTTCTGCACAGAAACATAAACTCTAAATGTGTAAACAAGACCAGGCAATGGAAGGAAAGTCTTCAATATGATGCGCTGAAATCCTTATGATGATTCATATTAACACCGGTTGGATTCTTTTCCTCCCTATCGCTATGACTGGACCACTCACTGCAGGGATCCCTCTAGCCTTCTCCACTGCTTTATGCCAAAGAATTCATCCCTCAGGCCTAAGGTGTCCTGCTCTCCTGGACATCTAGAATAACTTTCTCTCTTGTTTACTCTGAAGAACTGGGCCAAGAAAAGCTCTTTGCCCCTTTAACCACTGTATGTCATGAAGAAAACCGTGAACACGAGCTGTTACTCTCTAGGCACATGGATACCTACAAAATTCAAGAAAAATGATTATCTGGCTTTTTTTTAAATGGTAGATGTTCATATTATAACAAAAATCAATCTGATGGTCAAAAATTCCTCATTTCTAGGCTAAGACTCTTTATATCCTTTAAACAAACTGAAACTCTGTGACATTACCTGGCCCCACAGTAGCCCAGGGTGATAGACAGTGCAGTTGATGTCAATTCCTTGCACTTTCCTGTGAGTATAATCACTGCTTGTTGTCATGGGCTCTGTAGTACCTCTCTGTGGCAGGGGTCTACTCCTGAGCCCCACTGCCATCACGGTTTGGTTAGGTGCCATTGCTGGCCAAAGAAACAGAAGCAGAAGTGACATCCTGCCAGCTCCTGGAAGAAGCTGTGAGGGCCACCTGTGGCTGTGCCAGGAGAACTGCAAAGTCCTCACAGCAGGAGGCAGGCACCTGCGGGACACGTGCGGCCACCCTGCAAATTAAGAGAAGCTTCGGGGCGTGTGTCCGGGGAGAAGGTTAGAGTGTGCCTCAGCACAGCAAAAAGAGGGGACACTGGCCGCAGAGTTTAAACATAATAAAATGGACTTGGTCAAATTGCTCTTTATCCTTGTCATATGCAGGCAGTTCTAGACAATTTCAGTGGCCAAATGCCTGCTCTGGCCTGGGGTGACTGTTCTCACTGCCCCACCCCACCCGTCTTGAATACTGCTGTGTGAACTGTTCAAACTTTAGGATTGGTTGTGACTTCAGGAAGCTGGCAAAAGGAATTAAACCCTAACATTCTAGCTGAGGTTTTAGTTTATGTCACATGTATAATATCTGCTCGTCCTGTTCATCCTTGACTTGCTTCTTCCTCTTCTATTCCTCCGTGCTACCCATGGACGTGAATTTTAACCACATAAGCTGCACAGAAGGAATCTCCATACACATATATACACTTCCTATGTTTCCTGTGAAAACAGAAGCCTAGAAAGATGACTGAAACTATAGTCCACACAACACTACACTGGTCATTTAAACTTCGTAGTCCTGGATTAGTATAAGTGCAAAGTAAGGGACATCCCTGACCCTAGATCCTCCCACAGCCTCCTTCCTTTTCTACTATTTTAAACAAGGTTTAACTGTGAAAAATACTGACAGTACTCAACTTCTAATACTCTGTAAGTTTCATCACAGCTTCAGAGAGAAAGTTCTTAAGAAGGTTTTCCACTTCCATGAACAGGCATGGTTAGCCTTTCATATCAAGATAAGCATGCACAGCTTATCAAGATAAGCAAAGTACAGTGAGATGTCAGAGGAGAAATGATTATACCAGTTGGTGCTGTATCTAATCCCAATTTTTGCTTCCATCTTATCTCTTAGCACAATGAATATAGTTCAGCCATCATGAACCGACTATTATTCTCCAAATACAGCACAGAGCTTCACATCCCACATCTCTTTCTGCTTCCTCTTTTCCCAAGCCTAGAGTGCATTCCTCATTTCGTCTCAGTCTAATATACATTGCTGCTGCCAAGTCGCTTCAGTCATGTCTGACTCTGTGCGACCCCAGAGACAACAGCCCACCAGGCTCCCCTGTCTCTGGGATTCTCCAGGAAAGAACACTGGAGGGGGTTGCCGTTTCCATTACATCCTTTAATTCCAGTGCCATCTCCTCTGCACACACCTCTCCCCTCTTTCAGTCTCTAGTTCACCCTAGTATCATAATTTGCTTTCCTAAGGGACAGAAGTATTTAAAAGCTCAGTGAACAGAATTCAGGCTTTAGCCAGGAGGTGTTATTTCTCACTGGTCCCAGACTCTAAAATGTAGATGAAACCAGTACTTATTTCACAGGGTTGCACCGAGGCCTGAATGAGGAGTGCACACAAGATGCTGACCATATAGTTCCCTGGGGTCGCAAAGAGGCAACATGACTGAGCCAACTTCAATTTCACTTTCATCATACATTAAATATATGCTATAAGGCCTTTTCTGCAACCCACTCTATTTGCCACAATTATTTTCATCAATTCTAGACGGACAGGTAGAGGTATGGACTTATCAATGCTGATTCTAAACAAAAACTCATAGACTTTACTCAGAATGCCTGTAGGCATATATCAGCAATACCGTATCTTGTATGGACAATGATCTGGGTTCTAATGTAACAAAAAGCTACAAGACACAAATTCAGATGGAAAGAGTTTACTAGTTTCAGTACACTGCATGATATCATGGACATGACTGAGACAATTAATAGAAAAAAATTCATAAATAAAAAAATATGACAATTATGATTTAAACTACAAACAGTAATATTTTAGCTCTTAAATCCATTTTCCTTTCTGAGGCAAATAAGGCATGAAATTTAAACAAATGCACAAAACTCTAAAATTTACTTAGGATAAATGGATGGGATGACTAAACTGTATTAATACATAGGAAAACCATATTACAAAATGCCCAACTATGAATCTAATTATATTCCAAGTTCTAAGACTTTTATCAGTAATGAAAGATACATAGAAGTTAATTTTCTTTATGATAAAATCTATAAAGCATCATTTTGCTTCTTTTCCTTAAAACTGTGTTAACACACGTACAGGAATATATTCATGATAAAGTAGAATGGTTCAACTTTTGAACGCCCTAAAAAAAGTTCTAACATGTAACTGCAGTAGTCCTGCTAATGTTACACCAAAGAGTAAGAACACAAAAAGAGCATGCTCTGTATAAAGAATTCTATCTTAATTCCCAGTAACAGATACCTCTGTAAAAAGAGTCAGCTCATGCAGGAACAATTCAATGTTTTGTTTCTCTTTTGCATTAAATTCAGTTTCTCCATATACTTTGCATTTAAACAGAGATGTGTTTTCATGTGTACTTATCTAAAGGGAAACCTGTTTTATCATAGGAAAGGTCAAAGGCAACACTCTACACAGTATACAAGGAGTCCTTTTATAACCATAAAAGAGAGCAAAAAGGAATGTAAAACTCATCTTCCTGGCTTCAAAAGAAAGTTGGAAATGGATTATCAAGGAAATTAGTCACTGATCTTCTGAAGATGAAGCTAGATGTCACAGGTAGGTTCCAACTATTTTTATGTTGAGTCAGCAGCTTCCATCCCAGAGATTTAAATGCACAATGAAAACAAAACCACTAAATTTATTTGTCTATCCTTTTATAGATATAATTCTAATACTATTAAAGTATCATATTGTCAAATTTAGAGCATCATCTTGAATCCGCATTGAAAATTAGCTCCATAATTAGTTCCAATTCAAGAAGAAAATATGAAAGTGAGCCAAATAATTTTAATCTGAGACCACCAAATGTAAAAAAGGAAGTTAATGAGTCAAAGGGAAAACTGATAATTAAAGAGAAGAAAAAACAAGAAAGTTCCAGAAAAACATCTATTTCTGCTGTACTGACTATGCCAAAGCCTTTGACTGTGTGGATCACAATAAACCGTGGAAAATTCTGAAAGAGATGGGAATACCAGACCACCTGACCTGCCTCTTCAGAAACCTGTATGCAGGTCAGGAAGCAACAGTTAGAACTGGACATGGAACAACAGACTGGTTCCAAATAGGAAAAAGAGTT
>NW_011495023.1:12793275-12795468 GCF_000754665.1 Bison bison bison
GAAAAAGAGTTCGTCAAGGCTGTATATTGTCACCCTGCTTATTTAACTTATATGCAGAGTACATCATGAGAAACGTTGGACTGGAAGAAGCACAAGCTGGAATCAAGATTGCCGGGAGAAATATCAATAACCTCAGATATGCAGATGATACCACCCTTATGGCAGAAAGCAAAGAAGAACTAAAGAGCCTCTTGATGAAAGTGAAAGAGGAGAGTGAAAAACTTGGCTTAAAGCTCAACATTCAGAAAACTAAAATCATGGCATCTGGTCCCATTACTTCATGGCAAATAGATGGGGAAACAGTGGAAACAGTGGTTGACTTTATTTTTGGGGGCTCCAAAATCACTGCAGATGGTGACTGCAACCATGAAATTAAAAGATGCTTACTCCTTGGAAGGAAAGTTAGGACCAACCTAGACAGCATATTAAAAAGCAGAGACATTACTTTGCCAACAAAGGTCTGTCTAGTCAAGGCTATGGTTTTCCAGCAGTAATGTATGGATGTGAGTCCTAAAAATATACTGTTCATCTCAAAAAGAAAAAGAAGTTATTTCACTGAATAGAAACAATTTTCTCATCCATCCTCAAACCATGAAGACAGATTTTTAAATGATTATTTATGAATACTCAAGGAAGTTTTTTATTCACTCATCTGGAGAAAGAATCTGTGTATGTATATGTGTGTATTTAAGTTGATCAGGCCAAAGAAAAAAGTAAGTTCTTCAATTTTTGTCTCCATATAGGATACTGCAAGCATTAACAGTTATTTCTTGATTTCTTGATTTCAAGCTTAGGGATCTATTGAATTCTTATGATAAAAGACAACTTAGCATATGCAGCTCCATTTTCCCCCTTTATCAAGTACCAACATGGTTACATCACAATGTGAAATAAATCTTCAGTGTATTCTGCTAATTTATTTCTTCATCTGTTTAACAAAAATCTATAGAGCATTGTTCTAGGTGCTAGAAACAGGAAGAGACAAAGTGGACACGAATTCTGCCATCATTGAGCTTACTAGTGAGATAATACCTAAAACAAGTAAGTAAAATATATGTTATGTGCCTAGTGACCAGAAAATATTAAAAATCTTACAGTTTAATAAAAAGACAAACAGCCGAATTCAAAATCAGGCAAGGGACATGAACAGACAGTTCCTCAAAGAAGATATACAAATGGCCAAAGAGCATATAAAAAGATGATCAACATCATCAGTCATTAGGAAAATGTAAGTCAAGCCACAACAACTACTTAATGCCCACTAGGATGGCAATACTAATAATGGGACAGTAACAAGTGTTGGCTCCAAGCCAGGCTTCAGCAATATGTGAACCGTGAACTTCCTGATGTTCAAGCTGGTTTTAGAAAAGACAGAGGAACCAGAGATCAAATTGCCAACATCCGCTGGATCACAGAAAAAGCAAGAGAGTTCCAGAAAAGCATCTATTTCTGCTTTATTGACTATGCCAAAGCCTTTGACTGTGTGGATCACAATAAACTGTGGAAAATTTGGAAAGAGATGGGAATACCAGACCACCTGCCCTGCCTCTTGAGAAATTTGTATGCAGGTCAGGAAGCAACAGTTAGAACTGGACATGGAACAACAGACTGGTTCCAAATAGGAAAAGGAGTTCGTCAAGGCTGTATATTGTCACCCTGCTTATTTACCTTATATGCAGAGTACATCCTGAGAAACGCTGGACTGCAAGAAGCACAAGCTGGAATCAAGATTGCCAGGAGAAATATCAATAACCTCAGATATGCAGATGACACCACCCTTATGGCAGAAAGTGAAGAGGAACTAAAAAGCCTCTTGATGAAAGTGAAAGAGGAGAGTGAAAAAGTTGGCTTAAAGCTCAACATTCAGAAAACAAAGATTATGGCATCTAGTCCCACCACTTCATGGGAAATAGATGGGGAAACAGTGGAGAAACAGTGTCAGACTTTATTTTTGGGGGCTCCAAAATACTGCAGATGGTGACTGCAGCCATGAAATTAAAAGACGCTTACTCCTTGGAAGGAAAGTTATGACCAACCTAGATAGCATATTCAAAAGCAGAGACATTACTTTACCAACAACGGTCCGTCTAGTCAAGGCTATGGTTTTTCCAGTGGTCATGTATGGATGTGAGAGTTGGACTGTGAAGAAGACTGAGCGCTGAAGAATTGATGCTTTTGAACTGTGGTGTCGGA
>NW_011495023.1:12795600-12816444 GCF_000754665.1 Bison bison bison
GACCCTTGAGAGTCCCTTGGACTGCAAGGAGATCCAACCAGTCCATTCTGAAGGAGATCAGCCCTGGGATTTCTTTGGAAGGAATGATGCTAAAGCTGAAACTCCAGTACTTTGGCCACCTCATGTGAAGAGTTTACTCGTTGGAAAAGACTCTGATGCTGGGAGGGATTGGGGGCAGGAGGAGAAGAGGACAACAGAGGATGAGATGGCTGGATGGCATCACTGACTCTATGGACGTGAGTCTGGGTAAACTCCGGGAGTTGGTGATGGATAGGGAGGCCTGGCGTGCTGCAGTTCATGGGGTCGCAAAGAGTCGGACACGACTGAGTGACTGAACTGAACTGAACTGAACAAGTGTTGGCAAAGATGTGGAGAACTGGGGACCCTTGTTTACTGCTGATAGGAATGTAAAATGGTATAGTCACTGGGAAGCAGCTTGGCATTTCCCCAAAAATTAAAACATAAAACTGCCATATAACCCAGCAATTCCAGTTCTAGATTGATACCAAACTCCCAAAAGAATTGAGAACAGGGACTCAAACAGGTCCTTGTGTAGCAAAGTTCACTACAGTACTATTCACCGTAACCCCAGGCAGAAACAAACCACACATCCACTGATGAGTGGACACACTGTGTGACATGCACACAGTGGAGGATCATTCTTTCAGAAGAGGGCTGAAGCGCTGAGACAGGCTAAAATAAGGATAAGCCTCAAGACACAAAAAGTGATATGCTGTATGATTCATTTATATGAAATATCCAGTACAGGGAAATTCGAGACCGAAAGCAAACCGGTGGCTGCCAGGATTCCAGGCGGGAAGAATAGGGAGTAACTGCTAAATAGATCTGGGGTTTTACTTCAGGGTGATGAATATGTTTTAGTAGTAGATAACAGGTGATGGCTACACAATATTGTGAAATGTGCCAAATATGGTTAATTTTGTTACATGAATTTTACCTCAATTAAAAAATATCTATTTTGAAAATAAGTGGGAGAGAGACTGTTAATGAAAAGGGAGGAGGACTGAGATTTTTATAAAGGGTCCCAGGGAAGGCCTCACTAAGAAACTGACACTTGAATCCTGATCTGAAGTACAGAGTTCCATACCAAGGTCACAGGTGTGAGGCCTTGTACTAAGGCCGTAGAGTCCCCCACCAAGGTCATCTCCCAGAACTGACTGAGCCCCATAGCAACCATTGCCATGAGTCCTCACATCCTTACCACCCAGTTCCCTGGTAAAAATACCCACTCAAGTACTCACCCTATAGCACCCTAACCAATCACCTAATGCCACCCTTTCAGCAAGAATTTTGTCTTGAGGCTACAGAAACTGACTACTAACCCACGAAAGGGGTCGGCTCTCTCTTGACAGGCCCACGATTCTAAGTCAGCTCTCCCTGGTCTGCCAGGGGTCAGCCCACTGTGCTCACAGTGCCCTCATTATCTCAGCTCTTTGTTCTTAATAATAAAGTCACTCCCTTCTGAAATGCTCCATGTCTGGAGATTGTTTTCCAACCTGCGCTCAGATTGCCATGCACGACATGAAGGTAGGGAGGAATCCTTGATACAGACGTCCACTCCAAGATCCTAAAGGCAAGAGCAGGGGTGGAGGGCTTGTTTCCCGTTGGAGGTACAGGAAAAGCCACTGTGGCCAAGCAAGACAGGAGGGGAGAGGAGCAAGAAACACGCTTATAGGGCACTGGGGAGTCTGATGAGCCGAGGGAGGGCCGAGGGGGTCACTCTAAGGACACTGGCTTTTACTCTTAGTGAAAAGGGAGCCAATGACATGAAGTGACTCCATTTAATGGGCTCATTCTATTGCTGAATTGAGAAGCTATTAAGCTCCATGAAGGGCAACAGCATGCTCGTCAGTTAGGAAGCTACTGCCACGACCTAGGGCAGAGCATTCTCCAATCTGTCTTTCAGTTCTTTCAGGAAGTTTTCGGTTTCTCTTCTGTCCTTCAAATGTCCTTTCCTCACGGCTTCAATAGTTTCATGGAGTTCATCATAAATTCTCTTATGGTTCTTGGTTTTTTGCAATTTTCTTTTGATGCCTTCATTGTCCTACATTATCTCTAATCTTTTGAGCTCTTTTTCCCTATTTGTTCTGATTTCTGTTTTTCACATTAACATTTCTCAAATGTCTCATGATCCTTGGTGGTCTTTTAATATGTGAGAGACTAAAAAGCACTGTCTGTGTGGGCAGGCCTTGTAAACCTCACTGTGGGGTTATTTTGGCTGGGCCGTTTCACTGCAATATCTTGACCTTGTCAATGTAGCCAAAGAAAAATAAATGGCCTTAACCATGAGTAGCTGCATTTGACAAGCGCAAAGCTGTGGAGTTTTCTGACGGTCTACGGTCTATTAAAAACACACATCTCATTAGACTTCTCACTCCTCACCTATCTCAATCTATCACCAAGTTCTGTCAACTCAGGAATAAATCTCTCAAATTTATATACAGTTGATCCTTGAACAATGCAGGGGTTGGGGACACGGACCCTCAGCACAGTCAAAAACTCACAGGAAACTTAAAATTGGCCCTGTGTATTCACAGTTCCTCCGTATCTGTGGTTCTGTATCCACAGATTCAACCAACTGGAGATCCACCCAACCAGAAATTGTGTAGTATTTACTAATGAAAAAAAAATTCTATGTAAAATCAGTTCAAATCCATGTTGTTCAAAGGTCAGCTGTACGTCTATCCATGTCTACCGTTGATACCTTGGATCAAACTACCTTTTGCTCATCAGGAAGTCTACAGGAGTCTTGTTTATCTAGTCCCTAGGATACCCTTCAATGTCTGCTTTCTACAGTTAGCCAGAGTGATTTTTTTCAAAATGTACTTTTAGTCCTGTTCCCTTCCTTCCTATCTCTCCCTCAAACTACTCCCAGCACCGGTTTTTAAACTCCAGTGGCTGCCCTGACTCTTAGAAGAGCGCACAGGCTGTCTACCTTTGCAGCTTCCTCCTGCCCCCACCTCCAAGCCTCAGGGCTCCCCTTCTCTTTCAGCTGTTCGCACCACAGTCCTTTCTTCTGCAGTGAGTTGCTTGCTCCAACTATTTTCCCTGTAGGAACTGCTTTTTTCCCTTTCCCTGTAGCTTAATTTTACTGATGCCTCAGGGCTCATTTTCAACATCAATTCCTCAAGGAGTCATCCCTAATCTTCCTCTAATCCACCTTTAGAGACCTGTGCTTTGTCAGCACCCATCACAGCTTTAGTTTTTTAAGTGTGACTCTTTGATTAATGCCTCCTCCATGAGAATGCACACATCCATAACAGGCGCCTAATCTATTTTTTCCTCACCACTGTATTCACAGCACCTGGCATAATGCCAGGCACATAGTAAATAAACCCTGTAAATATGTAAGAAATGGGTACATACGTAAATGAAGAGAACTGCGACTATAATCACTCCCAGTGTATAAGTCACATGAGAAAGTCTATTGCTTTTCAAAGGCATTTTATTGGGTTGGCCAAAAAATTCATTTGGGTTTCCTGTAACAGCTTATGGAAAAGCCTAACAAACTTTCTGGCCAACCCAACACAATGCCAAATTACAGACTGCCTTTAAAATCATGACCTTAAAACATGCTTTTTAAATAGTATTTCATCATAATCAGTACAAAGAAGTCAGCGTACACAAAATACTTTTCCTGACAAACACACAGGTTTTGTAGAAAAAGGTATCAATATTCTCTTTAAGTTTTGGGGGAGGGAGACAGAGGGGAAATTGTGTTATTTCAGGTTAGGAACATACGAGTGAATAAACCTACCAAAAACAAACCAAAAACAATAACAAAAATAAATTCACTGCCAAAATCACTTACTCAAATATATAAATATCCAAAAAAGTATGATCAAGTAACAGATCTTATTGTAATGTAAAAACAAACAAAGTTTACAATATTACCTAAATGGCAAACACTACATGAATAAAATTTTGAAAAATTTAAATTTGGACCCAGTAAATATTATCAAGTATTATTAATACTGGGCTTCCCTGGTGGCTCAGATGGTAAAGAATCTACCTATAATACAGGAGACCTAGGTTTGTTCCATCCCTGGGTTGGGAAGATTCCCTGGAAGAGGGCATGGTAACCCATTCCAGTATTCTTGCCTGGAGAATCCCCATGGACAGAGGAGCTGGCGGGCTGCAGTCCATGGGGTTGCAAGGAGTCGGACACAACAGAGACTGAGCACATTATTAATATCATTTACCATTTACATGTTCTTCCAGCTTTGTAACAGTTTATTTCAAAGGGAAAAATTCTTTACATGTAACTTTTTAAAGATACCATGTGCAAGCAATCCAAATTCAATTGCTCTAAAATTCACTGAAAAAGAAGTACCATGCTTTTAAGAGGCTTCAGAGTGAGTCATGAAAAAACATTTTTAGAAGATATAAATGTCACTGGAACCTAAATGTGGGAAATTTGTGCAAAGGCTTTATTCATGAAACTAATGAATTCCCTATACTTTGATGGACAGGGAAGCCTGGAGTGCTGCAGTCCATGAGGTCACAGAGAGTCGGACACGACTGAGCAACTAAACTACACAAAGGTAAGTGTAAAAACAATTAGCACAAAATTTAATTAAGAGTTCTAAAAGAGAGATAAGGTATTTGAAATATACAAATTGAATAATTTCTAACAGCAGAAGAACCTAAAATCTTAACATAAACTTCTATAATCACTTTAAATTTACGTGCACTTTCCTATTAGGATTATTAGTAGCTTTGAGGATGTATATAAATGAAGACAGATTTAAAAACCTTGACTGGACTTCCCTGGTGGTGCAGCGGTTAAGAATCCACCTGCCAACGCAGGGGACATGGGTTGAATCCCTGATCCAGGAAGACCCCACATGCTGTGGGGCAACTCAGCCTGTGCTCTAGAGCCTGGGCTCCACAACGAGAGAAGCCACTGCAATCAAAGCTGGCGTACCCCAACGAAGGGTGACCCCAACTCATCCCAACCAGAAAAAGCAACGTGTAGAAACAAAGACCCAACGCAGCCAAAAACAAACAAAGGTTGAAAAATCTTGACTGATTTCCACAGTGTACACTGAGTGTGTTTTGAGGCCTACATACAACAGGTGTTGCAGGGGTCTTTGTTTTTTCTCTATATATGTACCTCATGAGTCCAATTCAACTCTTCACTGCATGTGGCTGAGGTCTGTGGATAAGAAAATCAATGAGAGTCCCTGCCCCATACAAGGCTCACTACTGACCAGGAGCCATGAGACAAAAGGCTTGAGGGGAACAACTGTGCATCTTGGGAATGACAAAGGGAACTTCATTGGCAACAACGAAGCAAACCAGGACAGGTAGGGGGCAGTGTGTATTTCACAGAACGGTGAGTACTCCCACGACACTCTCGACATACCTGATATCAATGCTTGAAAACAGAATGTCTGCACTGTTACATAGCTCAACCGACACTGTTGCTTGTATTAATCTCCCATGAAATCTTTTCTGCTATTTTGACAACAAAATCATTTCTTAAATATCACTCATAAAATTTAAGATTTAAAATAGTTTTATCTTCAAGGTTCTACTGTAGGACCTTGGTCCTACAGGAAACTCTGTAGGTCCATAGGAAACTCTACTCAATGCTATGCGGCAGCCTGGATGGGAGGGGAGTTTTGGGGAGAGTGGATACATGTATATGTATGGCTGAGTCCCTTTGCTGCGCCCCTGAAACTATCACAACGTTGTTAATCAACTATATACTCCAATACAAAATAAAAAGTTAAAATTAAAAAACACATTTTATCTGTCTTTTATATTTCATAGAATTTAATAGTTTTCCTAACGCTAAAGAATAGGGCTGTGATAAAAATAATAACTGACTTGAAAACACATTTCTGTATGTGAACTGGAACGGATTTCCTTTTCTGGAAATTTATAACACTTGACACTAAAATTAGTCAAATGATGAAATCTTCAGTCAGGGAATTAGGTGTTTAGTTTCTGCAGGTTACACTTGCTTTTAACGTCTTCCTCTCTACTTCAGGAGGGAAATGAACAGCAAAAGCTGTCAGATGAAATACAACAAATCAGTAAGATCTGTACTTTTCAATTGTATTTATAGCTTTCCCTGTAGGGAAAGGTTAAGCCTGTATCTGCCACTAAAACCACTTGCTGGATGTTTGCCAGCACCATAAAAATACAGTAATAAATAATGAAACAGATCCACTAAACCTAGCACTGTCAGTTTAGTCTTTAGTACAATTTATATAATTCATACTTCTTACAACAGACACAAATAAAGAACACTAACAAGTACAAGCTGAAAGAGCATGCAGAGTGATCAGCAAAGTGCAACAGGATTAAGAAACATCAAAAATAGAATTCTTTATTTTCTCCCTTTAGTCCAACATCTAGCACGTCTACGCAGGCATACCAGAATAATGAAAAAGGCAATGATGATGATGATGATGGCAGCTAAGATTTACTGGGCATTTAACATGTACTAGGTTCTGCTAAATGTTTTATATTTAAGCCTGACAACAATCCTAAGAACAAGATCCTATTTCTAAATCCTATTTTAAAGACATGGGCGAAGAGGCTGAGCCATGTTGGAAGTGGCAAGGCTGGGATGCTAACAAAGGCTTTTGAATTCAAAGCTCTAAACCAGTCAATTGTGGGAAGAGAAAGATTATAAAGCCTTGGATTTAGCAACACTTTTCTGGGGGCAAAAATTTTAAACACATTCAAATGGATTTAACCTAGTTCGATATTGTTATACTATATATACTAAAACTGTGGAAATATTCCATCCTAAAAGAGCAACTGACTTCTAAATCATTGAACTATTAATAAATTTCAAAATATTTTCCTAGATGTTGTAACTAAAACTATTTTATATCACGTAAATTAGATTTTTATCCTCTAGAAAACAGTAACTCAAAACATTTAATTTCAATTATTTTCACCATAACACAGTGATTTCTGAAAAAAATCAGAAGTCAAACTTGTAAAGTTGGTAAAGATAAAGAAATTATAACTAAATCAGGACAGACTTGACTGAAATGATCCCAAAACTAGAGCAGGACAATCGTATAAGCAGTATGATCCTTTAGTATTGCTTTTTTAGATTTTGAAACAATCCACTGAACTCTGTATAAAGATTCAAACTAAATATGGATGTAATATTACCTGTTTGCCTGATGTCAAACTTAAAAACAACAACAAAGAGATCCTGCAAAGCATACCTTGGCAAAAAATACGGTCAGGTGAGTTTCACTGCCAACAATCCAAATAGGGAATTTTGGAGATTTCAAGTAAGAGCCAACCTAGAACAAAGGTAGTAAAATAAGTAAATGAAAATTTTATATTGCCTATTAAATATTTACCAACAAATGCTTGAAGCATCACTAAAGTGCCTAATTCATATTTAAATGGAATAATGGGATTGTGCCAGAATGCCTTACCCATAAAGGTCAAACGTTAAATGTAAAAATGAGTGTTATAAAGACTGTCAGGGCAAAGCTTATACTGCATCATTCCACTAGAATAATAATAATAATACAGATTTAACACAGCAAAAAAGAAATTAGTGTAACCCAAGAATCATTCTCATGTCTCACTGAAAATCTTAGATAAAATTTAGGCCACTTCTAGGAATTTCAGCTTGGTACTTCAAACTCTAAAACTATAAATCTGATGATAATTACTTTATCAGGAAAATAATCATAAATTAACAAGTGAGTAGATACATGAATAAATAAGAGAAAAAGCCTTAAGAACATCCTGTCTTCAAAGAACTTAGAGCAATATAATAAATAGACTCTCTAAAGCAAAATACATACTTCCATCTAGGAATAGTAAAGAATCCTTCACTTGATTCTTTATGGCAGGAAGTAAGTTCAAAGTTACACAATATTAATTCTCTCTAAAATACATTAAAAAGTTATACCTTATAGCCTGCCTCCAAGGTTACACACTTAACCTATAAAAACAATAGCACCAAAAATTTAAGGGTATCATTTTTGTGTGACAGAGAAAAGGCAAGCTTAAAATTCAACAGGTGAAAAACTGACTTGTGAAATCTGACCATGTTCACATCAGTCACTCACACTGTTAGATGGACAAGGACTCTGAAAAACAAGTAACCTTACCAATTACATTTGCTGAGTTTTCTTTTCTCACACAGACCTTCACCCGCCCCCCAACCCCCACTGGAGCTGGGAAATCCCAAGTGGCTACTTGCAGCGGTCAGTCAGGGTCAACTATTCATCACTAAGCGGCCAAAAGCCTCGCCATGGTGTCCTGCTTTCAACCACCTTACTGTGACCATTAGGAGGGCAGTGGGAGAGTAAAACTATTTTTTGACCTGTGATGGGAGACATGAGCTGGATGTGCTAATCACAATGAACAACCAGTAGAGGAGGAAGGGTGATCTGAGGACAATACAGAAGATAACAGTAAAAGGAAAAGGAGAAGACAAAGCTTATCAGAGATTCAGAATTGAGGGATTTCAGAGGTTTTCGGCCAAGTCCGTCCATTCTACATAAGGAAACCAGAAGATACACAGGATCAGTGCCTGGTCTGAATTCAAACAGCTAACTAGCAGAGAGTCGGAATTAAAACTCATGTTTTCTGACACATAATGTGGCAGCTCTCCATTACATCATGCTACCTCTTGTGATGCAAAGTTTAGACATCGTTTAATTCCTCTTCTAGAAAAAGTGGGCATGTATCAGTGTGTAAGCGTGTGTGTGTGTTAAGGTAGAAGTAATAAAAAATGAGGATAAAATTATATACAGTGGGATCAAAGGGTAAATGAATGCTGAACTCATGCAGTGTTTTGTAATAATAAAAATAAATAAATTGAAAGGGCATAAATAGTGCACCCCCCCCTTTGGAAAACAGTTTGCCAGTTCCTCCAAAAATTATGTAGATACCATGTGATCAAGTAATTTCATTCCTGGGTACACACCCAAGAGAAACAGAACCATGTCCACAAAACACTAATGTTCACAGTAGTATTATACATTATTATGTTAGTATTATATATTAATGTTCATAGCAGTATTATTCATAAGAGTCAAAAATCAGAAACAATCTAAATGTCCATCAACTACTAAAGAGAAAAACAAAATTGATATAAATTGATAAATCATACAAAAGAATATTATTTGGTCATAAAAAAGAAATTAAGTACTAATATACAGGAATGAACAATGGAAACATTATGCTAAGTGAAAGAAGCCGCCAGACATGAAAGGCCACATACTGTTCGATTCCATTTAGATGAACTATCCAGAAGAGGCAAAGCTTCAGCGTCAAAAAGGCGCCAGGGGCTGGCAAGGAATGAGGAAATGACAGCTAAAGCGTGTAGAGGATCTTGGAGTGAGGAAATGTACTGAAATTAGATAGTGGTCATGATGGCAGAGGCTTGTGAATACACAAAAAAACCCACTGAATTATATACTTTAAAATGGTGAATTTTATGGCATCGGAGTTCTATATCTATTTTTTTTTTAAAGTGCACACCCCAAAGCACTCAGAGTCAACCTTTCATCTCAGTACACTCTCATAGACACATGCACACAGGAGCTGGAGACAGGGAGAGAGAAAGAGAGCCAGAGAGCCCATGAGAGAGACTGTTTCCTTTGTCTTAATGAATGCATATGATAAAAGTAATATGAAATTGATCATTTTAACTCTAAAGGGCAATTTGCTACACTATCAAAGAAAAGGAAAACATTCAGACTCACAAAATTCATTAACAACACAATTATTTCCTTACTGCTGTTTCTCTAAATGTTTGATAAAAAGTATATAATTCCAAGTATATATATTTTTTCAGAAGGACAGCTATAATTATATACAGATGAGCACCACAGTGTAAGAGTTTTATTTTTCTTCTTTTGTAAATGCTTATCTTCACTTAGTTTCGAGGTCCTCACTAGGGGCTCGTCAGCTTCCTTTAAAAAAGGCAGCTGATGAAGTCCAAACCTCCCTGATATGTCTCCCACACTCCAGGCCACCATGCATGGCCCTAATCGCCTTGGAGCCCGGTACCAGACAAGGGATGACTCCCAAGCCCCAGAGCCCACTGAATCTATTCAAACCAGCCAGCCCACAGTGGGGCCAGGCATGGCTTGCACGGCCCCCCAGCCAACTCCACACCAGTTCCCATAAGGAAGCTGCTCTCAGGCCTGCAGTCTACTAGTGCCTTGTCTACAGGTCTCCTTCTCTCCCTGGCCCTGTCTTGGAGCTTTCTCTTGTTTACAGCTGTAAGTAACAGAAGTGTTCTGCCTTTCATCTATCTGAGCATCTGTGTGCTGTATCCTACCATAAGAAATATCTTTAAACCCTAGAAAACACCACCAATACTGCTAGAACACTAGACCGGTAATACTAGGGCAGTACTAAGGCAGTAATACTGGGGTAACAGGAGACTATACAGCAGCTAATGACTTCCCACTATGATCTTAGGCAGCAAACAAACATTCCTCTGTTCTACCTAACTGTTAAAGAAAAGCAAATGCGCATATTTAGAAGAGCTCACCATTGTGGTGAAACTGTCTGCTCATTCATTCAACAAATGTTTACTGAGCATCTAATATGTACCCAGAAAGACAATGTGACTGCTTTCATAGAGTTAATATTCCATTAAGGGCAATAGAAAAATCCAAGATTAAAAAAAAAAAAAAAAAGATAACTAAGCCAACAAAAAAGGTCATTACAAAGTGATTATTCCTACAAAAAAATGTGAAAAGAGTCAGTGGGAAATGGTCCAGGAAAAGGCCCTTAAGGTACCATCTGAGTTAGGGCTTGAAGGAGAGAGGAGTGATCCATTCAGCTGGAGTATTCCAGGCAGAAATGAAAGAAGTATAAAGATTCATCAGGTAAGGGCTTGTTGTTTAGTCGCTAAGTCATGACTGAGTCTCTGCAATCCCGTGGACTGCAGCCCACCTAGGTCCCTCTGTCCATGGGATTTCCCGGCAAGAAAACCGGAATGGGTTGCCATTTCCTTCTCCAGGGGATCTTTCCAACCCAGGGAAGGTAAGGGCTTGGCACGTATGAAGAACTGACAAGAGACAGTGTGGCTGGAGGGCAGAGAATCCAGACCATCAGGGCCTTAAGGCCACAGGGTGAAGATTTCAGAACATATCACCTTCACTCTCTATCCTCCTGCAAAACACACACCGTGCACTTTTTAGAAAACAGCTTCACTGAAGTATCTTTGACATACAAAAACAACATATTTAAGGTGGACAACTTGATGTTTTAATACATGTATATACTGTAAAAAGATCACCACAATCAAGCTAATTAACACCCATTATCTCTATCTAGTCGTCATTTTTTTATGTGCATACACAGTCACACTTTTGGGAATATGAATGGTTGTTTGTGGATGTGTTGGGGAGGAGACACAGCTTTATTCCCTGGTTGCTAGACTGCCTCAGGATAGCTTTAGCTTGTGTAACTGAAGTCACTAAAAATGTAAGAGTCACTACTGTTTGACAGGACAATTACTATTAATGAATAAAGGCAGGATGAAGTCATTTGATCATCATGTCCATATCATCCCTGTGCAAGTGTTGTCATGAAAGGCGAATGTTGCCTAGTAAAAAAGAAAGGAAATAGAGGAAGGAGAGGAAGGGAGGGGATGGAGGATGAGGAAGACGAGGAAGGCAGGCAGGCAGGCAGGAAAGGACTGTTACTGTTACTAAAAATAATCACCACCACTAGAACCACTGCTATGGAACCACCATTCTAAACTGGAAAAGAATAGGAGATCTACTTCTTTTTCCAAAATCAGAACATCTTATTAAATGCAAATCATTAATGATTTAAACTCCATTTAAAACTATTTGGAATATCCATAGTAATTTCAGATTATGCAGGAAAAGTGATGAGATATGTATCAAAAAGTGAGAACTTCATGGTAGCTTCTAATCCTAGCACATGTGTTAAGAGTTTAATGCTGTGAAATGCTTGGGTCTTTCTACTTTTAGTGTGAAATCATTTTTCAGATGAAATAGACAAAAGTTAGAATTTCAGGCATTTAGCTAATTGTTTTACTATGCCTGACAAAATATTACCAGTTGTTTCAGTGAAACATATTGTTAGTATGGAAGATCAAATAGGACATTCTCTCCCCTCAGTTTATCAAAAGCTTTATTTATATTCAATAATGGATATCTGTTTTCATAAATTATTTCAAAGTGGGTTCTGCCTCTGACCCTCAAAAGGAATGAGCCTAAAAAAATAGGAAACTCAGCATGATCGGCCAGCTTAACTCTATCCTTGATAAGCCTGTCAGTTCAGAAAGGGTGATGAAAAAGGAATTGAGAGTATACACTATCAGCAGTAAACTAAAATATGCTGTCATAGGAGAAAAATGCTCTCTGTAACAGTGGACAAGTGAATAAAAACCATTCAAAGGACCTTAAAAATCAACTTACTTTACAGTATCTTAAAGCTTCCATGAGTGTTAAGAATCCTACAGCAGCTTGTTCATGTATACCAAGAAGTTCTGCAACAAAAAAGTCAGCAATGCATTAGCATACAGATCTGAAAAACACTTCAATATAAATACATATGTACACATACATATATATGTTCTATACCAAAACTTTTACCCAAAATTGTACCTTAAAAGTCTAGCATATATTTACTGTTAAGAGTTCACATCAAGTCATCATGATAGTCCTATTCATTATAAAATACCAATAGATTAGGTAATAGAGCCTTTGTATGTACATTAAATGCATTTATAAAACTTTATATTCAATGTTAACTTTTGATAGACATTTGATACCTTCCCTTTCTCCTCTAAATAAACACAAGCAGCAGCTTAAGACTGCGGAAATAATGAAGAACAGAACACAGTACCTGCTTTACAAAGGCTAGTGTTAGTCGCTCAGTTGTGTCTGACTCTTTGCGACCCCATGGGCTGTATGTAGTCCACTAGGCTCCTCTGTCCATGGGATTCTCCAGGCAAGAATACTGGAGTGGGTAGCCATTCCCTTCTCCAGGGAATCTTCCAACCCAGGGATCGAACCCAGGTCTCCTACATTGCAGGCAGACTCTTTACCCACTGAGCTACGAGGGAAACCCTTACAAAGGCTAAGAGCTTATCAAAGGAGACAGATGAGAAAACTTGTGCTCTTTGTTTAGATGAACACACACATCTTACAGTGGTGTTAAGAGCATCTGTTTACTGTGTTAGTGTCAGTGAGTCAGTTCAGTCGCTCAGTCGTGTCCAACTCTTTGCGACCCCATGAATCGCAGCACACCAGGCCTCCCTGTCCATCACCAACTGAGTTCACTCAGACTCACGTCCATAGAGTCAGTGATGCCATCCAGCCATCTCATCCTCTGTCGTCCCCTTCTCCTCCTGCCCCCAATCCCTCCCAGCATCAGAGACTTTTCCAATGAGTCAACTCTTCGCATGAGGTGGCCAAAGTACTGGAGTTTCAGCTTTAGCATCGTTCCCTCCAAAGAAATCCCAGGGCTGATCTCCTTCAGAATGGACTGGTTGGATCTCCTTGCAGTCCAAGGGACTCTCAAGGGTCTTCTCCAAGACCACAGTTCAAAAGCATCAATTCTTCGGCGCTCAGCTTTCTTCACAGTCCAACTCTCACATCCGTACATAACCACTGGAAAAGCCATAGCCTTTACTAGACGGACCTTTGCTGGCAAAGTAATGTCTCTGCTTTTCAATATGCTATCTAGGGTGCTCATAACTTTTCTTTCAAGGAGTAAGCGTCTTTTAATTTCATGGCTGCAATCACCATCTGCAGTGATTTTGGAGCCCCCCCAAATAAAGTCTGACACTGTTTCCACTGTTTCCCCATCTATTTGCCATGAAGTGATGGGACCAGATGCAGGTGCACGCAAGTGTTAACATCTGAGTTGAATCCTGAAGCATATGTAGGAATTTTCCAGGCCAAGAAGAGGATAAGAAGATAATTTAAAGAGAAGAAATGGCAAAGAAGTATGAAAAATCAATGTATTCAAGGGGTAAAAAATTTGTCAAAGCTTCCTTAAAGGTTTCTAGCCTGGGGAACCTGATAAATGGTGACTGACTGAGAGAGAGAATAAAGAATTAGGTTCTAAAGTGGTATGAAGAGAGAGCGTGAGTTTGGTTTTAGACTAGAATTCAGTGACCTTGAGGACTTCTAGAGAGAGATGGGTACATTACTAGAAGTAAGGTTCAGGAACATGGAAAAAGAGGTCAGAACTGGATACAAAGCTTTAGGGAATCATCAGCATGATCATGGAAATGGATAAGAGCAGAAAAAGCACAGAAAATGAAAAGACAGACTATTCCACATCAGAAATGTAACTATAATGGTAATAAATTCTTTTCATACACTACAGCTTTCAGCTAAAGTACATTAAGTATCAGGATAATAGTAACTTGGGTAACAGTAATTTGGGACCATACATATTTCTAAAAAGAATCTTTTTTCTAGTAAAAAATTATGTCCACTATAAACACAACATATATTTAACTCTACACCCTTTTTACTATTTGGTTATGTATCGTCCATTTTCCTGTAGGATATCATGTTTTTATCAATTAATGTAATAATATCAACTTATTTGCTTTGTTGTAAATATTTGACTATGTATCCTTAAGCACAACATCTAGATGTGTATACCAAGAATCGGTTGTTTAAGCTTTAATTTTTGTAAATTCAAAATTAATAGAAGGCATGTATACACACAGTTTGTATTTTTCACTAGCTTCTTACAGGCTCAGAGGAGACACAGCTACAGTTTCCAAGTTTTGCTTAGAATTCTCAGGGATGTCTAAGTTGCTTTTAGACTTATTTCTCTGTCTTAATTTTTAACAACCCCAAAAACAGTGATTATTATTTTCTTATAAACCAAATATGCAAAAGCTTTTTTGGATTCTCAATAATGTTTAATAACGTAAAGGTCATGAGACCAAGAAATCTGAAAATCGTTGGCATAGCATTCAGACCAAAAAGAGAAAGTGAGGGTTAGCAACCCAGATAGGAAGAGATGGTACCCCATAGCCTTTCAAATTTTTTCTTCCTCTTCATTCTGAAAATTAAGGAGCACTAAATATTCTCAAGTTCAAATAATACATGTTAAGAAACTATTTCACGTTTTAATTTCTAAAATCAGTTACCACCACCTAGTGTTATGACTTGATTACTACATCATCTATTTCCTTACAGATGTCTGGAATACTATATTTATAATATCATGCTACTAAATACACCAAATCAGCTTTCAAAACTCTTGAATAATGAATTATTCAGATGCAGTCAGTAATCACATGTTTAGCCATGTTGTTTGAATGGTAATATTGTAAATGGTAAAATGTATCATTCCTATGTACTTAAAATTTTTATCTTATTTTGATAGCTAAAGTGCATCATTAATAATATTATTGTACAAAGTTATAATTACAGTGAAGACATACTATTCTCACATATTAAAATTTACAGAATTTAGTTACACTAACTACACTTTTCTCACTAAGTCTCCAAGAAATCTGTTTAAGTTTGCAGAAAATTCTAATAATTCTGTCATTATATTTCAGAACTTTCTCTTGTTTTTAGCTTAGCAATTAAAACTAACCATGATTAAGTGTCTATCCACCTTTGTGTTCAGTCAGTCAGACTGTATCAAATTGTAGTTTCATATATTCACGAGTTTGCTTCTCCATACCCTTCTCTGCTCCCTGCTATCACTTCGCACTACTGTCAGGGTGTCTAAAGAAGTCCTTCTTAGGCCTTTCAAACTTGATACTGACTTGGAAAGCACATACTTGCACTATATTTATTTAACAAACACCCTGAGGGCCAGTATTGAAAAGAACAATGTTAAGCACAGTGTGGGAATACAAAGGCATCACCAGGACTACGAAGACAAAGAAGAAACTCTCTGCAAACTATGTATCTAATGAGGGGTTAACACCTAAAACATACAAGGAATTCCTAAAACTCACTGTTAAAAAAAAAACAAAAAAAGTAACTCCCCAAACCAAACAAATTGCTAAACAAAAAAATCTGGGCTAAAGACTTAGACATTTCTCTAAAGAAAACATACAAATGGCCAACAGTATATGAAAAGATGCTGAATATCAATACCCCCAATCATCAGAGAGGAGGAAATCAAAACCACAATGTTAGGATAACCATTCTCAAAATCAGAAAAGATAAGTAGTAAGTGCTGGGGAGGATGTGTAGAATCCTTGTTCACTGTTGGTGGGAATCTAACATGAAAAACAGGATGCAGGTTCCCCCCCAAAATTAAAAATAGAACCACTGTATGATCGGCAATGGCACCCCACTCCAGTACTCTTGCCTGGAAAATCCCATGGATGGAGGAGTCTGGTGGGCTGCAGCCCATGGGGTCGCTAAGAGTTGGACATGACTGAGCGACTTCACTTTCACTTTTCACTTTCATGCACTGGAGAAGGAAATGGCAACCCACTCCAGTGTTCTTGCCTGGAGAATCCCAGGAATGGGGGAGCCTGGTGGGCTGCCGTCTATGGGGTCACACAGGGTTGGACACGACTGAAGCGACTGAGCAGAGCATGATCCATCAGTTCCACCTCTGTGTATTTAATTGAAAAGAGTGAAATGAGGATCTCAAAGAGATACCACATTCCCATGTTCATTGCCGCACTGTTCACAACAGCTGAGAAACAGACAACCTAAATGTCTAGCAACAAATGAATGAAGAAAGCGTGCAACATCCATACAAAGGATTACCATTCAGACTTACAAAAGAAGGAAATCTTATCGTATGTGCACATACATGAACCTTGAGGACCTTAGGCTAACTGACGTTCGCCAGTCAAAGAAGGAGAAACATCGCATGATTCTACTGAGATGAGGTATCTAAAACAAACTCAGAAGCGGAAAGTAGAATGGTGCTGATAGGGGGTAGAGGAGGAGGAAATGGGGAGAGGCTATTCTACAGAGAGAAGAGTTTCAGTTACATAAGACAAATAAGATTTGCTGTACAATCTCATACCTATAAATAATACCATACTCTAAAAATTCGTTGCAAGGGTAGATCTCATGTTAAATGTTCTTACTACAATTTAAAAAAAGTCAAATTCCCCACCTCCGCCAAAAAAAAAAACCAGTAGGTGACAATGTAGAATGTGATAAGTATGATGAAGGCAAAATGCTCAGAGACCAGACAGATGACCAGCAGCTGTGGGTCTCAGGGGGACTCCTGGGGACAGCACAAGCAGTGGCAGCTGAAGGATTGGCCGAGCAGAGACGGGAGGGATAGAAGTCTTCAGGCACAAGGAGCAGCACGCACAAAGAAATGAAAGTAAGTAGCATGATTCTGTGCAAGCGTCGATAAGTTCGTGAAGGCTGAAAATATAAGCTGGGGTGAAACTATGTAAGGTCACTGAGTAAGTAAACAATCTACACACAATGGAGTATTACTCAGCCATAGAAATGAATGAAACTGTACCATTTGCAGAGACGTGGATGGAACCAAAGACTGTCATACAGAGTGAAGTCAGTTAGAAGAAGAAAAACATCAAATAGTAATGCATATATGTGGAATCCAGAAAAATGGTACACCTGTGTCTTATCTAAAAGCAGAACTAGAGACACAGAAGTAGAGAACAAACTTATGGTTACCACGGGGGGAAGGAGGGTGGGATGAATTGAGAGACTGGGATAGACATATATACACTACTATGTGTAAAATAGATAACTAATTTAATGAGAACCTACTGTATAGCAAAGGGAACTCTGCTTGATGCTCTGTGGTGATCTAAATGAGAAGGAAATCTAAAAAACAGGGGATACATGTATATGTACAGCTGATTATGATATAGCAGAAACTAACATCACTGTAAAGCAACTATACTCCAATAAAAATTTAAAAAAGAATCTATAGTTTAAAAATGGAGGGGGGAGGCTTTTTTAATAATGCTGGAATACCTAAAATTTTAAAAAATACCAAAAAAGGCTTGGTTCATCTCACTTACAGGTAAGGGTACATGCACTTTGAGCCATGAACTTTGTGAAATCTACTTTTGAAGTGAAGAGCTTTTTAAAAACCCACTAACTGGTTGTTATATTCCTGAGAAGTCAGGTTGCTACAGAGTTGGCATCTAGCCAGGGTTGCCAATTTCAGCCAATAAGAATACAATATGCCCAGTTGTATTTAAATTTCAGATACAAAATTAAAATTTTCAGTATAAGTATACTCCAAATACTAAACAAGACATACTCCCACTAAAAAGGATTGCTTATTTGAAATTCAGATTTAACTGGGAGCTCTGCATTTTATCTGGGGGGTGTGTGTGTGTGTCCCCAGTATCTAGGGGGGTGTGTGTGTGTGTGTGTGTCCCCCTCAGCAGTGTCCAACTCTTTGTGACCCCATGGACTGTAGCCTGCCAGACATCTCTGGAAATTTCTCCAGGCAAGAATACTGCAGTCGCTTGCCCCTTCTCCAGGGGATCTTACTGACCCAGGGATCGAATCTAGGTCTTCTGCGTTGCAAGCAGATTCTTTACCATCTGAGCCACTAGGGAAGTTAGAATTGGGATATTTGGTAATCCTTTGGGAAAAAAATAAAAAGGTAGATCTCTATCTCATACCACTCATAAATAAATAAAATCCAGATGGATTAACAGGATAAACATTAAAAAGAAATAAAGCCCACCAAAGCATTTGAAGAAAATACTAGGCAGTGCTAGCTTTAACTTTGGGGTGGGAGAAACACAGAATAGATACACAGAAAAAAATGTAAAAAAAAACAAACCAACCCAGAAGCCCTCAAAGAGATCAAATGATTTAATTTCATCAAAAATGAAAGCTTTGGTATATAAAAGGTAGCAGTGGCAAAGTTAAAGAAAACAGAAATGGTTGAGAGAAAGTATCTACAACAGATTTAATACATAAAGAACTAAGAATTTGTAAAGTACCCCTAGAAATTATAAGTAAAATAACCTCTCCTTCTAAAATGCCAAAAGACAGACAATTCCCAGAAAAAGAAAACACTGGAAGTTGACAAACATATGAAAAGATGATTAGGTGCAGGTTCACTAGGAATCAGAGAAATGTGAATCAAAATAGGCTACCAAGTGTCAGTAAACTGACTGACAAAAATATTAAAGAGTCAAAGTTCTGAGTGCTGGTTAGGACGTAGAGAAACAGGAACTACACACTGCAAGCATAAGTTTATACTCTTCTAGTCGGTAAAGCAAATTTCCAAAGGTAATTTGGCATATGAACGTTTAACAGGTATTCCTCAAAAGGTTAAATAAACACACAGTTATCATATGACCCAGGATTTTTACTCCTGGGTAGATGCTAAAGAAAAATAAAAACATCTTCTCACTAACATTTGTACATAAATGTTACTAACCACATCACTTATCATGGCCAAGTGGAAACAAACCAAATGTCCATCAACTGATGAATGAAAAAAGAAAATGAGAAAATGTGGTATAAGCTATACAATGAAATATTTTTCAGTAAAATGGAGTGAAGTGCTGGTTCATGCCAAAATATGGATGAACCTTGAAAATACTACACTAAGTAAAATAAACTGGTACAGAAGTTTAGATATTACATGATTCTATTAAATGTCCAGAATAGGCAAATCAACAGAAATAGAAAGCAGATTAATGGTGGCTGAGGGGAAGTGACTACTTATGGGTTTAAGGGTTCTTTTATGATACACATGTTTTGAAACTGATATGGTGATGACTGCACAACTCAAGAACATATTAAAAACCAGTGACTTATACATTTTAAATGGCAGATGTGTAAATTATGTGAATTTTATCTCAATAAATCTATTAGTTAAAAAAAAGAAAAAGAACAGAAGCCTAACTGTAACCTTTATTGGTTGGATCCACTCTAAATAATTCTATGTAACCTCATCTGAGCTCTTAATTCTGATTGCACATTTACACATTCCTTTCATAATTCATCTTTATACTCCTTCTTAAAGCAGTGGATGTAAACTCTTTCTCCTTTACATGCCTCTAACTTTGTCCATTCATTGTCAGTGGACAAATTCAAAGTTCTCCCAATTTAAATATTTGATACCTCAAAATGCCTTTTTCTTTTTCTTTTCTCAATACATTCTTTCTTCTTGTTTTAGAAGAACTGTGTATCTTTCCAACGTCACTGTTACCATCAACTCCATTTACTATCTCTTCTATTAAAAGCAGTTTTCCTCCTAACAGACAATTTAGGAGACTTCTATGCCTTAAAACAAAACTGGTGTATACCATCTCTTGGTCTTATGACCAGGCAATGAACTCCTCTCTTTCCATCCTTTAACCAGCAAAATGTCCTTGCCTGCATTCCTAAAATATTTATTCCTTATGCTATGGATTCTATTTCAATTGCTCTTTTAAGGGAAAGCCCTCATTAACTGCTAAATTCATAGCCTATTCTTAGTCCTCATTCTCCTTGACTGAGAAATTCAGCATGGCTCATTCACTTAACTCTGTATCACAATAAAAAAAAAAAAATCTTTGGATAAAATTTTCAATCTCTGCTTCTCTCTATAAATGAGGCAAAAAATTACCTCTTAGGGCTATTGTGAAATTAAATAAAATGAAATTCTTCTGTATCATCTTATATATTTATTTTCACACTGAAAACTCTGTTCAGATCAGATCAGATCAGTCGCTCAGTCGTGTCTGACTCTTTGCGACCCCATGAATCGCATCACGCCAGGCCTCCCTGTCCATCACCAACTCCCGGAGTTCACCAGACTCACATCCATCGAGTCAGTGATGCCATCCAGCCATCTCATCCTCTGTCGTCCCCTTCTCCTCCTGCCCCCAATCCCTCCCAGCATCAGAGTCTTTTCCAATGAGTCAACACTTCACAT
>NW_011495023.1:12816544-12821432 GCF_000754665.1 Bison bison bison
GTCTTCTCCAACACCACAGTTCAAAAGCATCAATTCTTCGGCGCTCAGCCTTCTTCACAGTCCAACTCTCACATCCATACATGACCACAGGAAAAACCATAGCCTTGACTAGACGGACCTTTGTTGGCAAAGTAATAGGCTGTCTATCATGATGATTAACTATGCTGGTTGTAAGGGAACCAGACAACTGTGGTTTAAACTCCAGCTTGTTTGCATGAAATAAGATAATTTGGTGCCTTAGTTTCCTTTATTCTAAGACCTTCATAGAGTAGTTTTAAGAAAAGTGAATAAAATAGGAGAAAAGAAGACAGTCACTAAATATTAAGAACAGAGGTTGGCATTGCTAAGATGATGCTTGTCACTGCTGGATAATGGGCTTTCTGTTGTTATTATTATTTATTTATTTTTATTTATTTATTTACTTGGCTGTGCCAGGTCTTAGCTGTGGCACACAGGATCAGCATTCTTAATAACTGTCAATAGTTGTTTAAAGAAAATGAAATACCTGAGGACAAGAATTGTTCTCTGCTACCAAAACAGTGACTTAAAGCTGACTTCCTATGTAATGTTTCTTGCACTTATTCATTCACTCAATAAAGTTCATTTGAAAACCTATTGGTTATTTGTACCTTACTCTCATCTATCTAATTCACAGCTGAATTCTACAGATTCTACTTTCCCAGAGGCAGGGGTCGAGCAGAAGAACATGCTATGGTGGACTGAGCACAGGCCTGGGCTGTGGTCAGAAGCCGTGGACGCCTGCTGTTGGACATGGGGTGAATTACAAATGACCTAAGCCTCGGTTTTCTTAACTATAAACTGAGGTTGAGAAGATACACATCCAAACATATTGCTTGGCACGAAGTACACAATCCTAGTGGCTCTCTTTCTCTTCCTTTGCCACACCTATTTCATCCTGTTACTTCCCACCCACTGACTACCTGTTCTAGTTTGTGACCTGTCATCCCATCCCATTCCTATGCATACAAGCTGACAGGTTCAAGTTCTTATTTTGTCTTATGTTACTGTTCTGCTTAAATGCCTTCAATGACTCTCTTCCTAACACTTGACAACTAAGGTTTAAACTTCTCAGTATCAAGATCCTCTGGTTTCTTACCCAACCTTATATTTATGATCTTTTCTGTGTTCTTCACAGTCAATGCTTTTATCTCCTCAAATCTGGCTGTACATTCTAATTATGTACAGGTAATTTTTAAATTATCATGTCCAGACCCCACTACCCAGAAATTCTAATTTGTTTATTTGTTCTCAGCTGGGGCCTGAGTACTGACTTACTCTTAAGCTTCCTAAGTGACAACACATAGTCGGGATTAAGATACACTGCTCTAATCAGACTGGTCTGTCTCCCTGTCTCTAGACACAAACCTGTTATTTTTCCCTCTCTCTCATTCCATGTGGCCTCATTAAAATGGCCACTCCTACTTAATGGCTCCCCACTCATCCCAAGGCAAACACAGTAGGAAAGGTTTCCTCCTTTCCTTGAACTTCTATCATACTTTACTTCAACTTGTGTTCATTTCACCTTGCATTATAATTACCTGTGTGCATGCTCTTGTTTTCCTCTTTTGAGGAAAGGCCAAGTATTCCCATGAGCTGGTTGAGGCATTTTAGAAATTTTATCTTAATCTTCATAATCTAACATTTCTTTAAGGAAGGTATTACCTCCCTGAGTTATAAATTAGGAAACTGCAGACAAGAGAAGTAAAGCAGCTTGCCTAAAGATTTGCAAAACTAGTAATTCTTTAATTATAATTTTTCCTTTGTATAATACATATATCACAATCTCCCCCATGTTGTCAGACAGAAAAATATCCAATAAATGCTGGATGAATGTATGGATTTTCATTTTAATTTTGGTGAATGAAAACAGATTCAACCTTAAGCCAACATTCATAACAATTAAGGGAGAATGCAAGAAGTATACCATGTCTATTTTCTTTTCCAAGATAATATTTTAAAGTCTTTACTTAGTTTTGATATTTAAACTATACTTTAAAAAAAAACACTGCCAGACAATAGCTTTGAAAGCTAGTATTTCAAGAAACAGAAAAGGATAAATTAGTACATGTCAACAATCTAAACTGGATAGCTAACCAATATCCTGTAAGTATTGGGTTGGCCAAAAAGTTTTTCAGAAGATGTAATGGAAAAACCCAAATGAACTTTTTGGCCAACCCATATATAGCATGAAGAAAAGCCTATGGAAGACTTGAGAATCTGACATGTCTTTGACTAGCAGGGTTGAATACTTTCAGCTATCAATCAGAATGAGGGCTCAAGAACAGGATGGGTTCAATTACAAAAATATAGAGCAAGTTCAGCTCACTACTTTTTTTGTCAGTGAATTTTACTGTTTGAACTTTGACCTTTACCAGAAATCACCTAAACTAGGTTCTCATTTTCACCTCATCACTGAGATAATTTTGTATACATTAGCTAATGTAGGATGGAAGGGTACCTCTTAGATTTCTTAAATAGTTAAGTGAAAGGTTGGATGGTGTTAAGGTGCTCTTCAATTTTGAAATTCAGTCATTTTTACTGATTTTTCCCCCTAATATTGTCTTCTTTCATGTTTCTATTAACTCCATGTATTTCTAAAATTTGAGAAAATTTAAATTTAAGATCAAGATTCATTCATTTAAATGGGAGCAGAAAGCAGTAACTATTATTTTCTCAGTCATAATATTTGCTTCTGTAATTTGTTGACAGTTTTATCCAATTTTAGGAGAAAAATTAAACTTCCCTGTGAACTACAGGAGTCATGATTTCTGTTCTATATCACACACTTCAAGTATTACATACTTAAGAGTCTGACATGCCTTTAACTGGCAGTGGTAGTTATTCAACGTATGCTGAAAGAACAAATAAATGAATTCAGACTGACCAAGTAACAATAAGCTACAGGGAATCTTTTGCAGAGCTGTATATCAGCTCTCCTTAACTAGATGGATCGGCCAAAGGTGCTTGACTTCAACATTCCTGGCAACATATGAAGGTATACGAAAGAAATAATTGAGACCAGAGATGGAGGTGATGGTGGTTTAAAATTCTCAGACAACCTTAAATTTACCCAGCATTTTAAAGGAAATTACAAACCTTAAAAGTAATACAGGAAAAAAACCACTAGACTCTTAAATACTTCAAATCACAATACTCATAATTTTTCAATTTTAAGCAAAATTCAATAGTGCTCTCGACTTACAGACAGATATCACTAGATAAGTACAAACTTTACATATATATACATTTTAATTTTACATATATCCAAAGACCTATGACTTTTTCTAAACAAGTTAGTCCTATAATCTTAATTTTATATTAGAGCGAGCTAAAGGCTTAAGTAACTTGACTCAAGTCATATACTTGTGATTTGAACCCAAGTTTGTCAGCCTCCAGAGTCTATGCTCTTCATGTTATAGTGCTGTGAAAACTGTAAGTGATTCCTCTATACTAAAGCATTTATCTTAACCTCTAAGTAACACAGAACCATTAAACAGATGAATCAACAATCAACTGTATGTTAGTGGAATACTCATCATAAACAAAATAAACACAACAAAGAATAAATATACTTACTCATTCCTGAGCATTCTCTATCACCATCCCATACATTAGAAACAGCGTGTCCTGTCAGCAGGAGGTTAATTAAACTTTGGCTATTAATAAAGATTAAAAAGTAATTAAAGTATGAATATACTAATTTTTAAAACAAATTACTCTTATGATAAAGCATAAAATCATGACTTTTTACATTAAATTATGTTGTTTAAAAAACAGAAAAACCTTACAGTTCTCATTTTATACACAACCTTGCTAAATGTATCACTTCCTGTGTCACCACAGTGGCATTTGTTGTTCTATATAATCACATAAATTTAACAACTTTATTCAAGACATCATATTAAAATAGATTAACAAAATGATACTTAGACTGCTAATTTATTTATAATCACCTTAAAAACACATATATACTTTTTATTATTTTGTGTTTGATGCAAGACATGTGAATTTAACCTCTGGGGCAGAAAGATCTAAAGGAAATATGTTTTGGAGTGAGTTAACAATCAGTCATTGTGTCATCAATTTTTAGCATAAATAGCTATAAAACGCTTGAGAGGCAGGGTTTTCTCAGAGAAAAAGAAAAAAAAAAATTTTTTTTCCCGCAAACAGGGAAAGCATTCACAAATACACATGGGTGTACTTATTTCTAAGTTAAAGTGAGCAAATTTCATCTATTAGAAAATTTCATGAATGCACTATCAAGTAAAATTTGTTAAAATATTCCCATTGTCATCCTAAAAGAAACTATTTGCTACAATAAACCCAGTGCATACATAGACCTAAAGTGTAAGTTAATACTTCACACCTAAAAGCAATGTATAAAGCGTAAGACTGCTCATACTCAGAGACTTTAAGCTGTCCGTACCAACAAACAAAATTATCTGACTCAGTGTGTTATCTTATGTGCATATTATCAGTCCTAAAACCTGAAGTCCGTATAAGGAAATAATAGATTTTAGTTAATTACCTGCCATGTCCATACACAGGATCTATCAAAGGCTCACTCGAATCTTCAATTTCATTTTTTATGTTTTCAATGCCCTAAAGAAACCAAGAATTCATTGGCTTATTTTTAAAAGTAAAAATGAAAATTATGGTAGTTTAAAAACTAACCAGTTTATCCTATGAATTAATAAAACACAATTATATAAGTAACTTTTCTCCCAAAGAATTATCCAGATTTGAAATGGGGGGTGCGTTTGAAATGAAAATGGTGAGAAGCAGTTAATTCTTAGAATCTTTTCTTCTGTGTATTCTACATCAGAACAGGTAACAGATCCAATGTGTGAGTTAAAGGGGTGGGGGG
>NW_011495023.1:12821532-12848015 GCF_000754665.1 Bison bison bison
AGTGTTTAAGTTTCAAGAGAAGTGAGGAGAAAATTATTTTATCTGAAAGTTAATACTCATTTAACTTCAGGTGAAATTAAATTTGAACCCAATATACTTACTGAGGTACCTGATGTATTTTCTTAGATCATTAAAACACTAAATATATACACACATGATAAAGACGTACATTTAAATACACAACAGGTATTTCTCGTACATAAGAAAATGGAAGATTCTCTTGTGATTGTGTGTTCTTATATATTGGTCATTCAAATGTGCACTGACAAAATGTAAACTAGGAGGGCAGGAGTTTCTTATTTCCTGAAAGCCAATTTTCTGGTATTTTTTATCGCCCCAAAGATCACCCAAATCCCTAAAGGTCTAGCTACTGGATAAGTACAAGAAGGCCTCGGCATTTTATCTCCATCAATTTCAAAATGACAAAGATAAACTGCCATTCACTGTGCTATTCACCATTGATTCCATTTGATTACAGGCCATTTCTAAAAATTAAAGAGATGATAATCAACAATCAAAATAGTAATGATTGTGGAAATACTGTAGAAGGATACAAACAAGTTTAAGATCTCACACTGGCCTTCCTTGTAGACAACTATACAAAATGGACCATCACAAAGTCACAATGAATAACATAATCAAGTGCCAAAAATCACTAGGGAGAGAGCGGACCTTATGTCAAAGACCAGGTCAAGGAAGAACTAGACATGACAGTTTTCTTGGCTGTGAATGACAAGACAGAGAGGAGGTATCAAAAGTTTTGAGTGTAAGAACTGGGAGAGTACTGAACAGTCATGATGAGCTCATTAAGAAACCAGGCATCCTCGGGACCTCCATCACTGCCAGTCCCCATTGCTAATTGACTACTAACTACTTTTCATTCTTTCTCTTAAATATGCTCCTAAATGATTTAAAATTTCTAAGTTTAAAACATGCTTCTAAAAAATATGCTCCTTTTCTTTCCATTTCCATGATCACTGCTCCGGCTTAGGGTCACCTATTTCAGGAACTACTCTTTCAGTTTCCCTGACTCTAGTCTTCTTATCCACATACCAACTCCCTCCAGCACAACTCTGATACCAATTTAATGAACCTTTTAGCAACAGAAAGATCTTGTTACTCCACTGCTCACAATTTTTGATTTGTTCCAATTCTGGCCACATGAAATGAGATTTTAAGTATTTTTGCACAAGAATTCTTACATATATGCCATTCTCATCTTCCATGGTTGCCTTTCTGGTATATTATGCTACGCTAAGATAATGCCTTTATACCTGTTGTTCCCACAGCTTGGAATTTCTTCCCATAGTTATTCTGTCCAGAAAACTTCTCCCCATCCATCTAGTGATGCCTACAAGGTCTGCTCTTGATTCAACCATATGAACTGAGGCACGCCTTCTATTGTCCCACTACGCTTTGTGCATGAAACAAACACACACCAAAAACACTGCCAAAATGGAAGTAACTATTAAGGGGTCTACTTTTTTGTTTACAACATCGAAGAGGAATGATTAAACAAAAATTGTACCCCACATTGTAAGTTTAGTCCCTAATAAACAGTCAATGCTCAATAAACATTTATCAAGTGAATGAAGTCTGACTCCAGATATGGCAAATCCAGCAGGATAACTCAGACCAAACAGGTCGCTGGAGATGTGAGGCTGGCACTTGCAGAAAAGGGCAGGACCAGAAGTGTACAGGTCAGAATGAACCATATAAAGGTAAGCTGAGAGGCTACAAAGGTAACTAACAGGAAAAGATGGAAATGAAGCTATAAGCAGAAAAGTAATTATGAGGCATTACAGAAAGAGAACCAGTACAGTGATTTATCAGGTAAGCTAAGAAGGGACTGGTGTCAGATACAGCTGTTCCAGAAGGGGTTTAGGGGTCAAGTGCTTCCACTATGATCAAAGAAAATAAAATACCAAAGACCTCACTGCACTTCATAATTAGAACATTACTGATGAATCTCTGCAGTCTAGAAGATCATGGGTGAAGCTTGAAAAGTGGTTAGGTAACAGGTGAATGGAGAGAGAGAGAGACTTATTCTTCATTACTGGCACAAGACATTCAATTCTGAGATTTAGAAACAACATCAGGAGTAAAATTTCTTTCTGCAGCAGGAAAAATACTAAACTCAAATGAAAAAAAATCAGAAAAACATCTTCTTTAACCAACCTTTGTCAGTAACACAGAATACAGAAAAAGCAATACTCCAAATTTGTTTCCCCACATTGAATACTGGTCCAAGACAGCATCTCTTAATTCTGCTAAACTTCTGAATGATCTTTTTCTGGGGGGAAAAAAGAATTAAGTATTAACATGATGATGAGATTGACTACATTCATAAATGGGAACATTTTAAAATTGTCTTCTACATTAAAATGCATACATACAAACAGGAGATTTTTGTGTCTCAAATTTTCAAATATAAATTTAGCCATTAAAAGCCAAAGCTATTGCTGACAACTGTCATTATACGTAATAGGTACCATTAAAATAGAAAGCCTACTTGGTAGCGAACCTCTTCATCTCTTAGGTGAACTGTCTGACATCAATGACTTCTTTAATGATCATACAGTTATTTAAGGAATTAGGTGGTCCTCTTCTAGGATTGTTTAAGAACAAAGAAACTTGACTTTTTAAAGCTTGAGAATTATTTAACAAATATGTGAACACCAAGGATAAGGTGTACATTTGTGGCTTCTTTTACAATAACGTTGTATTTCAAATCAAATGCCACTCACAATTCTACCAACATAGCTATCCTTACCTTTTATTTCACAACAAAAAATTTAAATACTCTAATGAAAATATGGCACTGTTAATGAAAATTATAGAAAGCATATTTTGACAATAAGCAATAACACAAATACTTATCATACTAGAAATCTTTATTTTCACTTGGAGAAACATTAAGCTAAAATGTTTTTTCATTATAATGATGAAAAAGCCTTTAATGTTATAAAAAGTGTATTTCCAAAGTTAATTTGGGAATCAGAATATTTTAAGAACATATTGACAAATTATTCTTTTTTTAAAAAATCTGAAAACAAATTAATCCTCAAGCATACAAATCTAAGTACCTTTCCACAGTATGAACAGACTTAAAATGGCAAATGTGTCCACAAGGTAAGTATTTTAAATGTTCCAATGTTACTTACTGAATTAATGCATGAAATCGCTCAAAGCCAAGCTCTTCGACAGCCAAGGCAGCTATACATAAAAGACACTTTTCAGCACTACACATGGCAAATAAATGACACAAGATACACACAGCAGGCTGTAAATACTTTTAAGCAATCAAAAGTTTCCCTCTTTCCTTACTCCTTAGAACTCTCAGTTTATTTTCCACTTTACTGAACATAAATTTATATTTCAACATCTTAGGTATCATGAATAGAACTAAAATGTATTTTAATACTGAGAATGTAGAAAGGTGATTAAATAATAAACATTTTCTTTGAATTCAGTTGTGCTAGAATAGTTAATAACATGTGAGAAAGCATTGACAATCATAGTGCTTCACACATAATTGCAATGTGTCCTGCACTTCTAAATCATCTTTTGTTTCTTAGAGCCAAGTCAAATCTTCACAGCTAATCTTCCTCTAATATAAAATCTTTAGACTTGATGTTTCATTATTAAACAAATGTGTATAAAAAGGCAGAGAACTTTGAAAGTACACAGGTTCAACGACAGCTTTAAGTTTGTTTCCTCATCTACTTGTATAACTAACTGTTTACAAGTTTTCAGCATCTTATTTAGATTATATTGACTAATAAAATTATAAAATTTTAAGAAATCAAAGGAAATCAAAGAAAGCATTTAAATGAAAAGTAATGCTTACTTAGCACAGTTCTAAGTTCCAGGCCCCTTTTTAAATGCTCTATGGGCCTTAATCTGATTTAATCCACAAACAACCCTACTACCCCATTTTACAGTAGAGGAACCTGAGGCCCAAAGAAGAATCCTCCCAAGAGCAAAAAGCTATAAACAGCAGAACTGAGATCTGAACCCAGATAGTCTCAGCTCCACAAAGATGAAGTCTTTCAAGAAATCCTACACAGATCAAAATGCTCACTCTAATCACAAGGAACAATTTCATATATACCTTATTAAATAAACGTTAGTACTTTCAAATACTAATCCTCACTAGAGAACTGAAGAAACTGTTTCACTATGTATTCAAAACTGAAATTTTGATTTACAATAAAAAATGTCACATTATTTTAGCCTTTCAAAGTCCAGACTTAATTTTCAAATGTTTTGAATTACTTTTTAACATCTGTAAAGTCCAAATGGATTCATTTAAATAATCTTTTGATTTGTGTGTGGGAAACAAACTGAAATTGAACCTGAGTATTCACTACTGCAAATAAGTGTGCATTACCAAAAGCCAAACTACACACCACAAAAGCCAATGAAATTAATGTTTGTACACAACGTAATACTGACAAGGGGAAAAACACTTCACATGTAAATTTTCAAGATAAAATAAACCTTCTGCCTAATCTTTTCCAAACTGTACTAATTTCTCTGTGGTACCTGATTATCTAAATAATTTTACTAAGTGTACAATATGAAAGTTGACATAGAGATAGTAATTTAGAGTAAAGAGGCAAGCAAAATAAAAAGCTTAGCAGGCAGGATGGTAGAAAAATATAAAACACAAGAAAAAGAACAGAGCTGGGAATAAAGGAAAAAACAGGTAAAACAGATTGTTATATGGAATAAATTTTAATATAAGTTCATTTCATTGTCAACATCTAATGTGAATTTTCAATTACTAAAACTTCTCAAATTTATATAACATTAAAAATCAATTTATAATAGTTTCATTTCATGTCTATTTTAAAAATGAGACAAAGTAAATTGGAAAATTACTAAAAAATGTTTTTCGGAGGCAGAGTCAATATAATATGCCCACATAGGTTACTGAAGTGCCAAAGTTAACATCAGAAGGCCATTTAACCTAGAACAATTTAACCCATCCACACAGAAATGCACAGCACATCCAGTGAGCACATAGTTTACTAGGATACTCATGAAAAATGTTAGCAAAAAGCTATTTTCTTATAATATTAATACATGGAGTACGTTTAGCCACGTGTTCTTTAAAACAACTTCTAACCTCTTCATCTATTCCTATTAAGATTTTAATATCCTAAACTATTAAACATGCTTTTACGCAATCCAGTAAAATCTGGAAAATATTTTAAAACCAGCCTTAATGACATTTTTAGATTATCAACCTTGTGAGTATTTTCCACTTGTTTTCTTTAACTCTAAAAATATATTAAATTCTTTTTGAAATGCTATGTTTGAAAGGCCTAAAAGGAAATGCCATTCAACTGTTTAAATTTGAAAAATTATTTCTTGCAAATGTACTATTAGTAGAATTTGCCATTGTAACTGCAAAGGTGAGAGAGAGAAGATGCTGACATCATAGAGACATGTTGGCTCAAGGATACAACTTGCCTCATAGACAATCCTATAGGGAGAGCAAGATATATACCATAGCAACTGAAATTTACTTTTTAGAAATTGGGTGTCTACAGTTTCCACAGAGACGAAAGTTAATGGATTGCACTATAAGTAGAACAAGTCACTTATTTAGTAAAGACACTTACAACTATCAATTACCAAAAGCAACCTACAAGCAAGTTAATTTCTAAAAGAAAACCAGAAAAGCAACTCTTTATCTGTAGTACAATCTTACTAGTTCATTCTGGCAGTTTGTAGGTCAACTATGTAAGAATTTTTAAAAACCATAGAATATATAATTCTATAGAATATATAATATATAGAATATATAATTCTTGTGAGTGAGAAGAGCTGTTATTTTTCTTTAAGAGAAATCTTCAAGGTATGAAAAACTTAAATGAATGCAAAATTAAAACTCATAATAAAAAAACTATCTCAAAATAATTCATCTATAGTAACCTTGTCCAAAAAGTTCAGGAGGAAAAGAAACAACACAGGGAAGAAAAGTGTCCCTATTTTTGCTTTAGGAAACAGCTGAAGATAATTAAGACATTTCCTAATGTAAAAAACAGTCATAATAATTTCCCTGTTTTTCCCAATACCATGGAAAACACTGAAGTATTTGAAGCACTGAAGTATTTGAAGCAAAGAAAACAGAAATATGTTCTTTCAGCTTTCTAAATGAGAGTTCCGAAGCTGAAAAGAGACTGTCATCAAGTAGAAGTTAACTAGAACTTTTACTAAGTTTACTTTAAGAGATGCAGTTCCTATGGTTTTTCCCCAAAAATCAAAGAAAAAATAAACAAATGTAATATCCTCCAGCAATTAAAATTATCAAGAGAAATGAAAACTAACAAAGCTCAAGGATTAAGTAAGCTTAGGCTAAAAAACAGATCTTATACAACGTTTAAATCTTGTTCTCTCTTTAAAATTTCCAATAGTTCTATTCAAACACACAGACAAGAAATTACTTCAGGAAATAAAAGTGTGTCTTACAAGAATGTTCCACTTGGCAACTAGACTGTGCAGGGCTCCCAGAAAGGCTAGCGGTTTCCTCAGTTGTCTTTCCTCTTAACCAAGAAACCAAGCAGTAGGATCCCGAGTTGTCACAACCAGCACTTTCTAAAATATCACACAAGGTATGACAAAGGAGTTCCTTCCGCTCTTCCTCTAAAAATAACCGAAGCATAAGTTACAATGGTTTTCTCTGTGGGGGACAAAAAAACCCTGTCAAATAACAATGTTAAGAATGTGTTAATTTAGTGACGAAAATCAAGCATTTTTTAGTGGGGCAGAAATCCATAAACCACTGATCTTCAATTACAGTTTAGAAAAACAATGTGCTTGAGGGTTAAAATGTCACTGCTATTGAGTATTTCCATTCAGGAGAAAAAGAATCCTGGAAAATGCAGAATTAAACATCAGAGGAAAGAATATGCTATGTGGAGTAAGCTGATACTGACTATCCCTTTCTTAGGCTGCAAACAGAGCCTTTCAGCCATGAGGATTCCCTTCTTGTAGAACCAGGTCTTCTAAGGGCCTGTGGGGACCTCTGTTTCTCCCCATTTCTGAATTAGTCTCATGTCTTTGATCTCCCAGTCCCACAGGGGGAAGGATAATGAGATACCATCAGCACATATAAGGACACAATCCATTACACTAGCAGAGGCCCATTGCGGTTATGCTGCATAGTATACAAACCACTGATACTGTACTGTGGTGATGTGAGCATCAGACATTTATTAAAAATAGCACAATGCTCAACTTTGTCCTGAACCTTAGCCACCCTCCCCTTTTCGAGTAGTGTTCGTCTCCAGAAGCAGTACCACTTTCTGAAGCTTTCAAACAAAGGGGATAAGAGCTATATACCCCATGTAAAATTTTATGCTAGAGGGAGGTTTCTCTCTCCCTAGACAGACTAAGAGTTCTTTAAAGACTGGAACTGTCCTATTCACTTTGGCACCCCACGCCAGTACTCCTGCCTGGAAAATCCCATGGACGGAGGAGCCTGGTAGGCTGCAGTCCATGGGGTCGCTAAGAGTCGGGCATGACTGAGGGACTTCACTTTCACTTTTCACTTTCATGCATTGGAGAAGGAAATGGCAACCCACTCCAGTGTTCTTGCCTGGAGAATCCCAGGGACGGGGGAGCCTGGTGGGCTGCTGTCTATGGGGTTGCACAGAGTTAGACACGACTGAAGCGACTTAGCAGCAGCAGCAGCCACCACAGCATTTACAACATGACAATGCTACAAAAATTTCTTATCAATATGAATGTTTCTATGCAAGAAATTTTAGAAATTTAATAAAATGTTCATGCTAGTAACAGTCTCTTTTGAATAGTTTCTTTCTTCTCTACTGAAATTTATTTTGCATTTCAGTTATTAATTAAAAATACATGACAGTGACACTTTATCTCTTAAATTTAAAACCACTAACAGAAGGTACCTGCATGGTTTGGAATGAAAGCTGTTCTGCCCTTATACACAAAACTGCGATTATAATATATTCTACCTTCTTTCAGTAGTCATTGTGAGTTCACATAAGACAGTCTAAGTAAAGAAAATACCTTTGTAAACTGTCAAGGATGCAAATGTTTGTTATTATCAGGTAGCACATACAGTTCTCTGATTTAATCATATTGCAGAAGCCATGAAAGCTTCATTTGCGATTTAACTCAGAATTACCTGCAGTAGTATTCGCATTGTGTAAAGTGTTATACTAAAAGGTTCAGCAATACAAAGATAATCTTGAGTTTTTGCTCAAAGCTAAATAAGACAATACAAACATAAATGATCCTCCCTTATGGTATGCTACCATTTAACAGTGCACCAAAAGATTTTTCCCTTAGTTGTAAAAACGTGTCTTACCCCTCTCAGTTAGGAAAACCACATTACAAAATACACATTTTTAAGATCTAGAGTCACTGTTCATGAAACTTTTGGGAATATTTAAAAAGTCAACCTCACGAAAAAGTAACTGATAGTTTACTTTTTAAAAACAGATAATTTCAACTGAATTACTGGCAATGAATGCTGCATCAATCACTTATAAAATAAAAGATGGAGTAAAAGTTGATAAAAGACAGCTATCATACCTGGGCAATCCCTCCAAGAAGACTTCTCAGAAGAAAACAGGAGCTTCTTCAAAAGAAATGCCTTTATACAATTAAAGCAATAATTATTAGAATTTATTATAAACATACCTTATATCATTCTTTTATTCTAAAGTGGGAAAAAACCCCACTTAATTTACCTCCTTTCTGATCTTTTGAATAGTGCTATAGAATTTCAAATAATTTACCTTCACATTCACCAGTAACTGAACATAATTACTTACTTAGAATATACTACTATAAACTTGATTCTAGATCGATACAATTCTTCTTTTGTAGTACATATTTTTTGGCAAATAGAACGGACTCAAATAACCACATAACTGAAAAAGAAATTTACTGCTTCATTCACAGAGTGAAGGCCCTATGGACCAGGAAAAAAAACCCACGTTTCTCTTTGATTCCTTTGAGCAAAGAAAGCTAAATACAAAAGTGGTTCTGTACTAGTTCTCATTTGTGACACAGGAATACCACTGTGTGGGTCACTGATAAGGAGTTCCTAACTTTCTGATTTAACTCAAAAAGCTTTAAGATCCCAAAGAAAAAACAAACCCATTTTTAACCTTTTCTTAAGTGTGCCAACTAGGTTACATTGGTGTTTTGATAGACAGCAGTTCTGAGTATAATACTGTTTCCTTCTCAAAGTGTAGTTAACCTGACTTGTTTATTTAAGAGGCAGACCCTGATGCTCCACCTACTTTATCTCCAGCAGGCAGATTCAAGAAAAAGTAGTTACTATGGTGATTCTTACTCATAAGTGTCTGAAAACAGTAGTATACAGATAAGAAAACTACTTTTAGTTGCTACTGCTGCTAAGTCGCTTCAGTCCTGTCTGACTCTGTGCAACCCCATAGACGGCAGCCCACCAGGCTCCCCTATTCCTGGGATTCTCTAGGCAAGAACACTGAAGTGGGTTGCCATTTCATTCTTACTCATCAACGTCTGAAAACAGTAGTATACAGATAAGAGAACTACTTTTAGTTAGATAGACCTAAAGTTGAATTCTGGTTCCATTATTTTACTAATTAAAAATAATAGCACAAACTTTAAAAGGTTGTAACGAGGATTACATGAGATGATCCAGTAATACACTTAGCACAATACCTGGCACCAAATAAGCTATCAATTCTAAACATTTTAACAAAAAAATAAATAACATTCTACGATATTCTCACAAAAATAAAATCTACAAATACTACAACCAAGTGCTTCTGACTTTTCCCCAAATAACAAAGACCATAAAATTGAGTAACATAACTATATTGTAAAACTGGAAAAGTGAGGTGGGACAACCTTATTTCACCACTAATAGAACCACCATTCACATTTTGATATACTTCCTTCCAGTCTTTCTTTCATACCTGTTTGAAATTTTAAGTGAGAAGCCTAATGGGTATGTGATTGTTTTCCACTTTTCTGTTTTTCCACATAATTTATAAGTCAATCTCTAACTGTCTACCAAGCTATTAAAATTTACTTCAACATCATTCCATGTTTACATGACGTTACTGTGCATTAGGTTATTTGCAATTTTTTAAAACTACTATAAATAAAAAACATATTTGGACTTGCTCTAAAAAAGCTAATTCTTGCATACAACCTTTCGATCTTAAGGATTATTTCTTCAGCAAAGAGTCACAGAAGTAAAATTATTCTCATCAAAGAATCTGCATTATTTTATTATGGTTTCAATTATAATGTAAAATTCCTTCCCTCGGTCATACTACAAAGTTATACTACATAGAGTTATCTGTAGCTACAGAGTGTGCCAGCATCACCCGACCCTTATATGCACTGGCAATTATTTTATATATAAAGATTAGGAAGAGTAAGCCTTTGGGCCATTATTTTATATCTAAAGATAAGGAAGAGTAAGCAAAAGAACCTATTTAAAAGTTTTATTTGTACTTTGGTGGATTCCTAGTGAGCTTGGGCATCTGGATTTTTTGGTTGTGCAGCATCACATGACTGCCATGACTGCATATACTTGCCCATCTCACCCCTGAGGTTTAAGTGTCTTTCTAACCAATGTGTACGAGTTCTTTGTCTAAGAAAGATATACATTTATTGCTAACATTACCTGCAGATACTTTTCTGAGCCTGGAACTCATTTATTCTCTTAGAGGGTTGATAACCCATTATTTTCAACTTACCATGGTTAAGTGTTATATCAAGGATAAACTTGGTACATGGTACGAGACAACCCAGATTCAGTTTTCCCCCTCAAATTATCAACCTGTCATATCAGTAGCATTTACTAAACTACATTGTATTTCATCACTGATTTGCATTCCTTCTTATTATGATATGCGATTAATTCCAGGTAAACTTGTACTGTATGTAACACGGTCTACTACTGTATTTTCTACTTGGTTCCATAATGTCTATTCTTCTAGCAAAAGTGCCATGTTCTAGAGTTCAGTTTTAAAAAGTTCAACATCCAACTCGCACACTTCCCTTCATTACTCTCAGTAATTTAGTTTTCATTTTTACATTGAAATATTAATACAAACAAAATTCTATAACCAAAAACATTTATGTGACTTTGAAGCAAAGTTACTACCTCAAAGATATATCTTAATTTTGAATATTACAATTATTTCCTGTTACATAACAACTCCACTTGCAAAAATAATTACCGTTTTGGAAATATACTGAATTTTATAAAACATGAAATTCCTGCTGTTTATCTTGCATTTAAGTATATTCATAGACTGGTAATAAAGACTCTAAGGTACTATCTGGAGAAGGAAATGGCAGCCCACTCCAGTATTCTTGCCTGGAGAATCCCATGGACGGAGGAGCCTGGTGGGCTACAGTCCACAGGCGGCAGAGTCGGACACGACTCAGCGACTTCACTTTCACTTCACTGAGGTACTATCACGGCCCAAGAGGGTCAGTGGCAATAAAATCTATCTTGTATACGAACAAGACACAGAATCCTCAGATTCAGAGAAGATTCCTACTAGCAAACCAAAACCTACCTCAGTTGTTCAACAGCCCTAATAACTAATTTATAGTTAAATTTATTTATACTCCAAAATCCCTAGGCAAAGCTCAAATTTTTCTTAATTAAAAAAAAATCTACTAATGAAAAAAATGTATCAAATTTACTTTTTAAAGAGGAAACAATGACCTACAAAGAATATATTTTAGAATCAACCATAAAGGAAAACATTTCTTCTTCAGAAAATGCACTTTAAATTTAACAATGTAAGTGCATGGAGTTTGAGAGACAAGTTTATTTTGCAACTAACAGTCAGGAAAGCATTTTTTATGCCCAATAAATAATAAATACCACATTAAAAATGTATTTTCAAAATGTGCTGATTAAAACAAGCAATAAATTCAAGTTTCTTTTTAACAGTTCTGAAGTTATACTGCTGTCTAGATATCGTAAATATCACAGCAAACTGAAAATTCAATTCTCCGTTTTAATAATTTAATAGTTCATGGCAAATCAGCCTTTGAATTTCAAACAATACAACACATAAAAATTCAAAATCAAATACACACACTGAAATTCACCCTTTCTCGTGTGCAAAGAAAAAAAATCTTTTTTTTTTTTTTAAATTTTGGGAATTGTTTGAAATCTGCTGTTACTGATTTTATTTTAAAGACCAAAAAGCTACAGCCTAAAACAGTATATATTGTCAACTTACTTTAAAATCTGATTAAGTTTTAGGCCATGAAAATATTAACTCATCTTCAACTTTTTTGAAGAGTCATTTTAAGAGACAGAACAAATACAAATGGTACCATGATTATGGTATAACTACCTTTGGCATAAATTATTATTACTCAATAGGATCACTGTGTAAGATGTCATGCTCATTATTTTCAAGAAAACATAATAGAAAATTTGGAGTTAAAGTCAGCCAAATGGCTACTGCTGTATAAGCTACTCATATTCTGAATTCATTTTTATTTCAGACATTTAAAGCAATTTACATGAACACAAATTAAGAGGTAACTGATCATGCTTCATGATTACACGGAGAACAGGTATTAGAAAACACAAAGTCAAGGAGGGAACGTTTGAACACGTCCCTCTAAGGAGTTGGTAAAGTAGTCTATGTTACCTGAACAGGTGCAATAACAGCACAGGGGCCACCTTCAAACTGTTCTAATGCAGATCCCTCTGATTCACTAAACACAAACCCTAAAAATGAAAGCAAGCAGCAAAGATTAAACATGTCATTCAAGTAGTAGCTGAAAGAATTTTTAATGTACTTTGCTTTGATAGAGAATCACTTATCACAACAGCAAATTATCTTTAAGTCAGTCCATTGCTATAGTTTTCAGCTTTCTGGAGGATAAAAGAACCCTTTGAAAAAAGATATGGAACCTAGGCTCCCTGTCAAGTGCACGTGCACGCACACACACACACAATTTTGCACTCAGGGCCCCCTATTAAGTGGACTAAAGAGATACAGTGTAGACATCAGTAAAAGGACACAATCTGATTTTTTAAAAGTAATTTAATATACTGGAAGAAAGACTAGACAGTTTACTGAATTTAAACAGAAATTTTAGGACCCTCTACAGAGTTATCTTTTTTAGTTTCATCTTTGAGTCACATTCTATAAGCTAAAAATTAAAGAGCATTATACACACTGGCTTCCCTGATGGCTCAGATGGTACAGAATCTGCCCGCAAAGTGGGAGACCTTGGTTTGATCTCTGGGTTGGGAAGATCCCCTGGAGGAGGGCATGGCAACCCACTCCAGTATTCTTGCCTGGAGAATCCCATGGACAGAGGAGCCTGGCAGGCTACAGTCCAAGGGGTTGCAAAGAGTTGGACATGACTGAGCAGCTAAGCCCAGCACATACACACCAAACGTGCTCATACTGGTTCCATCTTAATTCAAGTATTACCAAGTCGCACTGATTGAGAGCAGCCAGGACAAGCTCCCACAGAGAACACGGCACACTGTGGAGATATTGCGGCCAAAGTCAGGAGAGGTGAGTTACTATCTGTACAACCTTCAGGAAATCATTTCACCTCCCTAGGCCTCCGGGTACTTAGCTTTAGAACAAACATTTCCAATTTCAACATACCTAATGGTTATAATTCAGTCATTTATCCAATAAATATTTCATGACCCTCAGACACGACACCAAACATCCAGGGTATAAATGACATGCATGACAAAGTCCCTCATCTGGAGAAGCCAACAGTCCAGATGAAGACAGACATACAAACAAATCACTGAAATAAAGGAATAAATGAATATTTCAACAGAAGTATGAAGACAGTGTTGAGGAAACTGAAAGGAATGACTTTGCCTAAATCAAGTCATAACAGGTGACTTGAAGGCTGACCTTGAATGGAACTTTACCAGAAAGGCAAGGGTGGGAGAATGACTTTCAGGTAAAGAAAACATCTTTAGTAAAGGAAAAAGGTGTGGTAAGAACAGGACAAGTTCATGGATCAGAGGGAAATGTCATGCAGCTGAAGGGCTGTATGGGGCAGGATGGTGAGAAAGGAGAGATGACAGGACATTCATACTGGGAAGGGCCACATCATGACAAGTACTAATTAAAGCAGTAACACAACCATACTGGTATTTTGCTTCTTTCTTTAAAGGACCAGAATGGGGAGGAGACCATTTCAACAGACCTATGGAGACAGTGCCAGACTAATAAAAACAACACTAATGTTGAGAGAAAACACTATATACAAACAGTATTTCTAAGGTAAAAATTAAGATTTGATGAACATATGCAAGTGCAGCAAAGGCTGGGTACGTAAGAAATTAGACCTAACTCTGTTTCTACCTTGAGACACTAGGTAGCAAGTGAGTTAACAAATAGTATGGAGGACACCAATCCAGTCCACCTCCTCTCTACCTTTCAATCCCTTTCAAATAGGATTTAAACATGTACCTCCTATTTAAAAATGAAAATTCTCCTTAAGATTCTACCAGAAGGTCCTTGTTTACCCAAAGGAGTTGAAAATTTAGCACCCCCACCCCCCCGCAAAAAAAACCGACACACACTGTTTACTGCACCTTTCCTAATTGCCACAACTTGGAAGCAGCCAAGATATCCTTCAGTGGGGGAATGGATAAATAGTACATACAGAAAATGAAATATTATTCGGTGTTTATAAAAAATAATGGCTTGCAAGCTGTGAAAAAACAAGGAGGAAACAGTTATATACCATATGATTCCAACTATATGACATTCTGGAAAAGGCAAATACTATGCAGACAGTAAAAAGATCAGAGGCTGCCAAGGGGAGGGGAGTGGGGGATGGGGTGAACAGACAGAGCACAGAGGATTTTTACGGCAGTGAAAATACTCTGTGATATTATAATGATGGATACATTCCATTATATTTTTGTCACCACCTATAGGATGTATAGAACCACGAATAAAAACTGTGGACCTTGGGTGATAATGATGAGTCAATGTAGGTTCAAAATTGTAACAAACACTCTGGTGGGAGATATTGACATTGGAGGAGGCTGTGCACGTCATGGGAGCACGAGGTATGTGGGGAAATCTCTGTATCTTGCCCGCAATTTTGCTGTGAACCTAAATAACACTGTTCTAAAAGGAAAAGTCTTAATTTAAAAAATCATTTGACCATTAAAAAAAAAATTTCCATCCAAGATTCCAAACACCACTCGCTCAAAGCATACCTAACTGTCTGTATGCACTGTCTTAATTTCCTTATCTCCCAATTAACTCAACTCACAATAATTTGGTTTTCAACCTGTGATTGCATCAAACTCACTGTCACCAAATTCACCAATGACCTCTCAACAGAATCATCTGAAATGCTCACCATTGACTTGTGAAACCTTCTGGCCCTTGGCTTTAGTGGTCCCTCTTGTTCCAAATTTTCCTTTTTTGTTTCTACTCTGTATCAATGTCGATCAGCAACTAAATGCTGAAGTTCTTCAGGTCTTGTCTTTAGAGTCTTTGTTCTTTTCATTCTACATGTTCTCCCTGTGTAACTCATCTACTCCCAAGGTTTCCACTATGGGTTATAATCAGGTAATCTCCAAATAGAGCCCTGACTGGAACTCCAGTCACTGACAAAATCTAAATTCTTTAACATGGTCTTGTATGGTCTGGCTTCTGCCTATATCTCCTATCTTATCCTTTGATACTTTCTTCTTTAGCCTCCAGGTGTGCAGACTTTCTTTCAGACCCTCAAATATCCATTCTCTCTCTGGTTTCTCATGCTTTGAACATGTTCCCTCCACTTGAAACACTTTCTCCAAAAAACTCCCACTTATCTTTAAGGCTTCACCTTATAAGATCCTCTTGGTTCAAGGGCCCAAAACACATCTGTATCTGTCCATCTCCACTCCGCTTCTGGTTCACCTTCAGGTTCTAACCACCATCATCTTTCATCTAGAACACCGTTAGGAATTTCCAGTCAGGATCCCCCTACCCCATTTCACCCACATCCCAACTCCCAACCCACCCCTTACCTACTCACCATAAATTTACCAGAGAAATAGTCTAGAAATGGAAATCAATTTTTCTTACAGACTGCTTAAAACACTCAAATGGTTTCTTACTGCAATTAAAATAAAATTCAAACTCCTTTTTCATTGCCTAAAAAAGACCCTATATGATCTCTCAATCCCACCTTCCCTCAGTTCACTCTTACCTTCATCATACACAGTGGTCTTACTCCTCAGAACATCTCAAGGTCTTTACCTGGGGCCCTGGTGTCGGCTGTTCTCTCTGCATGAAATGGTCTTTACCCTTCTCATAGCTGAATCCTCCTCATCCTAAAAGACTCAGTTGAGGTATTAACTCCTCGGAGGGATGTTCCCTGACAAGTCTAGCTAAGTAAATCCTTCCTACCATTCCCCAGACCAACCAGGACTTATCATCATCTGTAATTACGTTATTGTTCATTTGTTTATTATGTCTTGCCTCGAAAGTATCTTGCCTCTCTTACTGACCACTGTTTTCCTAGTGTGTTATTATTAATACAGTTAATACTCAATGAATACTTGCTGAAGTTTTGGGAGGAAAGATAAAGGGGGTGAGTTCATTCACATCCAACTCTTTGTGAGCCCATGGACTGTAGTTTGCCAGGCTCCTCTGTCCAAGGGGTTCTTCAGGCAAGAATACTGGAGTGGGTTGCCATTTCCTTCTCCAGGGGATCTTCCCGACTCAGGGATCAAACCCATGTCTCCTGTGTCTCTTGCATTGGCAGCTGGATTCTTTTCCACTGAGCCATCTGAGAAGCCTGATAATGGAAATGTTTGTTTCTAAATTCAGTCTCTAAAATGTGGTGGGGTGGCGGGGGGAGGGATATGGGTCTGGAGCTCAGGGCAGGGGTGAAGATTAAAGATAGCAACTTGAATCACCCTAAACATGGCAGTTAAAGTGAATGACAACACAGAACAAAGATAATGAAGGCGGTTAACATTAAAAAAAAAAGAAAAAGAAATAAGCAGATGCTGAGTCAGCAAAGAAGACTGACAAAGACTTGAAAGGTAAGAGAAAAAACACAGTGAGGCCCCAGAAAGGAAAAGCAGGCAGTCACCTGTTTCAAATGCTGAGTGGAATAAAAACATAAATGAAAACCCTGGATTAAGCATGTCACCACGGGGAATATACAAAAAGGAAACTTAGAATGTTAGGAAGAGCAGTCAAATTTTAAAGAGTTGAGGTGTGATTCAGAACACAAGCAGAAGGAGAAGCTGCAAACTGTGTTAAACAAGTGAAGGGGAAAAGGATGATAGCTTGAAGGGTAGCTGGATAAATAATTATTATTTTATAGACCAAAGGGCATGAGTTTAAGAGAAGGAAAAGAGTGACCAAATGGAAAAAGAGATAAGGACGCCGAGTTCTGAGAAAGCTGAGATGGTACACAGTAGTGCTGGACTGGATAAAGAGGTTCTCAAAGTGTGGTCTACAGAGCCCTGGAAATTTTAGTGACCTTTTAGGGAACCTGCTAGAGGTGAAAATCAGTTTTACTATAATACAGATTCTCGGTTTGATATTCACAGTGATGGTACAAAACAAAGAGTGGGTTATGTTACTGGTGCCTCAGCACACATCAAGGCAATGCCATTAAGCTATACCGAAACACCCTGATATGCTCTCAAACACACAGAAAAAGCCAATTGAACTTAAGAAAGCTCTTGCTAATGCTAATCTTATTAAATCTTGACTTTGAATACAAAGTACTTAAAAAAAAAATAGTCTGTATGACATAACGGAAACTACCTACGAAGCACCTCTGCTACGTACCCTGTACAGGTGTCTCAAAGAAAAGCAGATGTATAATTTTTTGAACTGTGAGCTGAACTAACAGCTTGTCTGTGAATGTTATTTTTACTCTGAAGAGCTACTAACAAACTATGATTATTTAGACTTTTTCTCAGAAGTAAATGAAGTGAGCCTGATACTTCAAGGAAAAAATAAACTGACAGCACTTTTGCCAGCAATAAAATTTCAAGCTTTCAAGTGATTAACTAAAATTCTGGAAAACTCAGGGCCAGCACTGTGAGCTTGAAACTTCCCAATACTCAAAGAGATTTTTCTGACAGGATCAGTGAGATAATAATAAATATGACTTTAGATATTGTTTAATAATATGTGTTAACATTTGGAAGATTTGCGTAAACCAGCAGACCAATAATTTCCAAACAACTGATACAAATGGTTACAAATTAATTCATGGGTAGAAGATCCACTCAAAGTACAAGACAAACCAATGGATTTCATTTTAATACAGTACAACTGTTCATTAATGTGGCTTCAGATTTCATATTTCAACTAACCTCTAAGAAACTACCATTTGCTGAGTTTCAGTGTAGTATCAAAGAAGAATATCCACAATTATTTGAAAACGCTATTATGATACTCCCATATTACCAATTGCTTATATGTATGAAGATGGATTTTCTGCATACACTTCAACCAAAACAACAGACTGAATGTAACAGACTGAATGGAGAAGCAAGTGAGAGAATCCAGCTATCTTCTAATGAGCTAGACACTGAAGAGACTTTTTTAATGTAAAATAATGCCATAGGTCCCAATTTTTTTTCATAGTGAAGTCTTCAATAATTTTTAAGAGTGTAATGGGGCCCTGAATTTAAATAAACTTGAGAAAAAGACAACTTTAGCCAGTTTTCAACTTAGAAATATGGGCAAAGAGGAAGTGAAGAGATGTTACTAACAGCAACAGAATGAGGGGCATAGAAAACTGAGAATATTAATTCCAAAAAAAACATAAGAGTCAACAGGATAAAGAACTAAGAGAAATACTGAGGGCTCAGCTAAGGTTTAATTAGTACACCTGTACTGATGCTGACCACAATTTGCTCCAGAACACACAACACGTTGGGAGAAACAGAATAGAGGACACGCTAAATATAGGCTAAAAAACAGGCATGATGGATGGGCCAAATTTAATAAGGCAAGTTTAATAAATGAGAACTAAGGGTGCTGGTGATCTCATCAAGACAAGCAAAACTGAGATCCAACCTGGAAACAAGAGGTGAAGCCAAGGGACCTCTACTCTTCACCCACCTCTTTTCCTAATGGCAAGAAAAAAAGGGTCACTGGTCTTGGGCCTAAGTGCAGAGGCGCAACTAAGCTCTTCCAAACTTTCAGGGTATGTCATAAATAAGTATCAGTAATGGATTCTTCGGAGAAGGCAATGGCACCCCACTCCAGTACTCTTGCCTGGAAAATCCCACGGACAGAGCCTGGTGGGCTGCAGTCCATGGGGTCCCTAGGAGTAGGACACGACTGAGCGACTTCACTTTTCACTTTCATGCATTGGAGAAGGAAATGGCAACCCACTCCAGTGTTCTTGCCTGGAGAATCCCAGGGACGGGGGAGCCTGGTGGGCTGCTGTCTCTGGGGTCTGTCTCTGGGGTCGCAGAGTCCGACACAACTGAAGCAACTTAGCAGCAGCAGCAATGGATTCTTGCCTTTCTTAAAATCACTAATAATGTATTTCAGTTTTCAAGGTCCATGGGTGGGGCTTTTAGACTGAAGTACATTATGATGAGTTGCTTTTGTACTTTAGAGATAAAACCCCAGGGAGAGAATTCTAGGCAGATCTGCTTTATACCAAATTCTGTTTAATTGCAGCATATATGCTTGCGGGTGTTAATTTGATAATGAACAAGGGCTCTTACAGCTTAAAATGTAATAAAGTCAAACAAATGGAAATGAACTTTTCTGTCCTAAAACAGGACTATGCTATGTAGGCATCTCCTTTTATAATGTTTCACTTGAGTTGGAATTTTTTAGGATATAGTTATTTTTCTTGTCAAGTGTTCTCATATTTGTATTATTTCCTAGTTTTAAGAGGAATTAACTTATCACAAAATGACTGTTTTACTAATTAGATCTGAAATTAGCTGTCTACCTTAGCGTCTGATCCTAAGCATACGATTTTGTATCACACCGGACAGCACTACAGACACAGACGTCTTTCTCAATTTTACGGCTCATAAGTAATTTAAACTCAAGCCATCAACCTCTTTGCAATTTCCTAGTCTTTTATTTTCATATGACTTACTTATTCAAACCAGTTTGACAACTATTGCCTATGTAGTTCTTCTAGTCTTCCATGTAAACAAAAGGCTACACAGAAAGACTTCATTTGTCATTATAAGTTAGATAATATTAAGTGGAATCTGAACTGAGCCTTAGTCTCCTCATCTATAAACAGGAGGATAACTACATTTATCTCTTGCTGTCTCTTGGGGTTGTTGCAAAGATTAAGCAAGATTTTCAAAAACTGTGAAGCATAATACAAATCTAAGTATTATCATAAATATTTTGAACTTAAAAATACATTATGTACTCAAAGTACCAAGAAATTGACTTTATCACATAAGGTTACAAATTGGAGATTTTAAAAATTGATTTTTTTAGGTCAAATGCGATGTAGGTAGGTTTGAGAAAGTAAAATCTATGTTGGAAATAAAAGGTTTCCAACAACAACAAAGATCTTTGAAATTATATGATCCATAGTACTGACTTACCTTCACATCACACTTTTGGATTTTAACCCAAATGGTTTTAACTCCTGATTACATTTTTAAACTTACATTTTTACTGACCCCTCAATTTTTCAAAAGTTATTTAGAATCATTTTTTTTAATCATATAGTAAACACTGTCCTACACAGAAAGTGCAAAACTAATTTCAAACAACCGCAGCTCCAAACACTCCACCTCTACCCTAAAACACACTAAACTGCAATAAACAGCAAAACTGGGTTTCTCTTCTGGCTAATCTTTAGGTGAAACAATGAAGTAATTTAAAGCTCGAAGGAACTGGGCAGAAAAAAGGAAAAGATGGGTTCTCAGAGTTTATAATGTACAACAGGGTTGGCTTGTTTTTCAAATGCAGATTTGGAACAGAGCCACACCCATCTTATCAAGGGCTGCTTCTGCTGCAACGCCAGACAATAAAGTCACTGGCCCTTTAAAGAAAATATTTGCCAAACACTGGCTAGACAATCAATACTGAAAAGAAAACAAAGTCTCAATCAGCCAAAATGTTTTCCTTTGTAATAAGATTAATATTTACTTTTGTCAGATCATGAGGACTCTTATTCTGGTTCTGCTGGGTTGAGGTCAACCTGACCACTTCCAACCGCCTCCACTACCACTCTCCCGGGCTAAGTCGCCGTCTTTTACCCCCTGGATTACTGCAATTCTCTCTCATTTGGTCTTGTCTCACTCTAGGACTACAGTCCGTCCTCAATTTAGTAGTCAGGTCAGTCCTTTAAAAATTGTCATGTCGTGTCTCTCCTTTGTTCCAAACCTCCCAATGACCCGTCATCTCATTTAGAATAAAAACCAAAGTCCTTACAATGGCCTATAAAATCTTAGTGATCTGGGCCATACTGTTTCTAATATCATCTTTATTGGTCCCCTCTTCCCTCATTCTGTCTCCAGCCAAACTCACCTCCTTCCTGTTCCTTAACCAGATGTATTCTGCATTAAGTCTTTTATGATGGCTATCCTTGCTGCCTGGAATACTCCTCAGATACCTGCGTGACTAATGCAGTTACTTCAAGAGTCTGTTCAAATCTCATCTTAAAATGAGGCCTTTCCAGGCAACTTCACCCTATAATTCCTATTTCTTTACCCTCTAGTATATATACTATGCCATATTTGTTATTTGTCTTCCCTTGTGCCCTATCAAGTAAGCCTGGAACACTTCAGTTTGTGAGAAAGGAAGGAAGAATAAATGATATTTACAAATAATGAAGTAGAAAAAAAATTTTTTTTCCTTTAAAAAGCATTAGCGACAATTGAGCAGGAGGGAAGCAAGCAGGAGTAGGGAGTAAATGTCCAAGTTAAACAACAAAACAACTTCAAATCTTTAAATTATGTGACTTATTGGCTTTAAAATAAAAACTGCAAAAAAACCCAAAAAAACTCACACCCAAACCCTACTTTTCTCTCTTTTTAAAAAAAGTATTTGCAAAAGAGAATTATCTTAAACTGCCAAATGAATTTTAAAAGAACACACACACACACACACACAAACCTATGTGCTACTCCTGCACTTACATGCTTTAACATATTATCTAAAGCTGCCAAATCAATTAAAGGGGGGAGGGGGAAACTCCTAAAGCTGTTTAACATATCAAAGGAATTTAACAGGACCAATCAGTATAGTTTCATAAATGGAATATTCCTGGACATAGTTCTATAAATATTTACACCAAAGACCTTACATCTATAACTTGCTTCCAAAAGATAATGAGGTAACAGTTGTCAATTCAAAGCACAGCTACAGATGATGAAATAAAGCCAAAGCTGATGTCACATTACGAATGCAGTAAGTCAAGGGCAGCAAAGCAGTGTCTTGTGTCATTCCCAAATCATTGCCACAGCAACCTTCAGCAATTTCTGTCTCCTCTGAGAAAGAATAAATGAATGAATAAATAAATAAATAAATGAATAAAAGAATAAAAGAATAAATAAATAAATGAACAGAGCAAAACCACTAACAACATCTCTCTGATTCAGAAGTGATAACTTAAAAATACATATTCGGTTTTCTTAAAACCATGATCAATTTAAGATCTTGAAGAATCAGCCACAATATAGCTGCCCTCTGTAAAGAACAAAAAGTAAATAACCTTTTATTTTCAAATGATATTGATTGAACACATCTTGTTAAGGAACTTCCCTCTGACTACAAGATGGTAGAGCATTCTAATGTGTCATTACAACGTGATCTAATTAATAATAATTTCTTGCAACTGTCAGGGCATGGCTAGAGAGTGATCTTTGGCTTGATCTATCCTACAATTAAGCACTTTCTAAATTAAGCTATCATTTTCTGAGTGTTTATATCAGATATTGTGTTAAGCACTTGCCTTTAATCCTCACAACAAACCTGTAAGATCGGCCCTAGTATTATCTGTTCTCCACAGAGAAGGAAACCGAGGCTTAAGTTAAAAAACTTGAACCTAGAACCAAAGAATTTCTATTCCAAAGACTGCTCCTGCTCCTAACCATTATTAGAACTGCCTCTCTGAATTCTCCTTGTATCTGCAACACAGTACTAAAATAAATGAGGCCAAATATCACCCTATTCTGTGCTATATTATTGCTTAATTAACAAAAAGTAAAACCTTTCCCAATCTTACAATCTTGTGTACTTTAGGGCTATTCGTTACTAGAATAAATAAAACAAATAGGAAAATAAGTTTTAAAACAGAACTTGCAAATGTAAATGCCCATGATTTCTGAAAAAAATTAGCTAAGTGACAAAATTAGGTGTGTAGAAAGAGCCAAACTAATTACATGTCTGGTTAAAAATAGGAAGGAAAACAAGACAGAGCTGTGACTTGTAATTCACTCCCAGTTCTTACCAATTCATGCAACTTTGGCCTGGTCATTTAGCCTTCAGGACTCCTTTTTCTCATTTTCAAACAAAGAGTAATGAACTAAATAACCTAACTAGCTGTTACACATTATGATTCTGTTTTCACCAGGTCTTAGAAGTATCTGAGGGAAGAAGAGATTATTTAAACCCTAAATGTTTGTTTCTAAGTAAACATTATGAAGTAAAGACATAGATCTACTATGCTAAATTTACCCCAAATCCTTTGAGAATCAGTATTTTCTAAATAAATGTTTTCATAACAAAATATTTTAATAAGAGTACTAAATAGCTACTATTCCATTGGCTTGTGATGTTTTACATAAATACATTACCCACCCTTCTGACTTCAAAGACTATGCTGTTAACTTCACTTAACCTCACCAGTCTTTATCACCTTAACCAATGTGTCCGTTTCGTTTTAATATTAAAAGGCACGAGATAGGGATGATTACTAGCATGAACTGCCCAACGCAGAGCCTGGGACAGCTCTGGAATTAAATCTGTGTGTGTGTGTGTGTGTGTGTCTTCTATTTCACAATTATTCGTATTAACAAAACTTCTTATATAATTCAAAATCCTGTCTGAATAATCAGATCGGCGCAGCAAGTTCTATGAGCCACGGAACAGATACTAAATCACCTCAAAATCAGGCATATTGGGGTGTAGAAAACACTTTGCAGCAGCGTTTTATTTTTCACCGAGTACCACGCCTAACCGCCTAATTAAAATACAAACTGCACAATCGTTTCGTGGAATTAGCCACAGTGAGTTTCACGTGGACTTCCCTTCTCTCCAAAATTAGACCAAACACCAAGATGAAGCCTCGTTCGGGGGTGAAGACCCAGGAGGCCAGAGCAAGTCTTGAGAAATGGATACCAAGGCACAGGGCACACCTTCAGTGTCACACCCTGCAGCCCGACTGCCGCCCCCTTCTCCTTTCCAGCCCAAGAGGCAGCCCAGGGAGCGGCAGGGGCACTTCGGGTCTTTAGCTGCCAGCTGGAACCATTCTCCTACTCAACCTCTACCCCCTGGAAGGGTAGGGCGTTTCTAGAAAGTCCAGTGTCAGTGCAGAGCAGGGGAATTGGGACAGAGTGCAGGGCACGGGAGGGGACTGGCGCGAGAGGCGTCACGGCTCGACTCTCTCGGGGCAAAAGGAAGCGGGGGCTGGAAGCCTGAGTCCAGCCGGGGTACCTTGCGTCCAGCGGCAGAAGATGGTGTCAGAGAGACCGGGGCTGCTGTTGGTGCCCCACACCAGCTCCATCAGCTCTTTAGTCAGTTCGGACATGATGGGATGCCGGCGAGCTGGTCTTGGCTTTCAGGACTCCTGCCCCGGCACATGGGGAAGGGGCGGCTTCCGAGACCAGAGTGGCGGGACGGCGGCGGTAAACGAGCTTGAAGGTCAGACTGGAGGGAGGCAAAAGGAGAGAGACCTACTTGCAGAGACCCCGCCTGTCAAGCCCGGTCGGAGCGGCAGCAAGGAGTTTCCCGTACCGGAAGTACCGGAGCCACTTCCGGCTTCTCTTTCACTGCGGCCCCCACGGCCGGAGGGGCAGGCGGCGCCTCCCCGGAAGCGGAAGTGGGGGTGGGGCGAGAAGAGCTGCTGGGGACTCTTCGGGCTACTGGCCTTTCTGAACTCAGTGCAAGGGGGCTGTCGTGCGGTGGCTGCTTTTGTGTTGGCAGGAGCATCGCGTCCCGTGGGCGTTGGCATATTTCTACCATTGTAGAATACCTCCTTCTCCGCACTGCTTTGGGATTAGCCCTAGGACCCCAGGCCCAAGCCCTGGGACTCAGAACATAACCTATACCTTAAAATTTGTAATATTAATTATGCCAAACTACAGCTTTAAGAGTATGGTTGAGTCTCCTTGAGGAAACATTCATGTCTGTGTGGAGAGCTGCCCATAAATTGAAGGTTCTCAATCTCTTGCTAAGTCACATCAAGTTAAACCAGCTATCAACATAACTGAAGAATGTGGCCGAATGAATGTTAGAAATGCCTGCTGCTAAGTCGCTTCGGAGCAGGCAATGGCACCCCACTCCAGTACTCTTGCCTGGAAAATCCCATGGATGGAGGAGCCTGGTAGGCTGCAGTCCATGGGATCGCGAAGCGACTTCGCGATCTGAGCGACTTCCCTTTCACTTTTCACTTTCATGCATTGGAGAAGGAAATGGCAACCCACTCCAGGGACTGGGGAACCTCGTGGGCTGCCGTCTATGGGGTCGCACAGAGTCGGACACGACTGAAGCGACTTAGAAGAAGTAGAAGTAGAAGTCTCTTCAGTCGTGTCTGACTCTTTGCGACCCCATAGACGGCAGCCCACCAGGCTCCCCAGTCCCTGGGATTCTCCAGGCAACAACACTGGAGTGGGTTGCCATTTCCTTCTCCAATGCATGAAACTGAAAAGTGAAAGGGAAGTCGCTCAGTCGTGTCCGACTCCTAGCGACCCCATGGACTGCAGCCTACCAGGCCCCTCCGCCCATGGGATTTTCCAGGCAAGAGCACTGGAGTGGGGTGCCTAGAAATGCCTGACCCAAGCATAACTCAGAATTACAAAGCTCTTTACAGGAAAACAGATTCAAAGCTGCCCGTTTGTAAATGGTAGAGCAATTTTACCTACAATTTTGAAGACTGTAGGGTATATGGGCAACACGTGAGCTTAAAGACCAGGTTTCAATCATTGACAAGCATTCAGTTAAATTTAGTGGTTTCCCTGAGTTGGTGATGGATAGGGAATCTTGCTGCAGTCCATGGGGATCGCAAAGAGTTGGATGCGACTGAACTGAATTGAACTGAAAATTTTCTATTTGTGACACTTACAAAGAAGAAAACTTATTCTGGCTGAATTTGGAATTTCAAACAGAAAGGCAAAAATCTGATGGGCTCCTTCCAGGCAGCAAATAACAGAGTTTGCTAATTTATACTCTATTTTTGACTTAAGCAACCTTTGTTGTTGTTAAAAGGAATTGCTCAAAGTACCTGAACCCTATCCATAGCCTTCTTCCCAATCTTTATTCCTTGTG
>NW_011495023.1:12848115-12865628 GCF_000754665.1 Bison bison bison
TATTCATTCTTCAAGATGTATGTTGACTTAAAAAATACAGCCTAAAAATTCAAAGTTTTTTTTTTTTTTTTTTTAAATTCAGTGAGTATTTTTAGGACTTTAAGGCCAGGAGACAGCATCTCTAGTAACCCTGAGACAACTGCTCTGAGGAGGCGAGGGGAGGAGACAGGTTGATAGAAGTTTTGCAACAAAGGGCAGGTAGTCTGAACATCAAAAGATTATTGTTAATTAAAGGAAGCCAGATATTCCACAATCCAGTATTCTTGGGCTTCACTGGTGGCTCAGATGGTAAAGGATACACGTGCAATGCAGGAGACTTGGGTTCGATCCCTGGGTGGGGAAGATTCCCCTGGAGGAGGGCATCTCAACCCACTTCAGTATTCTTGCCTGGAGAATTCCCCTGGACAGAGGAGCCTGGCAGGCTAAAGAGCTGGACACAACTGAGCGACTAAGCACAGCACAGATATCCCAAGTTAAAGAATTTAGTGCTTTTCTAGGTGTGGGAAGATGCAAGAGTCTGGGATCACTGAAATCATTTCTTTCCATGTATCTCAGCTATCCTGGGCCAGTAGCCTGTATTTTTTCACATCCTGAGCTCCACTGGGGCTCACCTTAGGGAGTAGCTACAGTCTTGGTGGCTGCTAGTCCACAGGTACCCTTCTTCCTGAATGCCCTTAGGGCTCAGGAATTCACATTGGAGTGCTGTAATCACTGATTACTGTGATATCCCTGGTTACTGATATGGCAAGAAATACTCCATTTCTTGGTGCTTCCCTGGTGGCTCAGGTGGTAAAAAATCTGCCTGCAATGCAGGATCCAGGTTTGGGCTGATCCGTTGGTGAAGGGAATGGCTACCCACTCCAGTATTCTTGCCTGGAGAATTCCATGGACACAGGAGCCTGGTGGGTTACAGTCCATGGGGTCACAAAGAGTTGGACACAATTGAACAACTAACACTTCCACTTTTCACTCTACTTCTCACATAGTAGAAATGGTACTTTGTAGTAAAGCCTTCTCCAGTTGTTACAATATAAAAGAAAATTTTTAGCTTCTGAAATTTCGTGAAAGTGAAGTTGCTCAGTCTTGTCTGACTCTTTGTGACCCTATGGACTATAGCTTACCAGCCTCCTCCATCCATGGGATTTTCCAGGCAACAATATTGGTGTGGGTTGTCATTTTGTAACTTGCTTATGACAATTACTGTCATTTGTAATTTGCAAATAATTATTTACTTTTCTCCTGTGGAAGATGTTTAAGGAAGAGGAGGACCTGTCTTATTTGTAGTAACTAATAGAGAGCCTTGAATATAGCTGGATCTCAGTATTAGAATGAAACTTGCCTTAATGGAGCTTGAGAATTCACTTATGGAACTTAAGAATTCAAGAAGTAAGGAAATGAGGGGAAGTACCAGTGACTGGTCCAAGTAAATGTCTATTATTTGCACAGGTGATTTATAATTTGCACAATTATTTCACTTCCTAAAAGACATAGAAGGGCCAATGTTCATAGATCCTGTAAGTGGCAGAACTCTAATGTCAACTACAAATTGGCACTTGCCATGGGAGCTTGCATCTACCTTTAATCTACAAGGATTAAATCATGTGCTGCGGCAGCTGCTGATTTTTAACACCCCTGAAAGGTCTTCAGGGTGAAGAACAGAAATGTAGCATTCTGTGCTCTGGGAAAAATGGGCAGAACAGGTCTTCAGATAGTTAGATATTTTGAGGAGCTGATTTTATGAGCCCAATTCTAGTATCTTGTCATATCTAGAAAAGCACTAAAATCCTTCATGGTGACAACTGCTTGTTGTGACTAGCAAAAACCTTCCAAAAATATGTGCTTGATTGCATGTACACCCCCTTCACCAAAATCACATATATACTGACCTTCACCATTACCTCTTTAGAGCAGTTTCTCAGAGCTATCTGAAATGCTGTCTCAGGCTATAGTCCTCATTTTGCCCCAAATAAAACTTAACTCACAACTCTCACACTGCATTTTTTTAAAATCAGTAATAAGTTCAGAGGTGTTTGCCACGTTTTTCTCTTTTCATTATTATAGAGACATAGTTATAGATATAATTGTCCATGAATAGAAAGAAATACTTTCAAAAAAAAATTTAATGAAATATTTCTTGATCCATGATTTTTCTTAGTTTTCAGCTGTGATGAAACTGGCAAAATCTTGGGTAGATGTTAATATGCATGATCTTTCTACCTTTAGGTTATATTCTCTATTTGCAACATACTTTAAATTTTTAAATTAGCTGGACATATTTTTAACAAGGAATATTTGATTGTTAAATTATTTATGTTGCTTAATTATTCATTACTTGCTACATTTGAATTGTGAAGTTACTTACACTACATTAGAAATGCAAATTAATGTTCATTTAACATTTTTTTAGTTAGTAATTATTTAGAAAAATAATAATTGTAACAGTCAAGTTTGTTGCATATATTTCTGGTACAGGAGGATAATGCCTTTTTCGTTTTTATAATGACTTGAAAATTATGTAATTTTTCTTTGGCATATTTATCTTGCTCCATATTTACAATATTTTTTTCCTTAGGAACATCTATGTGTCTTAGTCTAAGTAGCTAACTTATGTCCGACTCTTGTGATCCCATTGACTGTAGCCCTCCAGGCTTCTCTGTTCATTGGGTTCTCCAGACAAAAATATTGGAGTGGGTTGCCATTTCCTTCTCCAGATTGCCATTTCCCAACCCGGGGAATCAAACCCAGGTCTCCTGCATTGGAGACCGATTCTTTACCACTGAGCTACAAGGAAAGCCCAGGACCATCTATAGTTTTTATTAAATTGATGTGTGTCATTAAGATGCACATATTCATGAATGCCCAGTGGCTCAGTCATGTCAGACTCTTTGCGACCCCATGGACAGTAGTCCACTAGGCTCCTCTGTCCATGGAATTTGCCAGGCAAGAACAGTGGAGCAGGTTGACATATAGGTTGCATAAATGATTTTTAATCCTAAAAGAGAGTCTAAAAATATCAGAAACTTCCTGTTAACATATTAAATTTTATTTGTAGTATTCCTCTTTCAAATTCAAGTCAGGGCACCTCTATAAAACTGGGCTTAGATTACCAGAATCGTCAATTCTCTTTAGCCAAATTCACTATTTCAAAGAAACAGAATTACTCATTATTAAATACTAACTCCATGCTAAATTATTCTGTTGTCTTTTCCCAAATTTCCCTGTCAAAAAAGAGCAAAACAGCTTCATGACCATGTTACCAGCAACTACCATGAAAGGGCTCTTCTCCAACTAGAAGCCCTCAGATTCGAATTTAGTATATTTGCACCACTTGTTTAAGAGAAATCAATCTTTCAGAAATCCACTCTACAATAAGATAAGTTCTAAGCAGGTTACTAAAACAATCCTCTCTGTATTTATTAATAAAAACTATTTCATGTATATGCCCCTTGGCTTCCAATAACAGTGCAAATCTGTCAAGCACATGAAATTCTTTTCTTTGCATCAAACTAAGCACATCTCAGTCCTTATAAATCCACCACTGTCATGCTCAGGTATGACATAAAATGTCATTTCCTACTAATACGTGGTGGAAAAGGGGTTCTGTCATTAAATGCTGAGTTAAATAAAGTCAAGCAAGAGATGCTCAAAATTCTCCAAGTGAGGCTTCAACAGTACGTGACCAAGAACTTCCAGATGTTCAAGCTAGATTTAGAAAAGGTAGAGGAACCAGAGGTCAAATTGCCAACATCCATTGAATCATTGAAAAAGCAAGAGAGTTCCAGAAAAACATCTACTTCTGCTTTATTGACTATGCCAAAACCTTTAACTGTGTGGATCACAAAAAAACTGGAAAATTCTTCAAGGGATGGGAATACCAGACCACTTTACCTGCCTCCTGAGAAATCTGTATGCAGGTCAAGAAGCAACAGTTTTAAAGAACTGGACATGGAACAATGGACTGGTTCCAAATTGGGAAAGGAGTGCATCAAAGCTGTATATTGTCACCCTGCTTATTTAAATTATATGCAGAGTACATCATGAAAAATGCCAGGCTGGATGAAGCACAAGTTGAAATCAAGATTGCTGGGAGAAATATCAATAACCTCAAATATGCAGATGACACCACGCTTATGGCAGAAGGCGAAATGGAGCTGAGGAGCCTCTTGATGAAAGTGAAAGAGGAGAGTGAAAAAGCTGCCTTAAAACTCAACATTGAAAAAATGAAGATCATGGCATCTGGTTCCATCACTTCATGGCAAATAGATGGGGTAACAAAGGAAACAGGGACAGACGGTATTTTCTTGGGCTCCAAAATCACTGCAGATGGTGACTGAATCCATGAAATTAAAAGACACTTGCTCCTTGGAAGTAAAGTTATGACCAAACTAGACAGTATATTAAAAAGGAGAGACATTACTTTGCCAACAAAGGTCCATCTAGTCAAAGCGATGGTTTTTCCAGTAGTCATGTATGGATGTGAGAGTTGGACTACAAAGAAAGCTGAGCACTGAAGAACTGATGCTTTTAAACTGTGGTGTTGGAGAAGATTCTTGAGAGTCCCTTGGACTACAAGGAGATCAAACCAGTCCATCCTAAAGGAAATCAGTTCTGAATATTCATTGAATGGACTGATGCTGAAGCTAATGCTTCAATACTTTGGCCACCTCATGCAAAAAACTGACTCACTTGAAAAGACCCTGATGCTGGGAAAGATTGAAGGAGGGAGAAGAAGGGGATGACAGAGGATGAGATGATTGGATGGCATCACCCACTTGATGGACATGAGGTTGAGTAAGCTCGGGAATTGGTGATAGGGAAACCTGGCGTGGTACAGCCCATGGGGTCGCAAAGAGTCAGACACAACTGAATGACTGAACTGAACCGAACTGAGCAAGAGATGGAATTATATTTGAATCATTTTTTCACTGAGTTTCTCACGGTTTATTTCTACAGAAAACTGTTTGGAAATCATTGGCCACAGTATAATGGAATAGATTTTTTAAAACTTTTTTTCTTAGGTTATTTGGATGTAGACCATCTTTAAAGTCTTTACTGAATTTGTTAACAGTATTGCTTCTGTTTTTTGGTTTTTGGCCACAAGGCATGTGAGATCTTAGCTTTCTGACTAGGGATTGAATACACACCCCATGCGTTGAAAGGGGAGGTCTTAACCACTGGACCACTAGGGAAGTCCCTAACGAAATAGATTTTTTATAGGAATTAGAAAAGCTGGATGTTAGTTTTTATTTGGGTACCGTGACCTTGGATGAATCACTTAACTGTGCTTTCTCTGTTTATAGTAAGGACTAAATTTAAATCATCTCTTAATATCCCATTTACTTTAGATCATGCCCAGTTCTGATTTTAAAAACTGGCTGATTAGAAGTTAAGATGTGTAGAAGGAGTGAGAAGAAAAAGAATGTTGAGCAAGTATAAAGAGTAAACAGTTTAGCACTATTCTTCACTAACACATAGAATTAAAGAGGTTGGTGATTTGCCACTTGTCATTTAGTTGTGCTAACATTTTAACTAAGATCAACTTCAAACTTGCATATTAATCCAGAACTAACTATATTAACTGAGTATATAAGATACACACTTGGATGTGTCACAAGTACTTCCAACTTAGTATGTGCCAAATCAAATATCTTGCCCCAGAAAACCTCCCCTTTCATGTTTCATTATCAGTGAATGGTGCCATTCTGTATAAACATGCACATATTTAAATATTCTCTATTTTGATATAATAAGTAAGCACTTTGAGACTCAGATGCCACACACAGAAAATAAACTTACTAATAATTACATCATACAGGGATTATGGGATTTAACAGAGTTAACAGAAAAAAAATGCATAATGAAAAATGCTATTCTTATGTTAGCTATATTGATGGTTTGAACCAGGAACCTTGGGGAGAAAGGTGGAAGATGAATTCTTGCTGCATTTGAGCTGGAGAAAACATCAGAGAAGTTTAAGCTGGACAGAATTTAGTTTTTTGGCCACACTGTGTGGCATATGGGGTCTTAATTCTCTGACCAGGGATCAAACCTGCATCCTCTGCATTAGAAGCAATCGTCTTAAACACTGGACCACCAGGTAAGTCCCCTGAACTGGATAGAATTTTGACTAGCAAAGACAGGGAGGATGTACGTTTAGGCATGAAATATTGCAGCAGGAGCCTGGCATTAGTGTCACTGGAGAGATGAGTGAAGAATGCCAGATTAAGGAGGTGCCATAGACTGAATTTTGCCTCTTCCAAATTCATATGCTGAAGCCTTAGCCTCAATGTGACTTGCAAACAATGCCTTTAAAGGAGTAATTAAGCTTAAATGACATCATAAATATGGTATTCTAATCCAATAGAACTGGTGTGCTAATTAGAAAAGGAAGAGACACTGGATAGCTCCCTCTTTCTCTCTCTTCCCACTCTCTTCTCACTCTCCCCCATCTTTATCTTTGGTTTTCTACTGTTCTACTGTGTTATAGGGTGTGGGTCATTTCTATTTATCCTGCTTGCTATTTGTTGTACTTTTTCAAATTGTAAATTTATGTCTTTTATCAACTTGGAAAATATTTCAGCCATTTAGTTTTTAATATTTTTTTCTCAGCCATTATTATCCATCTCTGGAAATCCTAACACATACATTGGGTTTAGTCACTCAGTCTCCCATGCTCAACTTGTCTTCCATATATGCCATTTATTTTTCTCTACATAATATATATGTAAAATAAAGTCTTCATCTTTTAATCTCTGCTCACCTCTGTCTTTACTGCTTTTAGCAAATTTAATTGAAAATTTAAATCTCAATTGTTTCATTTTTATTTATACAAATCAAAATCTTTGATTGTTTTCCAGATTTTCCAGAAGTTTTATAATAGTATTTTCTAACTCATTTATTATGAAATGTTTTGTTAGTTCTATGATTTGGATTATAAACTTTTTTCCTGTTTTGGACGTACTGTACAGTTTGTGGGATCTCAGTTCCCCAACCAAACACTGACCCTAGGTCACTGCACTGAAATCCCAGAATCCTAACCACTAGGCCACCAGGGGACTCCCAAACTTGTTTTTAAATTAAGTTTGGTTTGTGGGAATCTCGTATGACTGTATTATCTAGATGGAGTATTTGTCCCTCAAAGAAATTTTGAATTTGCATATTGTGCTGCCATAGATCAATTTTGTGTTGCTTTCTGAGATGAAATTTTCCTGGGCCACACAGAGAGTGAAAATGATAACTGCAGCCTATGTGAGGAAGATACATCATTACAAATTCTCAAATGTGGCTCTTTATTGATCTATCTAGATTCTGTGTCAAGACAGAGACCCTTGTCATCTTTTGGACAAATTTTCCACAAACTTTTGCATAGCAAAGGAAACCATAAGCAAAATAAAAAGAAAACCTACAGAATGGGAGAAAATATTTGCAAATGATGCAAGTGACAAGGGCTTTATTTCCAAAATACATAAATGGCTCATCCCACTCAACAACAACCAAAAATAACCCAATCAAAAAATGGGCAGAAGACCTAAATAGACATTTCTCCAAAGAAGAAATACACATGGCCAAGAGACACATGAACGTTGCTAGTTATTCAGTTCAGTTCAATCGCTCAGTTGTGTCCGACTCTTTGCAACCCCATGAACCGCAGCACGCCAGGCCTCGCTGACCATCACCAACTCCCGGAGTTCACCCAAACCCATGTCCATCGAGTCGGTGATGCCATCCAACCATCTCATCCTCTGTCGTCCCCTTCTCCTGCTACCCTCAATCTTTCCCAGCATCAGGGTCTTTTCAAATGAGTCAGCTCTCCACATCAGGTGGCCAAAGTACTGGAGTTTCAGCTTCAACATCAGTCCCTCCAATGAACACCCAGGACTGATCTCCCTTAGGATGGACTGGTTGGATCTCCTTGCAGTCCAAGGGACTCTCAAGAATCCTCTCCAACACCACAGTTCAAAAGCATCAATTCTTCTGTGCTCAGCTTTCTTTATAGAAATAGAAATTAAAACTGCAGTGTGGGCCCACTTCACACTGGTCAGAATGGCCATCACTAAAAAGTCTACAAATAACAAACTCTAGTGGGGTGTGGTGAAAGTGAACCCTCCTACACTGTTGGTGGGAATATAAGTTGGTGTGCTGCTGCTGCTAAGTCGCTTCAGTCCTGTCCGACTCTGTGCGATCCCATAGATGGCAGCCCACCAGGCTCCGCTGTCCCTGGGATTCTCCAGGCAAGAACACTGGAGTGGGTTGCCATTATAGCCACTCTGAAAAACAGTATGAAGGTTCCTCAGAAAACTGAAGCAGAATTATCATATGATCTACCAACCTTACTCCTGAACATATATCCAGACAAAATTATAATTCAAAAAGATACACGTACCATTATGTTCATAGCTTCACTATTCACATTAGCCAAGACACATAACCAGTCCATTCTAGAGGAGATCAGCCCTGGGTGTTCTTTGGAAGGAATGATGCTGAAGCTGAAACTCCAATACTTTGGCCATCTCATGCAAAGAGTTGACTCACTGGAAAAGACTCTGATGCTGGGAGGGATTGGGGGCAGGAGGAGAAGGGGACAACAGAGGATGAGATAGCTGGATGGCATCACCGACTCTATGGACATGAGTTTGAGTGAACTCCAGGAGATGGTGATGGACAGGGAGGCCTAGCGTGCTGCGATTTATGGGGTCACAAAGAGTCAGACACGACTGAGCAACTGAACTGAACTGATATACATTTATACTCAGTCATAAAAAAGAATATAATACTGTCATTACAGCAACATGGATGCAGCTAGAGATTATCATACTAAGTAAGTCAGAAAGAGAAAGATAAATACCATATGATGTCACTTATATTTGTAATCTAAAGTGAAATCACTCAGTCGTGTCTGACTCTTCGACCCCGTGGACTGTAGCCCACCACGCTCCTCCGTCCATGGGATTCTCCAGGCAAGAATACTGGAATGGGTTGCCATTTCCTTCTCCAGGGCCTCTTCCTGACTCAGGGATCAAACCCAGGTCTCCTGCATTGCAGGCAGACACTTTAACCTCTGAGCCACCAGGGAAGCCCTTGTAATCTAAAATATGACACAAGTGAACCTATCTATGAAACAAAAACAGAATTACAGACATAGAGAACAGACTGGTGACTGCCAAGAGGAAAGGGGTTGGGGGAAGGATGGAATGGGAGATGACGGTTAGCAGATGTAAGCTTTTTAAATATAGAATGGATAAACAACAAGGTCCTACTGTATAGCATAAATAACTATATTCAATATCCTATGATAAACCATAGTGGAAAAGAATACGTAAAAAAGAATGTGTGTATATACATAAAACTGAATTTGTCCAACTTTGTGAAACCCCATGGACTGTAGCCTGCTAGGCTCCTCTGTCCATGGAAATCTCCAGGCAAGAATACTGGAGTGGGTAGCCATTCCCTTCTCCAGGGGATCTTCTCAACCCAGGGATTGAAACCAGTTTTCAGTCAGATTCTTTACCAGCTGAACCATCAGGGAAGCCCAAAACAGAACTTAACACCCATTGTAAATCAACTATATACTTCAATTAAAAATATTGAAAACTAATTGTAAGTATATACTTTCCTATGTTCAAGAAATGATTAGCCCTTAAAGGAATGCTGTGCCATTCCACAGAATGCCAGAAAGTCAAAGAACAATTGATGTAAGCCAGTCAATTACCACCTAACCATCTCACCGATAGATTTCACCTAATCAGTAGTCAATGATGTGTATATCCATACCTTGATTTGTAATTCCAATAAATATTTGATATTGTATCTGTAATCTTAGGATTTCAATTCTGCAATTCCATCAACAGGTGGTGCCATTGTATTATAGTTTGAATTTTATAAACCAAAAACCTTTTTGGAGTAGTTGCACCCATAAACATCTTCCTTTTTCCAAAGGCTTTGGTCATTACTTTTGTACCTTAGGAACCTTGATTTTATGATTTTGTTTAAAACATGTATATTGTTGAAATTTATGTCCTGGAATAAACTTGGCTGGATTCTTCTACTTTATATAATACTTCTAGAAATTTCAGGATACAATGTGTGCCATTTTGTTGACAAAGCAACGAGTAACCAAAAATAATAACTATGTATTCTGATATCTACAGGACCAATGTATGCTTTATAATTTCAGATTATCACAAGTTCTCATTTCATAAAGAAAATTACAGGCCAATATCCCCGATGAATATAGATGCAAAAACACTCTAAAACAGAATTCAGAAGCACATGAAAAGCATCATTCACCACGATAAAGTGAGATTTATCCTTGGGATGCAAGGATGGTTCAACATACAGAAATCAATGTGATCAACCATATTACTAGAATAAAAAATTTATATGTTCTCATAAACACAAAAAAAGCATGTGGCAAAAAACTTTGATTCATGATAAGGGTTTGTAAATTAGGTATAGAAGGAACATATTTCAACATAATAAAGGCCATATATGACAAGGCAACAGAATATTTTATAATTTTTAAAATACTCCTTTGCAACCCACTCCAGTATTCTTATCTGGAGAATTCCATGGACAGAAGAGCCTGGTGGGTTACAGTCCATGGGGTCTCAAAGAGTAGGACAGGACTGAGTAACTAACTAACAACTCTTGCATTTGTAACAGAACACCTCTGCATGTTTTCTTTTTTGTACTGAGAAAAGCAAGACAACACTCAATGTCTATTTGCGTAAGGGTTATTTTTTTAAAGATGCTATTAAATATTACACTGGTCACACCTCTGTCAAGAGATCTCTTTATAGTTCAGTATTCCCAGAAATAACACCGCTGGGCGATCTCTCCACGTTGCAGCAAGTTGTGGGTGTCAGCCTGGAATGGAATGGGCGAACCCCATACGCACCGGCATTAAGAAAGTGCGTGGAGGATAACTGGCTCTGCCCTTTCTGAGTTCTGCCTTTGGTTCACTGTGTAAACTGGCAAAGCTATTTCCCTCGAGAGTGCTTGTCAAAGTCACAGCATGATCCCAGAAGGTGGTAAGAAGAAGTTGTGACTCACCAAAAGAACTTACTTTGAGGTTTCTTGTAATTCTCCTCAGTGATTTCAGGAACCCATAGCTTGTCTAAGCTAATTAGTCCTGCATTGTTGGTGTGGATGATCTGAGAAAAAGAAATTGAAAATAATACAGTTCTTTAGAAATACTAAAAATGTATACTCACACACAAATCTAAAAATGTACACAACACAAATGTCAAGAAATGAAACAAACCTACTTAAAATCATGTGCATCAATTTGATGAGCAGATCAGCAGATGGAAAACTCAGCTCAGGGTAGACAAAATACAGTTTATTTGGCATTTGAAATCCAAGTTAGGGGCTACATGTTAAATGATACAATTATCAAAATACTGGATACATTTTGTTTTATTATAAACTAAGAAATGTTAACATAATTCTCCTTCAGTATAAGTTTTAATATATAATTCTCATTTATTAGCACACCTCTATGGTTCAAAGGCACATTTTCAAATTTATTATCAGACTTACTCTCATTGATTCTTATGATACAACTCTGTAACAATCGTCATTTCATAATCAAGATTAGTTTTCAAAAATTACACTGAAATAAGTATTGGAGCCTACAGTAAGCCACATCCTTCTAAGTTATGTGTTCTTTTCATTACACAATGAGGAGTGAAAAGAGTAAATTTTAACAACTGAAGTTGCTCTGTAGTACAGTAAGTGATTAAGTTTAGAGGAAAAAGATATAGAATAATCCAAATGTTATTTTTATTAAATTGTGATAATAAATGATATACATCTCATCCTCTCCATGAATTATCCTAACATACTGCAATTCTGTCTTTACTAGGGCTTAAAATGGGCAGGGAGGATCTCTTTGATTTTCAGATCTAAGCTTTTTCCGGTTGGAGTGGTAAGTGAAGAGTGGGGAATATTTTTCTTGGCTCAAAGATAGAGTGAGGGCATATCCCAGACATATTGTGTTAATATTCAATTCCTCTCTGCCATTATGCTTTTTCAAAGTTTGGTTGTAGGTCCTTATCCATTCTGTGAAAAATCATAAGATTTTACATTTGCACTTTTTCCTTTATGTCCAGAAAGTAAATTCATGATTTTTCAACAAGGGTGAACTTTTTATCTTCTTTGAGATTTTGTTTTCCTTGATAGTAGAAAGTATCCTTTATATTTATTGAAAATTTTTCTGCTCAATTTTTTACAGAGAAATTTTATACAAAGTGACTATCTATTGCATATAACATGTATTATACATAACAATAAGTTTATATAAGTTAAGACACTGTGAAAAATCAAGAATATTTTGTTGTTAAAAGTTGAAGAAAATAGTTGAAGCTACAAGGATGACAAGATGCTTCTAGGGGAACATACTTTTGGAAGTGAATTTCAAGACACTGTTTGCATCCTTCATAGTATAAAGAAAAAATTCCCTTGATCCAGAAAAGATTATAAGGATAGAAAATATGAAATAAAGTGTTAATAGGTAAGGAAGAAAATAGAAATGACTGTTACAAAAGGGATATATAGGGATTTCCTTGGCTGTCCAGTGATTAAGATTCCTTGCTCCCAATATGGGGGGCTGGAGTTCAATTCCTGATCAGGGAACTAAGATCCTGCATGCTGCCTGGTGCTACCAAAAACGACAACAACAACAAAGTGAACATACATGGGAGAAAGAGTGTGAAAAACACCAAAAACACAGAAGAAGAAAGACTTGAAATGGAGGCAATAAAGAGCATAATTAGTGATGTAAGTAATCAGTTTGGCACTAAAATACACAAATTTGGATAACTCTCCCAGAATGCATATGAAAGATTAAAGCCATGCATAAAGTTATGATAGAATAAATTACACAGAGGATGGAGACTCAAAATAAAGAGAGTTGGATGGAATTAACTCTCTGAGGGGAAGGGCATTGTTTCTGCTTCGTTCATCGAATCTGGGGGACTGCCTGGGTCAAAGAAGGCATTCATTATATATTTACTGAAAAAATAATTAATTGGTTACTGCATCAGTTAAGATGCTTTTAGGTTTATGTTTTAGGAAACTCAACTGAAAGGGACTTAGATATTAATGAAAATGGTCCACATAATTAATAGTCCAAAAGTAGGATAAAGGTTAAGATTGGTTAATCAGTGGTTCAACAATATCATCAAGGACCAATATTCTCACAATTCCTCAGTATACACTTTACTTTACTGTAGGTTCCACTTGGAGTTTTGGAATAATGGCTACTTCCTCATTCATGTTCAGTGGAATAAAAAGAACATTTTTTCAGCTTTTGCTCAAGTGTTCTTCCTCAGTTTCACTAATTTAGTTAATAAATCCAGCTCTGTTGCCAGGGGATCGCTATGCTGTTGATTGGCTTAAGCTTAAAGTTAGAAACCAGTGCATAAGAAGAGTGATGTGATTGCAATTATTAGTTAATACCAACCAGAGACCATTCCTGGAATTTAGGCCAATTTTCTCCATCCTATTGCTGCTACACGGAGAAGGCAATGGCAACCTACTCCAGTACTCTTGCCTGGAAAATCCCATGGGCAGAGGAGCCTGGTAGGCTGCAGTCCATGGGGTCGCTAAGAGTCAGACACGACTGAGCGACTTCACTTTCACTTTCCACTTTCACGCATTGGAGAAGGAAATGGCAACCCACTCCAGTGTTCTTGCCTGGAGAATCCCAGGAACGGGGGAGCCTGGTGGGCTGCCGTCTCTGGGGTCGCACAGAGTCGGACACGACTGAAGCCACTTAGCAGCAGCAGCAGCATTGCTGCTACATAGTAACAGAAGGATAAAACCAGACAGTGAGGGTTTCACCACACATTCTTTACAAAATTTATAAAGAAGACATTTGAGGCAAATAATACAGCAGATACAATATTAAAAAGTCTTTTGTTGAAGAAAGTTTCGTGTATACATATTAGAAAGGCAGTGCTGGGGCTGCCATGCAAAATACCACAGATTGTGTGGCTTAAACAAAAAAATTGTGTTTTCTAATACAGTTCTGGAGGCTAAAGGCCCAAGGCCAAAGTGACGGCAGAGTTGGTTTCTGGTGAGACCTGTCTTGCCAGCTTGTACACGAGCACCTTCTCATTCTGTTCTCATATGATCATTCCTCTGTGCAGTTCAGTTCAGTTCAGTCGCTCAGTCGTGTCCGATTCTTTGCGACCCCATGACCTGCAGCACGCCAGGCCTCCCTGACCATCACCAACTCCTGGAGTTCATACAAATCATGTCCATCGAGTCGGTGATACCATCCAACCATCTCATCCTCTGTCGTCCCCTTCTCCTCCTGTCCTCAATCATTCCCAGCTTCAGGGTCTTTTCACATGAGTCCGTTCTTTGCATCAGGTGGCCAAAGTATTGGAATTTCAGCTTCAACATCAGTCCTTCCAATGAACACCCAGGACTGATGCCTTTAGGATGGACTGGTTGGATCTCCTTGCAGTCCAAGGGACTCTCAAGAGTCTTCTCCAACACCACAGTTCAAATGCATCAGTTCTTCTGTGCTCAGCTTTCTTCACAGTCCAACTCTAACATCCATACATGACCACTGGTAAAACCATAGCCTTAACTAGATGGACCTTTGTTGACAAAGTAATGTCTCTGCTTTTTAATATGCTGTCTAAGTTGGTCATAACTTTCCTTCCAAGGAGTAAGCGTCTTTTAATTTCATGGCTGTAGTCACCATCTGCAGTGATTTTGGAGTCACCCAAAATAGAGTCAGCCACTGTTTCCCCATCTATTTGCCATGAAGTGATGGGACTGGATGCCATGATCTTCATTTTCTGGATGTTGAGCTTTAAGCCAACTTTTTCACTCTCCTCTTTGACTTTCATCAAGAGGCTCTTTTGTTCTTCTTCACTTTCTGCCATAAGGGTGGTGTCATCTGCATATCTGAGGTTATTGATATTTCTCCCAGCAATCTTGATTTCAGCTTGTGCTTCATCCAGCCCAGTGTTTCTCATGATATACTCTGCATATAAGTTAAATAAGCAGGGTGACAATATATAGCCTTGACGAACTCCTTTTCCTATTTGGAACCAGTCTGTTGTTCCATGTCCAGTTCTAACTGTTGCTTCCTGACCTGCATACCGGTTTCTCAAGAGGCAGATCAGGTGGTCTGGTATTCCTATCTCTTTCAGAATTTTCCACAGTTGATCGTGATCCACACAGTCAAAGGCTTTGGCATAGTCAATAAAGCAGAAATAGATGTTTTTCTGGAACTCTCTTGCTTTTTTGATGATCCAGCGGATGTTGGCAATTTGATCTCTGGTTCCTCTGTCTTTTCCTCTGTGCACAGGCATGACAAAAGAGAGAGAGGGAGAGAGGGAGGGAGAGATAGAGAGATCTCTTCTTTTAAGGACACCAGACTTACTAGACCAGGGTCCCACCCTCATGATGTCATGCAACACTGTGGTGGTGGTTTAGTCCCTAGGTCATGTCTTTTGATCACATGAGCTATAGCCTGCCAGGCTCCTCTGTCCATGGGATTTTCCAGGCAAAAATACTGGAGTGGGTTTCCATTTCCTTCTCCAGGAGATCTTCCCAACCCAGGGATTGAACCCTTGTCTCTTGCATTGCAAGTGGATTCTTTACCACCAGAGCTACCAGGGAAGCCTCAAGGCCCCATCTCCGTGACATTTCAGGTCCCTAGGCATCAGTGTCAACTTGGACACTGTGTTCAGAATTCAAGAAATGCTGAAATCTTCCCTTCTTCAGTGCACAGTTACCTGAGGAAAAACCTTTAGGTCCTATTGGGAATGCACTAAGGGAATCACGACTGTGTGTACATCTGATACATTCTTGCAAGGTCTTTTTTTCCTGGGGACCCTATCTCAGGTCAATAAATTCCATGCCTAAAACCTGGATTAGGTCTGGAAGCTGGCCTAGGGATCATCTTTTATTTAAATTGGGGCAACTGTCTTCATTCACCATCCTTTATTTTGTTTTTGCAAATTGGGAGGTACCTTTGTTGGCTGCCCATCCATTTTGCCCTTAGGGGATGCCGTGTTCTTTAAACCATCTCCAACCTTGCTATCCAGTACAATTGCATCTACTTAGCTTCTTATGATTATTCTCATTCACCTCAATTCTAAAATCTAGAGGGAACTGTTATCCCCACCGTGATCAGGAGCCCTGGTCTTTAAAGAACACTTCAGCTGTCATCCTAAAACACGGGAGATCTAACACTGAAGTTCTTAATGATGCTGGTGATCTCTCAACAGTGCATTTCTTATGGCCTGGAAATGGTATCTCCCACAGGATTTCCCATGGAACATAATCATTTGACAGATTTTCTGTCAGGCACACCTCTCTTAGCCTTTGGATCCCTTTTGCTACCATCATCCATGGCAACTCTGGAATTTCAAACTCCTTTTGTGTGGACCCATTGCTTTTTCCATGCTTCTAGGAGTAAACTGTACCACCCTCCTGGAGTCTTTGCCAGGATATTAAATCTTGCATCTCTGGATTGTGTATTCAACCTTACGGGGCTTCCCAGGTGGCTCAGTGGTAAAGAACCTGCTGTCATGTAGGAGATACAGGTCAGTCTCTGAATCTGGAAGATCCTCTGGAGAAGTAAATGGCAGCCTGCTCCAATATTCTTGACTAGGAAACCCCATGGATAGAGGAGCCTGGTGGGCTAGAGTCCATGGGGTTGCAAAGAGTCTGAGACAACTCAGCAACTAAACAACAATAACAAATTCAACCTTACACACTTGCCTCCTTCATCAAAATCTCTCAGAATCTAATCCTATGCAAATTTGCCTGGTTCTTTCTGTATCTTGCAGCTCATTTGAAGCATAGGTCTTTTCTTCCTGATTGCCTTATATTGTGACTTTCCCTAATTATGGGCCTGGTCACCTGGTGAGGAGATGAGGCAGATTTGGGGAAGGCACCAAAAAACTTAATAACTAAGGAAAAAATAAAATGACCCTCATGAACAAATACCATATTGCTCTAGAGATTAAAGGGCTACATCTTGAAATAAGATACTGTCTCCTTTCCTACTGACAATTTAAAATCTTTATAGATATTTTGATAAATTATCACACACATTTTTGGATATTTTTTCAACATGTCTCAAAAGTCTCACAAAAAAGTACCTGCCCTTTGATCCAGCATGTACATTACTGCGTTTCTGTAAATTCATCCTAAGGCAATTATCAAATAAATGTGCAAAACTATATGTCTAAGGATTTTCTTTTGAGGGTAAAAATTATACAAAAATAGTTATTGGTTAAATAAATTATGGAACTATAACATAAAACTGCTGCTGCTGCTGCTAAGTCGCTTCAGTCGTGTCCCACTCTGTGTGACCCCATAGAGAGCAGCCCACCAGGCTCCCCCATTTCTGGGATTCTCCAGGCAAGAACACTGGAGTGGCAGGCCATTTCCTTCTCCAATGCATGAAAGTGAAAAGTGAAAGTGAAGTCACTCAGTCGTGTCTGACCCTCAGCGACCCCATGGACTACAGCCTACCA
>NW_011495023.1:12865728-12871945 GCF_000754665.1 Bison bison bison
TTCTCCAGGCAAGAACACTGGAGTGGGTTGCCATTTCCTTCTCCAATGCATGAAAGTGAAAAAATAAAGTGAAGTCACTCAGTCGTGTCTGACCCTCAGCGACCCCATGGACTACAGCCTACCAGGCTCCTCCGTCCATGGGATTTTCAGGCAAGAGTACTGTGCAGTAATGAATGTTGATGAGGTAAAACCATATTTATTAATATAAATATACTCTTGGTTTTACTGAAAAAGAACAAGTAGGTTATTAAATGTGTGTGTACAAGTGCCTGCATGTGTTTGCAAAGGAAAGAAACCAATCTGAGCTATAGCCAGCCAAAGCAAAAGAAAGGGAATTTATTAAAAAAATAAAGAGATGTCTCAAAGATTCCAAAGCTACATTTTTAGGAGAAACTTCTTAGGAAAAGACTAAACCACATATTAAAAACTTACAAGCATTCTTCATCTTTCATCTCTGTTTTGCTATTTGTATTTGCTTATTCTATGATCCATGTGATGAATTTGTCTATCGTAAAACTCAGTTTCATATATTATAGTCCAGCTATACCTAGAAACTGCCTGACATTCTGCAAATCTGAGCTCCAAATTCCTGGAGAGACTCTGGGCTAAGAATACATGAATACATGATGTCTATCCTTAGTGTATTAACTGTGGACAGAGGAATAAAATTGTGTCAGACAAATGTGACTGCCAGGAACCCACTAGGTTTAGAAAGTTGATGTCATCATTTGAAAAAGTGGAATGATTATGGCTGGGCAGAAAACCCACAGCTATCATAAAATATGTAGATGTATTATTCATATAAAGCTGAATCACCTATTGGTCTTCATTCAAATAAATGACAGTATAAAATTCTCCAAAAATTTGAGAATACATTTTAAAGTTTATAGTGGTATACTCAGCACACATTACTTAAAGTTCCCTCTGATACCTACAGCCCACATCTGATACTATTAATAAAAAGTTTATTCTTTCTCTTTCCTGATTACATAAATACTCTCTCATTATAATCTTTTCTCTCTTCTTTTCATGTCCCAGATCCATTTAATTCTCTTCCAATGTTTTTTTCCTATGTAAATCATTCAAATCAATCTTGCTTCCTTTTTTAAAAAACAAACAACTGTGTTAACGCAACACAAGATCTACTCTCAACAAACATTTGGTGTACAATATATAATTTTTAACTACAGGCACAGTGTTGTACAGAGGATCTCTAGAACTTATTCATCTTGTGTAACTGAAATTTTATACTCATTAAACAGCAACCCTTTATTGTTCTTTCCCTGCACACCCTGACAACCACCATTCTACTCTCTGTTACTGAGTTTGACTGTTTTAGATACTTCATATAAGTGGACTCATGCAGTATTTCTCCTCCTGTGAGTGGCTAATACATGGAGATATCTATGGTTGTGGATTGAAACACTTAATGTTGTTAAAATATCCATGCAGCCCAGAGAGATCTACAGATGCAATGGAATCACTATCAAAATTTCAATGGCATTTTTTACAGGAAAAAAAAAAAAAAACACCTCTAAAATTATATGGAACTGCAAAAGACAATGAAAAACCAAAACAATCTTGAAAAAGAAGAACAAAGCTGGACAGATCACATTTCCTGATTTCAAAATACCTTAAAAACTATAGTAATTAAAACAGTACAATACTAGTGTAAAAATAGACTTATCAACCAGTAGCAGAGAATGCATATACAGTCAACTGATTTTCTACTGGGTGCCAAAAATACAATTGGAAAAGGATAGTCTCCAAAACAAATAATGTTGGAGAAACTGAATATCCACAAGCAAAAGAATGAAGTCGGGCCCTTACCTTACACTCTCTACAAAAATAACTCAAAATAGATTAAAGATGAAATTAAGATATGAATCTGTAAAACTCCTAGGAAAAAAGCTTCATGATAGTGGTCTAAGGTAATAAAGTTTTGAATATGATAAAAGCACAAGCAACAAAAGGAAAAATAGGTACGTGATATGACAATCTTCGGAGAAGGCAATGGCACACCACTCCAGTACTCTTGCCTGGAAAATCCCATGGATGGAGGAGCCTGGTAGGCTGCGGTCCATGGGGTCTCGAAGAGTCTGACACGACTGAACGACTTCACCTTCACTTTTCACTTTCATGCGTTGGAGAAGGAAATGGCAACCCACTCCAGTGTTCTTGCCTGGAGAATCCCAGGGACAGGGGAGCCTGGTGGGCTGCCGTCTCTGGGGTCGCACAGAGTCGGACGTGACTGAAGCAACTTAGCAGCAGCAGCATGACAATCTTGCTTTCTTTGTGTCTCCCTGTCTCCTACAACCGCACTCTGCACCAAGGAACTCCTCTGGCACAGTTTCATTTTGAGTGAGAACAGAACTACTGATATCTGATTTTTGCCCTGCCCAATATGTATGGGGGGAAAATAGAAAGATATAAAGTATTAATACTGTTTATCACTAGAAGGTGAAATTATCGATAATTAAAACATGCATTTTATTTTTCTTATCTGTTTTTCTACTTTCTTAAAATGATAAATATGCATTAGTTGTAAAATAATTTAAAAATCCATATATGGAAAATAAATGTGCCAATGATTCTAATTAATATTGTTAACATATTTTAATTTCATCTCTATTTTATCTCAAGCAGATCAAAGCCTTCAAATCAAACACCTAGCAAAACACTACTTATAATAGTGGTTTAATAAATAATTTATTTTAAAAATGAACAAGTAAATACACAAATGCATAAAATAAAACTTAATCCTGTAGTTTACGTGGCAGCCAAAAGAGAAATACCTATTAAGATCACATAACCAGGGCTAATACTGCTTTAAGTCAGAAAAAGACCTAGTGTAATCAGTATATAAAATTGATTTCTACCAAGAAGCAACTTCATCATTTTGCAAAACGTTGTCAAAAATTAATATCCTTTACTTAGCTGGAGTTGGATAAGAGTTTAACAAAATCCATCACTAGAAATTATATAATGTATCAAGTTAGAAGCTATCCCCTTACTGTGGAGTTTTTTGTTGTATGTTGTTAAAAAGTTGAATTTCGGGCTTCCCCGGTAGCCCTGTAGTTAAGAATCTGCCTGCCAATGTAGGGGACATGGGTTCAATCCCTGGCCTGGGAAGATCCCATATGCTGCAGGGCAACTAAGCCTGTGTGCCACAATTACTGAAGCCTGCACTCCCTAGAGCCCATGCGCTGCAATAAAAGAGCTATACGATGAGTAAGCTCTGGGGATCTAAAGTACAGCATGGTGATCATAGTTAATAATACTTCTTTGTACATGTGAAGGTTGTTAGAGGAGCAAATCTTAAATGCTCTCACCACAAAAAGATATAATTTGTGATGTGATGAAAGTGGTGATTATGGTGGTCATAATTTTTAATATGTACCACATCAACACATTGTACATCTTGCATTTACACAATACTATATGTCAGCTATATCTCAATAAAACTGAACAAAATGAACAAAAAGAGGAAAAAAAAAATTTTTTTTTAAAGCTTCCCATGGTGTGTTGGCATTCCAAGGTTGAATAGAACTCCTAACACTCTACTCTAAAATAGAATCTGACAAGGTGGCTTGTTCTCCATTGTATTAGGTTGGCCAGAAAAGTCTTTTGGGTTTTCCATAAGATTTTATGGAAAAAACCTGAATGAGCTTTTTGGCTAACCCAATATTTCCCATGCCTAGTATAATACTGGTACATAACAGGTTCTCAGAAAATATTTTTTTGTTGAATAAAATAAAACATTTTTTGAGAAATTTAGATGTGTCAGAAATTAATTTTTAGAAGTTGGAAATTTTTCATCTTCTAGTGATAAGAATTTCTGGAATTATATCTACAGGGAAGGTAATACTATGCTTCTTTAAACTTTTAGTAATATTTTGATTTAAAACATTTTTATTGGAGTATAGTTACTTTACAATGTTGCATTATTTTCTGGGTTCAGCAAAGCAAATCAGTTATATGTATACATATATCCTCTCTTTTTTGGATTTCCTTCCCATTTAGACCACCACAGAACACTGAATAGAGTTCCCCTGAGAAGGCAATGGCATCCCACCCCAGTACTCTTGCCTGGAAAATCCCATGGAGGCAGGGCCTGGTGGGCTGCAGTCCATGGGGTCGCTAAGAGTCGGACACGACTGAGCGACTTCCCTTTCACTTTTCACTTTCGTGCATTGGAGAAGGAAATGGCAACCCACTTCAGTGTTCTTGCCCGGAGAATCCCTGAGATGAGGGAGCCTGGTGGGCTGCCATCTATGGGGTTGCACAGAGTTGGACATGACTGAAGGGACTTAGCAGCAGCAGCAGCAGTGTGTGTATATATATATATATATATATCAATTCCAATTTCCCAGTTGATCCTACCCTTCACCCTCCTTGGTGTTTTATACATTTGCTCTCTACATCTGTGTCTCTAATATTTTGATTTTTGATCTTTCCTATTTAAAGGGGATCTTCCCCAACCAGGGATCGAACCATGGTCTCCTGCATTGCAGGCAGATTCTTTACTGCTGAGCCACCAGGAAAGCCCATTTAAAACGTTCACCTTTTTTTTTTTTTGTATGTCAGGAAGCGTGAATGCTCAGGCTCCTCTGTTTCTCTGCTTCATGGATTTTGATGGAAAACTCCATACTGGGGAAAGAATAGTTGAGCTGAAACTTCAAATAGAATCTCATGAGTCATACACATGTCTGCTAACAGGAGGAGACAGGCAAAGATGTACAAGTACAGAAGATAATGGGAAGGGAGTTGCTTGATTTTTTCTTCTCCTCTTAATCAGGAAATAGTCGTTTCTTCCCCACTTTTATTGTTTTGAACAATACATTTCACCAACAAGAAGAAACTTAATGATGAGTCCATTTCAGGAAGCAGGAATTTTATTTTCTAAATCCTTAGTTCTTTAGAGTAAGCAGAGATCCAACAGTGACATTTAAAAATGATTCTGTTTCTGTAACTTGGCTAGTCTTTAAAACAAAAGGATGATGTATGTGGAATTCTGTACACCTACATGATAATTCATGTCAACCATGCACTTACTGCTGCTGCAGCTGCTGCTAAGTCGCTTCAGTCGTGTCCGACTCTGTGCGACCCCATAGATGGCAGCCCACCAGGTTCCCCGTCCCTGGGATTCTCCAGGCAAGAACACTGGAGTGGGTTGCCATTTCCTTCTCCAATGCATGAAAGTGAAAAAATAAAGTGAAATCGCTCAGTCGTGTCCCACTCCTAGCGACCCCATGGACTGCAGCCCACCAGGCTCCTCCATCCATGGGATTTTCCAGGCAAGAGTACTGGAGTGGGGTGCCATCGCCTTCTCCATGCACTTACTACACACTCTCAAATGCTTCCCCACATAAATCAATTCTGAGACCTTAGAGTTTCCCTCATTAAAATTTACTTGAGATTCCTGTAACCTTTTCTCAGGAAGCAACAGCAGGTATAAAATGTGCAGCTTTGCATGTGTGTGTGTGTGTGCGCGTGTGCAAAGCTTTAATTCCAATCTATAAAAGAAAACCTTTTTTTGGTGGGTAGTTGAAAGCCTGGCAAAGGTGGGCGAGAAAGTCATGGAATTTTGGAAGTATGACATAATAGATTATAGAAATTAGAAATTTGTCACAGAATACTGATGGAGGAGATGCCAGGCTGAGTCAGATTTTCCCAGTGCTTAAGCAAGGATCTAGTTATAAATTGGACTCCCTTGAAAATTGCACTAACATTTCTGGTCACTAGATCAGTTTGTCTGAATTCTCTTCTTCCAGATGCAGCCATGATGAGAGTCAGTTTGCATATGGTATAGCTAGTGGTGTACTATTTATTTCAAGTGACAAATTCATAAGCTGGGTGTCAAGTGTTTGGAGGAATCTCATGTCATTCTCTTGCTTAATGGCTACCAATGACTCTGTTTCTGCTGCAGAATAAAGTACACATCCTGAAGTGTGGCATGCAAAGCTCTCTGGGATCTGGTATGTTGCTTAGATCTCAGCATCTGGTTCTACTATCCACCTAGTTTCTGTGTCAAGATTTAGACCCATCTCTTCCTTCTTCTTTGGAAGGACTGATGCTAAAGCTGAAACTCCAATACTTTGGCCACCTCATCCGAAGAGTTGACTCATTGGAAAAGACTCTGATGTTGGGAGGGATTGGGGGCAGGAGGAGAAGGGGATGACAGAGGATGAGATGGCTGGATGGTATCACCGACTCG
>NW_011495023.1:12872045-12901326 GCF_000754665.1 Bison bison bison
TTTTGAACTGTGGTGTTGGAGAAGACTCTTGAGAGTCCCTTGGACTGCAAGGAGATCCAACCAGTCCATTCTAAAGGAGATCAGTCCTGGGTGTTCTTTGGAAGGAACGATGCTAAAGCTGAAACTCTAGTACTTTGGCCACCTCATGGATAGTTGACTCATTGGAAAAGACTCTGATGTTGGGAGGGATTGGGGGCAGGAGGAGAAGGGGATGACAGAGGATGAGATGGCTGGATGGTATCACCGACTCGATGGACATGAGTTTGAGTGAACTCTGGGAGTTGGTGATGGACAGGGAGGCCTGGCGTGCTGCGATTCATGGGCTCACAAAGAGTCGGACACGACTGAGCGACTGAACTGAACTGAACTTCCTTCTTTATGCCATCACTGTACATTTTAGAGCCTCATAACAGTAAATACTTATTCAGAAGTTTATCTCCTTGAAGGAAGGAACTATGGTTTATTAATTTTTTAAAAAATTATTTACTTTAGTTTTGTCTTTTTTGGGTCTGAGTTGTGGCATGTGGGTTCTTCACTGCTGTATGGGCTTAATTGTCCCAAGACATGTGGGGTCTTAGTTCCTGCACCAGGGATCAAGCCTCTCTCCCCTGCATTGGAGGGCAGATTCTTGACAGTAGACCACCAGTGAAGCTCCCAGTTTATTAATCTTTGTATCAGCAGCATCTAGTATATGGATGGAGTATCATCACTGTTTGTTGAATTGATGGATTTATGCTCAATCTTTTTAAAAAATAATTATTGTCATTCACTTGACATGCAGTAAGCAGATTCTAAGAATGTCTCTTATGACACTCATCTAATGATAATAATCCCCCTGTCTTTTGAATGAGGTCAAATCTCTGCATATCATGAGACATCACTCCCATGATTATATTATTGTGACTATATCAACTTACAAGGAAAAAGGAGGTGATCTGGGTGGGCGTAATTTAAGCCAACAAGCTCTTTAAAAGCAGAGTTTCAACTGACTGATGGGAGAAAATGAAGTCAAACATTCCACGTTTGAGGGACATTCAATGCATCGTTACTGGCTTTGAAGATGGAGGGGGTCATATGCCAAGGAATGCTGGTAACCTTTGAGAACTAATAGTGGCTTGCAGGCAGCCAGGAAATGGGGATCTCAGTCCTACACCCACAAAGGAACTAGATTCTGCCAACAACCTGAGTGAATTCTAGATTTTTCAGATAACAGATCAGCCTGCTGACACCTGGATTTCAGCCTTGTAAGAATCTAAGTAGAGAACCGAATCTCATCATCCCAGACTTCTGACCTACCCAGTTAAGGGATAACCAATGGGTATTGTCAAAAGTCAGTTAAGTTTGTAGCAATTTTCTCTGCTGCAATAGAAAACAAGTATAGCTATTTTGCAACCTCATCAGACAAAATGGATACATATGTTCTCCTCTGTCTTGGTTTATTAATTAAATTAATGGAAAATAGGTGTACCCATGTCCAATAGATGCCTGTTAGCAATGGCACCCCACTCCAGTACTCTTGCCTGGAAAATCCCATGGCCGGAGCAGCCTGGTAGGCTGCAGTCCATGGGTTCGCTGAGGGTAGGACACGACTGAGCGACTTCACGTTCACTTTTCACTTCCATGCATTGGAGAAGGAAATGGCAACCCACTCCAGTGTTCTTGCCTGGAGAATCCCAGGGACGGCGGAGCCTGGTGGGCTTCCATCTATGGGGTTGCACAGAGTCGGACACGACTGAAGCGACTTAGCAGCAGCAGCAGCTATGTAAGAACACTTAGGCCAAGGCAGTTTGGTCATTTCAAAAAAAGTAACAAACTGTTATTGGATACATTCCACATTTCATGCACTAGATGGGGTTCTGGCTGGGATTCAGTCCTGAATATAATACACTTAGTCAGAACAGCTTGATGTTCTAGCTCACAATAGCAGGGACACAACTGCAGACAAACACTTTATGTCAAAGAAGTCAACACAATAGCGTTAAAAGTTTGAATATTCAGGGGCTATTGTTGTAGCAAGTATATTAGTTTTCTAATTACTGAAGTTCTGTTTGGTTCTGTGTCAAATATGCCTGGCATTTAAATTTTTAAAAAAATTTTGGATAGTATCTTCTCTTATTTTTAAGAAACCAGCCCTGAATGTTTCTAATTTAAAACAACCTTCATTTATGTAAATTTAAGACCATTGGAAATTTGAATACTAGATATTTAATAATATCAAGGAATGTTTTAGATGCAATATTACATTCGATTTTGTTAAAAAAGAAAGTCATTCTCTTTAGAAATTCATATGGAAATATGTATGGTTGTTGTAAGGGATTTGCTTTCAAATAATCTTGGAGGGAGGGAAGTGGATGGCAGTTTAGATAAGGCCATGGACTGGCTATGAGTTGATGGTTATTGGGGTAGGTGATGGGTCCATGGGAGGTTATTTTTAAAAATGTTGTCTTTGATGTATTCAAAAGGATGTTTGCTAATTTTTACATATCATTTATAATGCTTTACTGTTGGTATTTTCAGGTTAACTAGTTAGTTATATAGCTAGAAATGGAAGTATTAATTAATTTTTTAGGTTTGGAATTGGTGAAGATGTGACTTTATGTTAAGTATACTTCTATTGAAGTCATACCCCCCCCACACACACACATATGGCTTCAATAGAAGCATACTTTACTTAGCATAAAGTCACTTCACCAATTCCAAACCTAAATTACACACACACACACACACACACACACACACACACACTATACTGGACTTCTCCAGTGGCTCAACAGTAAAGAATCCATCTGCAAAGCAGGAGATGTGGGTTCAATCCCTGGGTCGGGAAGACCCCTTGGAGGAGGGCATAGCAACCCACTCCAGTGTTCTCGCCTGGAGAATCCCCATGGACAAAGGAGCCTGGTGGGCTAGAGTCCATGGGGTTGCAAAGAGTCAGACACAAATGAAGTGACTTACCATGCATGTACACACACACACATATACTGTACTATATATATATATAATTATATGCAATATATAGTGTATACACTTATATATTATATATACAGTATCTTGTACATCTATGCATACTGTACCCTAGCATCCTAAAATCATCAATATAATATTATGAAAATGCTGAATTTATAGTCCCTTTAATATCTTTGGACTAGAGCTAGTAGGTGACAGATGTTGATGGCTCATGACTGTGGTAAACTCCCCCAGTATTTATCACAGACCTGTAGATCAACTATGATAGGTCCCATAATGTACACAAAAAATTAAAATATCTGAACATTTCAAGATCTCTATCTCTAATATGCATAGCACTGGCCATGAAGTAGGTTGGCCCCACATCTGTACTCTTACATCTGTAGGTTGTGCAGAGCATCAGAAGAAAATGATTAAAACTGAGAAGATCTTATTACAAAGATTTTCTGAGAATATGCACTGTGTGTTGTCAGAATAAATACTTTCAAGTAGCTTGATGGTGAGGGCAGTAGTGAGTCCCCTAGAGGGCATGCCATTCTGCAGGGCTTGTGTTGTGGGGAGCAGGATGGGAAGGTTCTGGGAACAGCAGAACAGTGGCTGGGCTTTGTGCTCCTCCTATGTTCTCCCCCCATACCACATTAGCCTCTCCTTTACAAAATGGTTAAACTAATATTTAACTAGAATGAATTAGAAGGCAGCCAAATTATTAGCCTGTTGGGGGTAGGCATGCACATTGGCCCATAAGTTGATAAGAAAACAAATACTCTACAGCAACGGTCCCCAACCTTTTTGGCACCAGGGGCCGGTTTTGTGGGAGACAATTTTCTCACAGACCAGAGTGGGGAGGGGATGGTTTCAGGATGATTCAAATGCATTGCATTTATTACGTGGCTGCTGATCTGACAGGAGGCGGAGCCCCGGCGGTAATGTGAGTGATGGGGAGCGGTTGTAAATACAGATAAAGCTTTGCTTGCTCCCCTGCTGCTCACCTCCTACTGTGTGGCCCAGATGCTAACAGGACTCAGACCCATATTAGTTTGTAGCCCAGGGGCTGGGGACTCCTGCTGTATGGCATTTTGGAGTGAGTCTAAAACATGAAGATCATATAGGATTCAGAGAGTTAAGACCATGAGAGGCCACAAAAGTCAGTCCAGGAGATGTTAAGACTTGAGATAGACATCGAAACAGTGGAGAAGTAACATTTTCCTGCAGGGGTAATTGTTCTGCGGGGAGATGCATGGCAGAGTGGGGACCAATGAAAGAGAAGCCCAGCTGGCATCGGGGCTTTGGAAGGGGATGTGAGCAAATGAGACGAGACCAGCTGGTGGAGAGCCTGAGTTCCTGCCAGAGAGAGGTTTTAGACTTGATCTAATAGACAATAGGGAACCATTCACTTTTGTTAAACAGGTGGTGCTAATTAATTGAGGATAATCAGGAGTCAGCTGTTCAGCAACAAGTTAGTAGTGGAAGAGTTTTAGTTTATTAAAGAAGATTTGCACTGGAAAAGTGTTTCCCAAACTGGTCTGAGAAGAATCCCTCAGGGGCAATTGTTAAAAGTGCAGACTGGCAAACCCTTCTTCTGATGCCGGTGTTTTAGCAGACTGGGGATAAAAACAGTGCTTTTATAAGCTTGCAAAGTGAGTCATTTATGCATAACTCTCTTCTAGGTAGTTAGAAAGTGTGTGTAATGACAGATTTAGTGTTTGCTGTGACTTTCAGTGGGATTGGACTTCCCAGGTGGCGCTAGCGGTAAAGAACCCGCCTGCCACTGCAGGAGACTAAGAGATGTGGGTTCAATCCCTGGGTCAGGAAGATCCCCTGGAGAAGGGCATGGCAACCCACTCCAGTATTCTTGCCTGGAGAATCCCATGATCTGAGGAGCCTGGCAGGATACAGTCCATGGGATCGCAAAGAGTGGACAAGGCTGAAGTGACTTAGCACACGCAGATTAGCGGAATTAGGCAGAAGAGACAAGGATGCTGAGGAAGAAAAAGCTTTGGGGAGCTTCATTTAAGAATTGTGATACTTTCCAATTCACGGCTTTAACGGTTTCCTCAGACTTTTGGAGTCTTTTCTCTTACTAACAAAGCTTTTAAATTGTGATATATATAACAAAAGAAAATGCATGTTTAGATTAAAGGAATATATTCCAAGACATTGCTGTTTTACAAGGCAGTTTATAATGAAATGTTCAGTCTTTGTTCTAACCATTGCATTTATTTCTGAAACCACCCGAAGATTTTCTAGTTTTGACCTGTAGAGGGAGCTGTAACTCTTGCTATAAATAAGTCTTCTTTTCCCAGGCAGACATAACATCACCAACCTATAGTATATTACTGAACTATTATATTCTAGAATTTATAATGAATATCCTAGAAATGAAATGTGGTATTTCCTTCATAATTTATAACTCAGGATTTGTACATACTTTGTTTATGACACTCCTTTTTACATATCTCCCAGCACGAACTCCTTTGGCAGTCAAAATGGATTGCATTATAGAGATATTTTTGGCCCTTTCTTTTCCATCCCGTTTACACAGGCTTTCTCTTTCTTTGTGGAACAAAAACGGTTGTCATTTGTCTAAATATGACTTCCTTGCTTGGAACCTAATTAAGAAATAATTCTTTAATGAATCCTTCTCTGATCTCCCACCTCTCAGCTTGTATTACACGGTATCTCGTAAACCCAACCATAAGCACCTTGACTGCAGAGCTTCTGTCTGGTTCATATTCATAACCATAGAATATAGTAGAATGTATATGTAGAATATATTCTACATAGAATATAGTGTCAGCTCATAGTGGCTGTTCAATCAATGAAATGGTCAAAATGTAATATGTGGTTACATGCAAAGGATCACTACTTTTGAAAACCATGACTACTGGCTTTGAAATTATCTACATCAGTCTTGCACTAATGTGTTGACAGTGAGTTTTTACCCATTCTAAAAAAGAAAATAGTTATAAGAAAGAACTATATGCTCACTAGATACTTCAGGATTTAAAAATAAAAATTGGCGGGAACACTTGAAAGATATTTAAGTGTCTTAAAATAATTCTTCGAGTGGTTGAGAAAATTCTCTTGTGGAATGATTATGGATCCCTTACAAGGAAATATAAGTGTATTATCGTAAAAGATGCACTGCGATTGAAGCAAAAGATAAGTTCCATCTATATTACTCACTGTTTAGAATAATGAGCTTAATCCCCACACTTTGCTTTTGAAAAAGACAGAAAAAGTGTTGGGAACTGCATTGTTGAAGAAATGAGCTGCCTGTACTTAAATAGCTATAAGATTGTTTTACCTTAAACCAAAACCTAGGGTACTTCTCCACAAATTTAAGCTCTTTGACTTACCATCTTAGAAAAGATAGAGCAAACATTCTTATTTTTTTCTCTATCAAAATGTGAATACTGTGTAGTTCTAAAGCCTCCTTCAAACAGCTGAAAGTCATATGTTGGAAGAATCTTATGACCAAGTTATATTATACTCAATGTGAGATGACATTAGTATGTGTAGAGATTACAGTCCCTTTAAAAGCATACTAGTCTAAAATAACTGATTCACACATATACACACACAAGTGACAGAAAGTTGAAAACAATTTAAATCTCATTCAGGTCAGTTCAGCTGCTCAGTCGTGTCCGACTCTTTGTGACCCCATGAACCGCAGCACGCCAGGCCTCCCTGTCCATCACCAACTGCTGGAGTCCACCCAAACCCATGTCCATTGTGTCGGTGATGCCATCCAACCATCTCATCCTCTGTCATCCCCTTCTCCTCCTACCCTCAATCTTTCCCAGCTTCAGGGTCTTTTCCAATAAGTCAGCTCTTCACATCAGGTGGCCAAAGTATTGGAGTTTCAGCTTCAACATCAATCCTTCCAATGAACACCCAGGACTGATCTCCTTTAGGATGGACTGGTTGGATCTCCTTGCAGTCCAAGGGACTCTCAAGAGTCTTCTCCAAACCACTGTTCAAAAGCATCAATTCTTCAGTGCTCAGCTTTCCTTATAGTCCAACTCTAACATCCATACATGACCACTGGTAAAACCATAGCCTTGACTAGACGGACTTTTGTTGGCAAAGTAATGTCTCTGCTTTTTAATATGCTATCTAATTTGGTCATAACTTTCCTTCCAAGGAGTGAGCATCTTTTAATTTCATGGCTACAATCACCATATGCAGTGATTTTGGAGGCCCCCCAAATAAAGTCAGCCACTGTTTCCACTGTTTCCCCATCTATTTGTCATGAAGGGATGGGACCCGATGCCATGATCTTCATTTTCTGAATGTTGAGCTTTAAGCCAACTTTTTCACTCTCCTCTTTCACTTTCAAGAGGCTCTTTAGTTCTTCTTTGCTTTCTGCCATAAGGGTGGTGTCATCTGCATATCTGAGGTTATTGATATTTCTCCTGGCAATCTTGATTCCAGCTTGTGCTTCTTCCAGTCCAGCATTTCTCATGATGTGCTCTGCATATAAGTTAAACAAGCAGGGTGACAATATATAGCCTTGACGTACTCCTTTTCCTATTTGGAACCAGTCTGTTGTTTCATGTCCAGTTCTAACAGTTGTCTCCTGACCTGCATACAGGTTTCTTAAGAGGTAGGTCAGGTGGTCTGGTATTCTCATCTCCTTCAGAATTTTCCACAGTTTATTGTGATCCACACAGTCAAAGGCTTTGGCATAGTCGATAAAGCAGAAGTATATGTTTTTCTGTAACTCTCTTGCTTTTTCGATGATCCAGTGGATGTTGGCAATTTGACCTCTAGTTTCTCTGCCTTTTCTAAAACCAGCTTGAACATCTGGAAGTTCACGGTTCATGTATTGCTGAAGCCTGGCTTGGAGAATTTTAAGCATCAGTTTACTAGCATGTGAGATGAGTGCATTTGACATTGCCTTTCTTTGGGATTGGAATGAAAACTGACCTTTTCCAGTCCTGTGGCCACTGCTGAGTTTTCCAAATTTGCTGGCATATTGAGTGCAGCACTTTCACAGCATCATCTTTCAGGATTTGGAATAGCTCAACTGCAATTCCATCACCTCCACTAGGTTTGTTTGTAGTGATGCTTCCTAAGGCCCACTTGACTTCACATCCCAGGATGTCTGGCTCTAGGTCAGTGGTCACACCATCGTGATTATCTGGGTCGTGAAGATCTTTTTTGTACAGTTCTTCTGTGTATTCTTGCCACCTCTTCTTAATATCTTCTGCTTCTGTTAGGTCCATACCATTTCTGTCCTTTATCGAGCCCATCTTCGCCTGAAATGTTCCCTTGGTATCTCTAATTTTCTTGAAGAGATCTCTAGTCTTTCCCATTCTGTTGTTTTCCTCTATTTCTTTGCATTGATCGCTGAGAAAGGCTTTCTAATCTCTCCTTGCTATTCTTTGGAGCTCTGCATTCAAATGGGTGTATCTTTCTTTTTCTCCTTTGCTTTTCGCTTCCCTTATTTTCACAGCTATTTGTAAGATCTCCTCAGACAGCCATTTTGCTTTTTTGCATTTCTTTTTCTTGGGGATGGTTTGATCCCTGTCTCCTGTACAATGTCACGAACCTCTGTCCATAGTTCATCAGGCACTCTGCCTATCAGATCTAGTCCCTTAAATCTATTTCTCACTTCTTCATTAGTAACAAATAAAAGCACTTTATCATAATATGATAAAACTCTTCATCTGTTTGTTACCCCTTACTATTTAAAAAAAATTATACTGCTGACTATTGGCTATACGTCATAGACTCTTGGTGAGTGTGAGAACTGATATGGACTCTCTCTAGAAGAGATCTTGGCTATGGGTATGTATATTACCTTTAAAAGTTCTACACTTACCCAGTAAGAGCCCTTTAATAAATTCTTGCTAAGAGAATATACAGAAATTCATGGGCTTCCCTGGTAGCTCAATTGGTAAAGAATTCACCTTCCATGCAGGAGACCCTGCTTTAATTCCTGGCTTGGGAAGATCCGCTGGAGAAGGGATACGCTACCCACTCCAGTATTCTTGGGTTTCCCTGGTGGCTCAGCTGGTAAAGAATCTGTCTGCAATGCAGGAGACCTGGGTTTGATCCCTGGGTTGGGAAGATGCCCTGGAGAAGGGAATGGCTACCACTCCAGTATTCTGGCCTGGAAAATTCCATGGACTGTAATAGTCCACGGGGTCACAAAGAGTCAGACAGAATTGGGCAACTTTCACTTTCAAAAGAATATACAAAAACTCATACGAAAGTCCATGTGCAGATAATCCCATTATGTTTTAAAAATTGGAGTATAATTGCTTTACAATGTTATGTTAGTTTCTGCTGTACAATGAAGTGAATCAGCTATAGGTATACATATATCCCATCCCTCTTAAGCCTCCTCCTACTGTCTCCCTATCCCATCCCTCTAGGTCATCACAGAGCTGAGCACCCAGTGCTATATAGGAGCTCCCCACTGGCCATTTTCCAAATAGCAGTGTATATATGTCAGCGGCCATTATCTTAATTTGTCCCCTGCTCTCCTTCCCCTCTTTGTCTACAAGTCTGTTCTCTCTGTCTGTGCCTCTATTCCTGCCCTGCAACTAGGTTCATCAGTATCATTTTTCTAGATTCCATATGTATGTGTTAATATACAATATTTGTTTCTCTGACGCACACTTTGAGGAAGGAAGGGATATTCACAGTTATTGGTGAGGGTGCCAGAAGTGACTCTCAGAGCTCCCCCAACCCTCAGTCCCCACTGGTCTGCTTCGGCCCTTGATCAATAAGCAATATGGGCCAGGATTTGCCTTTTCATGTGGGATCCTTCATTTCTAGCCGTGCTATTGCCTCCCGTTGAGATCCACTCCCTCCATTGCATATTAACCCCCAGTTCTCCTGTGTGGATGACCTCATGGGTCATAGCACTCCTGGCTGGCTTATAAGCAAGTTGCATTGATTTCTCACAGTTCTGGAGACTGTAAGAATCTGCAAATTCTACATCTGGTGAGGACCCTCCTTCATAGAGGGTACCTTCTCACTATATCCTCATGTGGTAGGAAGTGTGAGGGAGCTCCATGGAGTCTGGAACCTTTTCAATTTTTTGACTGTGCAGCATGCACAATCTCAGTTCTCTGACCAGAGATCAAACCTGTGCCCCTTGTAGTGGGTCTTAACCAGTGAACCTTCAGGCAAGTTCCTATGGAACCGCTTTTTAAAAGGGCACTGATCCTATTCATGTGGGTTCCACCTTCATGACCTAATCATCTCCCAATCGCCCCTCCTCCAGATGCCATCACATTGGGGGTTAGGTTTCAACATGTGACTTTTGTGTTGACACCAATATTCAGTCTCTAGTGCCCTGGGCAAGAAGTGGCCTTGAGACCAGCTTGGCTTCTGTTCTCGTGGCCTGGGCAGAAGGATGTTGTCCTTCAACCCTTTTCTGTGTGACAGCTTGAAGATTGGAGGTTTGGCAGATTGGAGGTTTCAAGATTAGGAACTACATGTCCATCTCTACTGACCCCTACAGTGGACTGGAGGAAGTACAAAGGGCCTGTGGAAAAGTGGACATCAAAGTGGATTTTCTTAGTGTTCAAGACAAATGGCAGTCGATTCAACCTGGTGCTTCTGACAACTCTTACACTCCTAGGTCCTTGATCTAAGAGAGACTGTAATTAAAGATTTTTCTGTAATTATATTGTTCTCTGAGAATGAGGCCGACTCCACTCCTTTGCCCATCATATCATATGCAAACTATCTAACAGGTAGACATTCAAATTTGAAATGCGTTTTCAGGAAAATCTTTAAAATGACTAATCTTTCAATTTAAACAAAATTTGGGCCTAGGAATCCTAAATTAAACAATTTCCACACCCTCACAGCCTACTGTTTTACAAATAAATCTTCCCAATTGTATCTGACAATTTTGTAGACCTTTCAGTGTTCCAATCACTTTTAGCATTCTATCAACATCTTAATTTTTTCTACTGTATTACAATAGAATAATTTATTTCCACATTATTCCTTATTGTCATTAAAAATTTAAGATATCAGGTATCTGATTCTTACCTGTTTCAAATGAATCCAGATGTTCACCTACTGAAAGGGAGCCAGTATTTTTTTTTTTTTTTTTTTTTGCAATCATAGATTTAACTTTGGAGAATAAATTTGGAACAATTCTGTAGGGACTATTGGTCACAGATGGCTGAGTGATAATAAATCCTCAGGTTGAGACACAGTCCTTCTGGATTGTAGCACTCGAACTGATTTTAATAATTCAAATTACTCTGCATCATCCAAGTAAATAAAATATATCTCTGGCCTAAGTCCTTCTTTTTTCCCCCCAAAAGATATATAATTAGCTTATGACATATTAACTTTTTCTTATTCTTACTCTTAATTTCTTTCTTACTCTTAACTCAGTTCTTTGACATCTCCTCCAGGAGTGTTTTTCCTTTCTTCCAAGCCATAAAGATTTCAATCTCTTTCATCTTTTAAAATGATCCCCTTTCTTGCAGGAAACTTCCATTTGTATACCCAGGCTGAGTTTTTGTAATTCTCTTTCTTACTCATCATCATATTTGCCACATGGCTTACACATCTGAGCTCCTTAGAGGCAGGGACTGGTTTCTTAACAATTTTTGCATCTCTACAGCTTAGCAGAGTGCCTGGTATACAATAGATGCTCAGTAAAGAATGAAGGCTAGTCCTTTCAATGAGAGGTTGGTATCAAGTCATTTATATCATCCAGTGGAGGACCTAATCACCTCCCCAAATCTCACCTAATACCATCACCTTTGGGGGTTAGGATTTCAACATATGAATTTTGCAGGGCAGGGAGACATAAACATTCAAGCCATAGAATTAACAGATTATTTAACAGATTACCATGTACCTCTTAAGAAAAGCACCAATATTAAAACCTTGACTTTGTGATCTATCCTGTGTAGCTTTGGGATGTATTTTGCCCTATTTACATAGCTTTTGCTGATTAATTTCCACTACCATATTTTGTCTTTGGGGATAAATCCTATGTTCCTTTTATTCTTTATAGTCTCAGCTTCTAGTATAATGTGTGGCAAGTAGTTAAATCTCAATGTGTATTTGTTGACTAGATGAGGTTACTATAGCTGGGGGAAAGACAGATTTCACATCTCATTATTGACTGTATCCTATTCTAAGTGTTTCCATGCTTCTTCTTATGATCTTCCCTTTCAGTGACAACTAAGCAGAATTCTGGTTGTAGGAAATTGTAACCTGGTAAAAACATGGTCATGCAACAGTGCTTTTCTGTTGCTATGACAGTATCTGTAACGCTTATCTCCATGTTTTGATTAGAGTAAGAGATACAGAATAAGCCATTAGACATGTCACCTAGTGCAGGGGTCACCAACCTCCGGGCCGTGAATCAGCACTTCCTGTCAGCTCAGCAGCAGCTACATTAGATCAGAAATAAAGTGCACGATAAATGCAATGTGCTTGATCAATGTTACAGGGCAGCCTGGATGGGAGGGGACTTTGGGGGAGAATGGATACATGTATATGTATGGCTGAGTCCCTTTGCTGTCCACCTGAAACTATCACAACATTGTTAATTGGCTACACTCCAATATAAAAGGAAAAGTTTAAAAAAGTGCAATGTGTTTGAATCATCCCCAATCCATCCCCCCTGCCACCCCCTGGTCCATGGAAAAATTATCTTCCACAAAACTGGTCCTGGGTGCCAAAAAGGTTGGGGACCTCTGACCTAGTGGACTTTTGGGGTGGCCTTCATTATCTAAGGCAGATTCAATGTCAAGTCATAAAATGACAGGCATATGGTCTTATTATTAGTTCTCTCTGGAATTCAGTCTCTTTCTATATGACAAAAATCTGTTACTAGTATTTCTCGAGCCAAAGAGTCTCTGTAACCTATAAATTTAAATCGGATCTTGACTGTAATATATGCCTCCTGTAGGTAGAAAAGATGTTCCTATTCACACTGGTACAGTTTCTTTGGATTATGAGTCTCAGTGTCACATTTTTTTAAATAAAATGTTTTAATTTTCTTTCATCGGAGCACTGCAAGCTTTATTTTTAGGACTAAAGATTTAATTCCAACAGGATATGTTTAGAACGCTCATGTACTGGCTTTCCGAAAACATTGAGTTTCATCTTATTATGAAAAGTGTAAACAGGTTATAGCTCAGAAACAGGTGCTAGAGCACTCAGCTTTTTGAACTTCACAGGGATGTCTTCCAGCAGCGCACAGCAGACTGTTCACATGTGATTTCACATAACTCTGCACTTAAATCTCATATCTTTCTGTCATTTTACCCCCTTTGTTAGCTGGCAGGATACAACACAAACTATATTCATATGTTAAATCAAAAAAGCAGCCTCTTCCCAATTTTGTCAACATTTTCCAAAGGAAACCAAGTGTCAAACTAAGCAGAGTGGAAACTGAAAGTGCTGGTCACTCAGTGGGGACCGACTCTTTGTGACCCCATGGACTATAGCTCTCCAGGTTCCTCTGTCCATGGGAATTCTCCAAGCAAGAACACTGGAATGGGTTGCCATGCCCTCCTCCAGTGTATCTTCCTGACCCAGGGATTGAACCTGGGTCTCCTGCATTGCAGGCAGATTCTTTCCCATCTGAGCCACCAGGGAAGGCCATAAACTAAGCAAAGGAAATCTTCAAAGGAAAATTTTCACCAGTAATGGAGATTCAGTATAATAAAAGTGTGCCCTACCCATTTTAAAATTTACATGCCATTTATTTTTTTATTGGCCAATCAGCGTGTGAGATCCCAGTTCCCAGACCAGGGATCGAACTCTGCACCCTGGCATTGGGAGCTCAGAGTCTCAACCACTGGACACCAGGCAAGTCCCTACCCCCTCTTCTGTAATAACGTTTACTGAGCATCTACTAAGTGCTACATACTATTCATAGGCTAAGAGTGCAATTGTAAATACTATAGACAAGATCCCACAACTCATAACACTTGCATTTTGAAGGAAGGATATGAGTAAGTAACCAACCAAACAAATAATGAAACAACCAAACAACAAGTCTTTATTGCTAATGACAAATTTCACGGAGAAGCAACATAACACGTGCCAGATAGAGAATGCCCTAGGGCTGGGTGCATAGAGAATGTGTGGTAGTTAGTGGAATGACACTCTGTTTTTAATGCTTCTTATTCAAAAGCATTTAAAAGAGATTTACTGATATTATAACATTCCACACATAAAAATGAATATGCATTTCTAAAAAGTAAGGACACTATACAATTAGGCAAAACAATGTAACATTATCATACTTAATAAAATTAATAATTATTCCCTAGTGCTATCTAATAGTCAATCCACATTTAAATTTACCCAATCATTTCCTGAATGTCCTTCACAGTTGGTTTGTATGAACATTATTGAATCCAGGGCTACATATTGAATTTCTTTTTTATTTTATTTTATTTTTAAACTTTACATAATTGTATTAGTTTTGCCAAATATCAAAATGAATTGAATTTCATAAGTCTCTTTTGATCAAAAAATTTTTCTTGACACAGGAACCTAACTTTACCTAGTCGAATATTCTACCATTTGGACATTGCCTCATTTCTCTCACATGGTGCCATTTAATTTTATAGTTTAATAACTTGTATTTCTGAAAACCTAGAATTTTATTTCAAAGTTTTGATTAGACCACATTAAACATTTTTGTATAATGCACCATAAGTGATGTTGTCTATTTCATAATGCATTATATCTAGAAACACATAATATCTGGTTGTCCTACTGCTTTTTAAACTAAGAGTTGGCCATCAGATTAGGGAGAATACAGCCTTGTCCCTTTATTGCACATTAAATTTTCCTTTTGCAATCAGGAAATAATCTGTGTGGTATACTTCAGCACCGTATATAGATCCATTTCTTAATCAATGTTTTGTGTAATGGTTTTAAAATCAATTTGCGATCCTAGTCTGAATACATAATTTCACTGGACTTTGAAAAATGGTGATTCTTTTTTAATTTTATCCTTCCTTCTGTGATTATTTGCTGGTCATTTTAAGTAAAGTAAAGGTTTTCCTCATGAACTGGGGTCATATGGTAACTTCAAAATACAGATCCTATTGAAAAGGCAAAGGTACATGCATTTTAAGTTTTATCTTTGATTTCTAATTTTCAAAGAAAAAACTGGCTTAATAGTCAATGTATAAGGCAGCAATGAGTTATTCCCCCCATTTTTTCCTTTTTTGGGGGTATTAATACAGAGTACAGAGAAGGCAATGGCACCCCACTCCAGTACTCTTGCCTGGAAAATCCCATGGATGGAGTAGCCTGGTGGGCTGAAGTCCATGGGGTCGCTAAGAGTCAGACACGACTGAGCGACTTCACGTTCACTTTTCACTTTCATCCATTGGAGAAGGAAGTGGCAACCCACTCCAGTGTTCTTGCCTGGAGAATCCCATGGACCGGGGAGCCTGGTGGGCTGCCGTCTATGGGGTCGCACAGAGTCGGACACGACTGAAGCGACTTAGCAGCAGCAGCAGCAGCATTACAGAGTAATGGATTTTACTGATTTAATGTTTTATCAAATATTCAACAATCATGTTATCTTATTCTTCTCAATGCTCAAAATTGTAACAGTTTTGGCTTAAAACTGGCTTTTGAGTTCTTTCACCATGGCTTCATCGTGGGATTGCTTAGGAAAAATTTTCATAGAGAAGAGAAAGAAATCACATCCTTAAAACTAAAAAAATTGGTAAGATGGACATCTTTTAAAAAAAAACTAACAAATCTTTGCTTATGAAGAAAAAGTCAACAAAATACAACATCCTTTCATGATAAAAGCCTTGAACACATTGGAAGGAACATAATCTCAACATCACAAAGGCCATATATGACTGATGCCAAGCTAACAATATATGCTATGGAGAGAAATTGAAAGCTTTTCCCTCTAAGATTAGAAAAAAAGACAAAGACGTCACTCTTACCACTCTTATTCTATATAGTATGGGAAATCATTGCTAAGAGAAACTATGCACACAAAGAAATACAAAGCATACATATTGGTAAAGAAGTAGTAAAATTGTTGCTATTTGCAGGTGATATAATTTGTACATAGAAAATCCCAAAGCATCAACCAAAAAAGTTTCAGAACTAATCAATGATGTCTGTAAAGCTGCAGCATACAAAATCAACATACAGAAATCAGTTGCATTTCTATACACTAATAATGAAACATCTGACTAAATAATTTAAGACTCTTTCTTTCACAACAGCATTAAAATCAATGAAATACCTCTGAATACATTTAACCAAGGAAGTGAAATATCTGCAGAATAAAACTACAAGACTTTGATGAAAGAAACTAATCACACAAAAAATCGGAAAGATGTTCTGTTCGTGGCTTGGAAGAATGTTGATAAAATGTTTATACTACCTAAAGCCACCTATAGATTCAACCTAATCCCTATGAAAATACCCATGACATTCTTCACAGAAGTAGAAGAAAAACTCTAAAGTTTTTATGGAACACAAAAGGCCCAGAGAGCCAAAGCAGACCTGAGGGAAAAGGACAAAGCCAGAGGCGTCACACTTTCTGACTTCAAGTTAGACTACAAAGTTATAAACAGTATGGGACTAGCACGAATAGACACGAAGACCAATAGAACAGAATAGAGAGCCCAGAATTAAGCCTCCACATATGCAGTCAACTAATGTTTGACAAGAAAGCCAAGAACGCAGTGAGGAGGAACAAATGGTTCTGGGAAAATAGGATAAACACAGGAAGAACAATGATACTGCACCCCTATCTTATAGCACTCACAAAAATTAACTCCAAGCAGATCCAGGATTTAAGCATAAGATGAAATACCATAAAGTTCCAAGAACAAAACATAGGGAAGAAGCTCCTTGACACTGGTCTTGGCAATGATTTTCTGGATATGACACCAAAAGCACAAACAAGAAGAATAAAAGTCAACAAATGAGATTACATAAAACTTAAAATATTCGACATAGCAAAAGAATCAAAATGTGAAGTGAAGCCACAGAATGAGAGAAAAGTTTTGTGAGCCATGTATCAGATAAAGGGTTAATAACCCAAATTATATAAAGAACTCATGTAACTCAATAACAACAAAACACAAAAACAATCTATTTTAAAAATGGGCTGAGGAACTAAACAGACATCTTTCCAAAGGAGATATCCAATGACCAAGAGGTATATGAAGAGATACTCAACATCACTAATCACTGCTACTGCTAAGTCACTTCAGTCGTGTCCGACTCTGTGCGACCCCATAGACGGCAGCCCACCAGGCTTCCCTGTCCCTGGGATTCTCCAGGCAAGAACACTGGAGTGGGTTGCCATTTCCTTCTCCAGTGCATGAAAGTGAAAAGTGAAAGTGAAGTCGCTCAGTCGTGTCCGACTCTATCGACCCCATGGACTGCAGCCTACCAGGCTCCTCCGTCCATGGGATTTTCCAGGCAAAAGTACTGGAGTAGGGTGCCATTGCCTTCTCCGCACTAATCACTAGGGAGTGTAAATCAATACCACTATGATATATCACCTCACATGTTAGAAGAGGTAGCATCAAGAAGACAGATTATAACAGGTGCTGGTGAGGATGTAGAGAAAAGGGAACCCTTGTACGCTGTTGGTAGGAATGTAAATTGATCCAACCATTATGGACAACAGTGGAGAGGTCTTTCAAAAAATTAAAAATAGAATTGCCATATGATGTATCAGTTCCTCTTCTGGGTGTGTGTGTGTGTGTGTGTGTGTGTTCAAAGGAAATGAAAATAGGATATTGAAGAGATATATGCACTCCCGTGTTTAGTGCATTATTATTTACAAGAGTCAAGATATGGAAACAAGTGCCCTTGAATGAATGAATGGATAAAAAAATACATATACAATGGAATATTATTTAGCTATGAGAAGGAAAGACATCTTGCCATTTGCATCAACAAGGAGGGACCTTGAGCATTTTATGCTGAGTGAGAAAGGTCAGATGGAGAAAGACAAATACTGTCTAGTATCATTTTAATATAAAAAATCAAATTCATAAAAACAGAAAGTAACATGGTGCTTACCAGGGAATAGGGAAAGGGGGATTGGACAGATGTAGTTTAAGGGTACACTCTTATAACAAGTAGTAAAGAAGCACTAGATCATAGACAATACAGTATTATTGTCATCAAACTTAAGAGACTAGAACATAATGATTCCAAACACTTGAAAGAAAGGATAATTATGTAATATGCTGCTGCTGCTGCTGCTAAGTCGCTTCAGTCGTGTCCAACTCTGTGCGACTCCGTAGACGGCAGCCCACCAGGCTCCCCGGTCCATGAGATTCTCCAGGCAAGAACACTGGAGTGGGTTGCCATTTCCTTTTCCAATGCATGAAAGTGAAAAATGAAAGTGAAGTCCCTCAGTCGTGTCCGACTCTTCGAGACCCCATGGACTACAGCCCACCATTATTGCTACAATGGTAACTGTATTGTATTAATGTGTCAAATTAACATAAATACCTCAAAGCTATACCATATTCTATATCAATATTTCAATAAAAAATAAATACAAATTTAAAAGAGAAAAATCTTGTTCTCTCTAAGACATCAACATAATGTAAACATCCTTACTGAATGGACCTAGAGTCAGAAATTGGCCCACCACCTGCTTTTAATAAATAAAGTTTTATTGAAACACAGACACACTCATCATTTAGGATTATCTCTGCTATAGCAGCAGAGTTAAGTAATCTTGATGGAGACCTTATGTTTCCTTAAAACTAACATATTTGCTACCTATGCTTTTGCAGGTTTGCTGAGCTGTGGCTGGGACTAAGAAATGTTCAAGCAACCTTATATTTTTTGTTTGATGTTGTTTCAGGCATTCGTCTTATTTTTTTCCTAACCAAAACTTTAGCTGCTATTTAAAAGTAGGAACCATGACTTAGGTTTTGTCTGTATCTTTCATAATCCCCAGCACATAGCTGAACATAGAGCAGGTACTCCATAGATACTTGATTGCTTTGTCTGCTGAAAGTGTACTTTCACAGAATTTTTTTGGTTTGCTTGTAACAAAGAATATCTATTGATTCAAAGTAATGAAGTGTCTAGATACACGTGTTTATTCATCGCATTGGAATAATATGTGAATGTACTGGAATTATTGTTGTGAGTGAAAGAAATCAATGTTCTATACCCTTTATATTACATTACAGAGATGACCCTACATTTCTACCTATTCTGCACATTTGCTTTTTAGAAGAGAATAATTTTTTTCACCAACTCACTGAAGTCATTGTTATTTCACAACTAGGTAATATCAGATGACTTTACTCTTTAGAATGAACTTCCTGTGCTGGAAAAGCCTCTCACTTTGCAGGGGGAAACATTAAGGTCAGTGTCTGTGGCTCTCAGGGGATTTTGCTCACCTTAACATAGAAAGAAATTAAAAAGAAACAAATTCATATTAGAAAGAGCAATAAAAATAAGTGCACAATTTAGCTCTATGGAAGACTCACTGGGCATAGACAGAGAATTTGCTGATAGGTGAATTCACTGAAATTCACTCGAATTCACTGAAATCTATCATTGACTTTAAACAGTGTACACACACTTTATCTTTCCTTTGTGCAGAGTGCCTGCAGATTTATACATGAATACCTTTGCTAAAATTCAATGCAAGGATGGGCTGTGCCTATTTGCCATGGGAATGTTGGGAGAACTTGAATTTATTTCTGTTTGCCCTTTTGTGTCTAATGCCTTATGGTTTTTGTCATCTTGTTTGGCAAAAAGGACAGCCAAGCATTCACTGATGTACATTCAGATTTTTCCCGAATCTTGGCAAAGATGATTAGTGCTGCACTGACCATATGACTATGGGACTACTGGTGTAGCTTTGAGATCCTGATTTTGGTTCTTTTGGATAAACACCCAGAAGTGGGATTGCTTGATTATCTCGTAGTTCTATTTTTTATTTTTTGAGGCATATCCATACTGTTTTCCACAGCGGCTGTGTCATTTTCTGTTTCCACCAACAGTGTACTAAGTCCCAATTTCTCCATATCTTTACCAGTACTTATTCTTTTGAGTATTTGTGGGAATAGTACTGTATTGTACAATTAAATTTGTTAAAGGTGTAGATCCCATCTTAAGTGCTCTTATCACAATAAAATAAACTTAAAAGAAGTAACCAATATTGGCTATCACTGTGGTTAATATTTGTAGTATTTGTTTTGCATGTGTATTACAATTAATGTTTGGTTCTGTGAAAATAGCAATTTAGCTTCCATTCTTGAAATAGTAAAATCTGCATGGAACTAAAATCTATTAAACAAATACAGTTTCTATGCAGCAAGCAAATTATTTCTTATGCTACTGTTCATAAATAATGGAGCATTGTGAAATGAATAAAGAAATACAAACCTATTAAAATAATGCACCATTTGCCTAAGTTTATGCAGTTAGCAGGATTTACTATAGCTGCAAATTATTTCAAAATTGACTGCAGTATTCCATAAATTTAATGTGTGGATAATTCGGCAAGCAGCCCATTAACAAAACAAAACGGGAGAAGCACTGACTTGTTTTCATCTAGTAATACTTTCCCTAAGGTAGAAGTATAAACCATTTTTGTCATTTTTGTAATGTTATAGACTTCTGTAGACAGACTAATGTATTTGATAATTCTTAAACTTTCTGTAGAATTATATCTAAGCACTATACATTTCTGTGTGTGTGTACACACACACACACACACACACATATATATATATACACACATATACACACACACACACGGGTCAGGAAGATCCCCTGGAGAAAGGAACGGCAACCCATTCCAATATTCTTGCCTGAAGAATCCATGGATAAGTAGCCTGGTGGGCTACAGTCCATAGGGTTGCAAAGAGTCGGACATGATTGAGCGACTAACACTTTCACTTCTTCATATGTGTTTATAGATACACATATGTATGTATATGTGCATATATGTATGTGTATATCTGTACACACATATATGAGTGTGTATGCACATATGTGTGTTTTATATACATATGAAAAAAGTTCTTAGATTACAAAGAGGCTTTATTTCTCTTTAAAAATTTTTTAAATTAAATTTTATTGGAGTATAATTGTTTTACAATGCTGTGTTAGCTTTCACACTTAAAAAAAAAACAAACTGTTGGTTTGTGCATCTTAAAACTTAGAAACCCAAAGTGGATCATGCTTTTATTTTCGTGTAGTTTTTTTTTTTGCCCTGGACTGTTGCTCTTGGGTTAGTTCCATTTTGATGAAATCTGTCATTGATAAAAGAGAGTTCAAGCTTCTCTAAACCAATTAAAATGTTTTTGCCTCAGGAGGTAAATAAAAGCACATGATAGAACTAAAGCTGAATGGAAAGTGGTAATCAGTATAGGAGTTCGGTATTGAACAATATTGAGCACCATAACAATAACACCTAATAAATCATTCTGAAAGGTACATTGGATATATTTTTTTTCAAGGACAAATAAAGTATACTCATGAGGATCAAAATGATGCCTATGTTATTTTTATGGCCTATTTTAGAAAGTATTGAAGATTTCTCCTAAAGTAAACTCTACATGCCTTTGTTATATGAAACATTCCTCCAAATATTTGAAGCCTGTCATACTACATTTACACACATTATGAAGTGAGATGTAAATCAATTTAAAGATTTATCTAAATTTATTTGGAGCCCTACTTAAATAATTTTAAAGTCTGTCTGTTTAAAAAATTATTTGTTCTACTTTGATCACAAAAGAAATTTTAGTGTTGAATTCAAAGCATAGCTATTATTACTTTTTCTTTTAAGAATATCATAGTTTCTGTTTAGTTTTTGAAAATGGAACTTTTTTTGTGGTAAGAACTTTTCAATTATTTATGACTTAATGATTATAATGCCATGATTAGAAGATGGTGACTCTGAAACCGTTTATGCACATAGTGGTTTTTAAAAAACATGTTTGGCTCATTTAATCATTTGCTTATCCATCCATTTATCTGTCTATTCATCCATTCATTCTTCCACCTACTCATCATCTATCCGCTCAACCATCTTTCTATTAACCATCTACTTATCATCTATCCATTCACTCTTCTATCCACCTACCCATTCTACCATCTATTCATTCAATGTTTTTCAGCCCCTATTATGATAGACTTTACATATACATAAATACCATGCACATACACAAATATATACATATATGTAATATTACATTTTCTTTATCCATTTATCTGTTTAGGGACACTTAGGTTGTTTCTGTATCTTGAGAACTATAAATAACACTGGTATGAACATGGTGAGTGCATGCATCCTTTTGAATTAGTGTTTTTGTTTTCTTTGGATATACACCCAGGAGTGGAATTGCTACATTTATGCCTTCATTTAATTTGCTAATACTTTACTTAAGATTTTTCATGATTATTCACAGCTGATATTTGCTTATTTACTCTTTTTTACCTTTAATTGTTTTTTTCTCTGTTTTTAATAGTGAGATGCCTTAATCAATTCAAGCTGCTATAACTGAATACCCTAGATTGGGTAGCTTAAAACAGTGGAATTTTATTTTGTACAGTTTTTGAGGCTGTGATGTCTAAGATCAAGGCACCAGCATATTCAGTATCTGGTGAGAGCCTGCTTCCTGATTCATAGACAGATTTCTTGTGTCCTCACTTGGTAGAAGAGGGTTGAGGGGCTTCTCTGGGGTCTTTTTTTTTTTTTTAATAAGGGCACTAATTCTATCATGAGGACTCCACTCTCAGGACCTAAGGACCTTTCAAAGGCTCAAGTCCAAATACCATTACATTGAGGATAAGATTCCAACTTGTGAATTTTTTTTTGAGGGTGGGGGGAATGTCACAAATATTCAGTAGTGAGCACGAGGTAATTTTTGTTTTATAAAATAAGTTGTGATGCTTTCTGTTTTTTTTCTTTGTTACTGAGAGCTCTTCACTCATCTGTTTAGGAATTCCTGTTCCCTCCAAATCCAACATTTTTAAACCTAGAATTTTGCTGATGTTTCACAGTACATGTAGAACTCAAATGCCTTACAGTAAATACAGTTCTGCCCAACCACGTCTAGAAATATTGAATCCTGCCTCCATCTAACTTGGAATACCAGGTCAAGCTGTATCTGTGAATTCCAAGTACAGGTGGCAACAGTCTCCATTCTAGGGCTGCTGGAAGTTTGGTTGAAGCCATCGTGGCTGGCATTTACCTGCTGAGCCTGTGCACCTCGTGTTTGCTTATTGGTACCTGAGTGGCCAACATCTGCCCAGGCAACTCTGTGCACATCACCCTTGCTGAGACCCATGCTGCTTCTAGAGCTTGCATGCTTGCTAAGGCCTTTGATATCACTTAAAGAAGGTCACACTCTTGAGTTGTATATTTATAGTCTGGCAAATGCAACCCTGCCTCTATATAACAGCCCCTGTCTGTAGACAAAAGGCTCAGGGATCCCCAGGGGCAAAAGCACCAGGACACTGTACTAAATACATGAAAAATAAAGAACCACAACTGTAAAAAAAAAAAAAAAAAGATATATGGCCCCAAAAAAGTCTCCTAAACTTTCAAGGTCATGTCCTAAAGTCCAAATGAAGCTGCATTCTCTAGCCTAATTTGGCTTCTCCATATGGTTCTTTCAATCTCTACATTCAAATCTTTATGTATTTGTCAGGGTCCCCTACCCAAAGTACTGGATCATAATATCACCATGGAATAAATTTACTCTCTCCTTCCCCAAACTCCTCATTAAGGGAAGAGCCTAATTCTCTAGATCTTATGGTCTGGCTGAGACAGCAGAACACCGGTCTCCTGCAAGTAGCTGGGTCCCTTCCATCTGGGAAAAAAGGGATAAAATTGACGAACAAAAGGTCAGGATGTGCTGTGAATTGGACAAGAACAGGAAGGGGAAGCAGCTCTTTCTCTTTCACCTGCTCCTGCCCATGTTTACTGGCTTGCTTGAGTCTGTCTTTCATATCTACTGTATTTTCCCCACTGTACTTATAGTAACTGTTTTCTTCACTACTGTTAATTTTCTGCACCCTGAGTTTTGTCCTCTACTATTATTTCGAGCATTCCTGTATTCATTTCTTTTTTTTTTTAATTTTAGCCTGTTTTTCCCATCTCAGTATGTTCTATTTCCAGACTATTCTGACACCCTATTCCTGTTTCTTAATGGCTATAGCTTCCTACTTTCTCTGGAGTTCATAAACAGTTTCACACTTCAATACAAAATTTTGTTGTGTATCACATAGTGGATCAGTGTCAAAGGCGCATGGATATTCTTCCTTTCTCTTTTTCTGCAGTATTTAATTCACAGTTTCCTCTTTAGCCCTTTCTGCTTCAGCTCCTACTCATGCTCAAGTGAAGAAATCTTTCCTGACTCATTATTTTTAGACAAAATCTTATGGGTAAATTGCATTTCATTTTGTTCTTTGCCTGACTGGCACTTTAATTCCTCCTCAGATCTATGATTGCAGAACAGATTGAAATGTACAGGTCTTGGTCAGTTCTCTAGTTTCCAGCCCAGTTGTAATTCTGTTCAATAGAAGCACCAGTGTCCAGCTCCCTGGTTCTTAGGGACTCTGGTAGGATACATGAAACTTTTTAACTGTACTCAGTTGTACTAGAATTCACCCCCCAGCTGCCTTCAGAATATTGCTTTGGCTATACATTATCAACATGAATTTAACTACCAAGGCATTTGCTTTTGAAATTGAGAAGGAGTGGGGCTCTGGGGTACAAAAGCCCATGTCCCTCACTTCTTGATTACAGGCACTTAGGCTTCATTCAGCCTCCATGACCTTCCCTGAACTCAAAGGGGCAGGTTCAAATAATTGTTAATTAGGGAAGGGGGGGCATGTGGAGACAAGGGAGGAGCAATCAAATGGAACAATTGCACAGCCTTGGGGGCAGGGTCCTGGTCCCCTCTTCAAGGGACACATACAACATCTTTGAGCTGTTTTTCAGGGACTGGAACCCCCACTCGGTGGGAGAAGTTAATGGAATGTTGCTAACAAGCTTGTAGACCCTAGACTGGTTGGAACCAGAAGGTTGATGATGCTGACTCCCACTGAATATGTTTTGAAAATACTGTGTTAAAATGATAGAGGTTCATCTACTATAGAACTTTTCAACAGCTTTAAAATGCCAGTGTATACGCATTGTGAGCCACCAAGAGGTATAACCAAGCATCACACCCTTTACTTGTTTGAGCATGAATCTATGCAATATTATTCTTGCACAGTGTTCCGCAGATCGCTTGTTTAAGAAAGAGTACACTCACTATGTACTCTGTATTTAAATGTCCCAGAGTCCTTAATACTCTCTGGTCACAAGGAAGACACTTAGACACACTTAATCTATTCAGCCTTCCTGGTTATCATTTTCTGCACTTCTGCAGAAAGACATTTAGCTCTTGACCTTATGTTAAGCTTATTGACTACATCGTTTAAAAATTATTGTTCAGTTCAATCACACAGTTTGATTCAGTTCCAAGGTCTCCATGTAATATATAAACAAAGCAAGGGCTCAATGAATTTTTTTTATTCACTTACATGATCGCATGTAGTCTTCTGTATTTGCTTTATAACTCTTAAATAATGTTTAAGACTAAAAACTTTGCTATATATAATTAGAAGCACACATATACATTTGTGGCATAGTGTTGTACCTTATAAGAACTTGATACCTACTGATTGATTAATGATACTAATACCTAAAGATGACAGAATTCAATGTTTGGCTCTGGTTATTTTAATATGATCTCTAGAGCTGAATATAAAACAAATTTTACTCTGGAGCTGAGTAAAACAAACTGGAACATATATTGTTTTATTGTATATATTAATTAAATCTAGACTCAACGTTGATTTTGCAAGTGTTATAGAGAAACAAATTAAACATCTGTAGAAAAAAGTGTTATGTCTTTAATAAAATGCTTTAAAAAATAAACTCAAAGATATTCAGGATTTGAAGAACTTTAACAAGAATTTAGAACCATTTCAGTAAAACTAAGATAAGATTATTTTGCATTAAAGACAAGAAAAGGTCATTCAGGTAATAAAGTTCTTTTATGGTACTGAACTTTAAAACATTAAGTAAAACAAATAAAACTGAAAATAAAAATTCCTTTGTAACTTTTCTCCTTTGACCTCACAAAATGAGAAGCTCTGAAATGTGAGTCATGTGATAATGCTAAGAATTCTTTCAATATTTTTGACAGTGAGATCTTTTTAAGAAGTTGCTTTCAAAGTCATTTAACTAAGAAGGCAAATATGTACAACTCAAAATTTTAAACTGCCAAAATTACACCCTGATTTCTCTCCCATATTACATATTTATTTTATTAAGTTTATTTAGCCTGGGCTTACTTCATAACATCATTTAGCTGAATGTACGAGCACAGCCTTTATTATGTACAGGTGGGAAATTATTTTCTGGGCCTGAGATGGAGCCATAACTTCATCTCTTCTGAGGAATTGAAGAAATGTGTCTGGTCTTGTTAGATGCTCGAGCTATAGCAGATTTCTGTGCCAACATCATCAAACTTGGCAGAGGAACTGACTCTGGAGCCCCTGGTCTGTGACCTGAGCTGAAGCTTCAGCAATAAATTGGAAAGTCCAGGGAACACAGAAAGTATAAGAAGAGCTTTAATTAGCACATTCAAGAGAAATACTGTATTAGCTTTTTATTGCTTATAGCATATTAACACAAATGCAGTGGCTTAAAACAACACACACTTGTCATCTGAGAGTTTCTATGGGATGGATGTGTAGGCATGGCTTAGCTGGATCCATTGCCTAAGGTCTCATATGGCTGTAATTAAGATGTTGGAGGAAATGCATCCTCACCCAGAAACTTGACCAAGGAAAAATCCTTTCCCAAGGTCACTCAGGTCAACGGCAGAATTCATTTTCTTTTGATTGTAGGACTGACATCCCTGCTTCTACTGACTGTCAGCTGCCCTCAGCATCCAGAGGCCACCCACAACTCTTTGCCAAGTGGAATCTCAGACACAGCTCCTTAAATTCTTCAAATCCAACTAGGAAGGGAGGGTCTTTGGAATGAGACTGCTACAAAGACAGGATCTTATGTAATGTAACATAATCATAAGAATGATATTCTCTCATCTTGGCCATATTCTGTTGCTTAGAAGAGAGTCACAGGTTCTGCCGCTCAAGAAGGGATTATGCAAAAGTGGGACTGACCACCAAGAGGTGAAGATCATGGGGGAACGACCTTTGAGTCTGTCGTCACAGATACTGGGTTCTTACTTAAGGAAGACCTCCTCTAAAAAATTCTTAGCATTCAATAGAGTGGCATCAAACATGAATATAAGAAAATGATGTCTCTCCTGCTCCCTACTCCTGGGCATATACACAGACAAAATTATAATTCAAAAGACACATGCACCTCTGTGTTCATAGCAGTACTATTTACAACAGCTAAGACATAAGACATGGAAACAACCTAAAAGTCCACTGATAGATGAATGGATAAAGCGGATGTGCTATGTGTATTTATATACGTGTGTGTGTATGTATTACTCAGTCATAGAGAAATGAAATAATGACATTTGCAGCAACATGGATGGCCCTAGAGATTATCATACTTAGCGAAGTAAGTCAGAAAGAGAAAGATAAAGACCATATGATATCACTTGTAAAGTGAAAGTGAAAGTGAAGTCGCTCAGTCGTGTCTGACTCTTTGCGACCCCATGAACTGTAGCCCACCAGGCTCCTCCATCCATGGGATTCTCCAGGCAAGAATACTGCAGTGGGTTGCCATTTCCTTCTCCAGGGGATCTTCCCAACCCAGGGATCAAACCCAGGTCTCCTGATTGCAGGCAGACACTTTAACCTCTGAGCCACCAGGGAAGCCTTAAAGTGGAATCTAAATATGGTACAAATGAATCTACAAAACAGAAACAGAGTCACAAACATAGAGAACAGACTTGTGGTTGCCAAGGGGGAGGGGAGTGGGGGCCAGAAGGATTGGGAGTTTGGGATTAGCAGATGCAAATTAGTATATTAGGATGGATAAACAACAAGGTCCTACTGTATACCACAGAGAACTATATTCAATATTCTATGATAAACCATAATGGGAAAGAATATGAAAAAGAATAATATGTATATGTGTATACAAACCACTTTGCTGTACATAGAAATTAACACAATATTGTAAATCAACTATATTTCAAAATTTCTTTTTAAAAAGAAAGAAAATGATGTTTGTCACAATTTTGTAACGTTTCAATGATTTCTTGACCCTGCTTGTGAAACTGAAATTTCTGTGTTTCCCAAGTGACTTCAAAGGTCAATGAGTAAGTTCTTTGGTGAGATAGTAAGAGTGTCTCTCACTCAACTAGACTGTTCTTTGCATGCTACCAGTTTCTGTTACTAATTTGCCAGTTTGTTGATCTCCTATGACATAAATCGGAGAAGGCAATGGCACCCCACTCCACTACTCTTGCCTGGAAAATCCCATGGATGGAGGAGCCTGGTAGGCTGCAATCCATGGGGTTGCTAAGAGTCGGACACGACTGAGCGACTTCACTTTCACTTTTCACTTCCATGCATTGGAGAAGGAAATGGCAACCACTCCAGTGTTCTTGCCTGGAAAATTCCAGGGACGGGGGAGCCTGGTGGGCTGCCATCTATGGGGTCGCACAGAGTTGGACACGACTCAAGTGACTTAGCAGTAGCAGTAGCAGCATGACATAAACATAAATATTTACACTTAGTAAGAAATAAAAGACTGAACTCAAAACTTAATTGCTGAGAAAAAAATCACAACTTTGCAAAATTAGTTGAACTAGTATAGGGACATTGTGGAGTAAAATTTTAAACAATGAAGTTTTTAAAACTGAAGGAAAATTTACATATAGAGAAGTACATTTCAGGCAGATGCTTTACTGTTTGAACCAACAGGGAAGCCCATATAGTGAAGCACCCAGATCTCAAGCACACAGTTTGGTGAGTTTTGACAAATACAAAAACCTGACTAATCAACACCCCAGTCAAGAAGTAACATATGTCTATCATCCCAGGAAGTTCACAAGATCCCTTCCAGATAATTCCTATTACCCCTAGATGCTTTTGAGCTGTGGTGTTGGAGAAGACTCTTGAGAGTCCCTTGGACTCCAAGGAGATCCAACCAGTCCATTCTGAAGGAGATCAGCCCTGGGATTTCTTTGGAAGGAATGATGCTAAAGCTGAAACTCCAGTACTTTGGCCCCCTCATGCGAAGAGTTGACTCATTGGAAAAGACTCTGATGCTGGGAGGGATTGGGGGCAGGAGGAGAAGAGGATGACAGAGGATGAGATT
>NW_011495023.1:12901426-12901932 GCF_000754665.1 Bison bison bison
CAGTGGCATCACCGACTCAATGGACGTGGGTTTGAGTGAACTCTGGGAGTTGGTGATGGACAGGGAGGCCTGGCGTGCTGCAATTCATGGGGTTGCAAAGAGTCAGACATGCCTGAGCGACTGAACTGAACCATTGTTCTGATGCTTATCATCATAGACTAATTTTGCCTGTACTTTAAAAATTGTTTTAAACAGTTAATATAAAATTGAAGTATACTACACACATATTTCTTTCCACATTTATTGTGATCCACACAGTCAAAGGCTTTGGCATAGTCAATAAAGCAGAAATAGATGTTTTTCTGGAACTCTCTTGCTTTTTCCATGATCCAGCGGATGTTGGCAATTTAATCTCTGGTTCCTCTGCCTTTTCTAAAACCAGCTTGTACATCAGGAAGTTCACGGTTCACATATTGCTGAAGCCTGGCTTGGAGAATTTTGAGCATTACGTTACTAGCGTGTGAGATGAGTGCAATTGTGTGGTAGTTTGAGCATTCTTTGGCATT
>NW_011495023.1:12902032-12903370 GCF_000754665.1 Bison bison bison
CTCTAGGTCAGTGATCACACCATCGTGATTATCTGGGTCGTGAAGATCTTTTTTGTACAGTTCTTCTGTGTATTCTTGCCATCTCTTCTTAATATCTTCTGCTTCTGTTAGGTCCATACCATTTCTGTCCTTTATCGAGCTCATCTTTGCATGAAATGTTCCTTTGGTATCTCTAATTTTCTTGAAGAGATCCCTAGTCTTTCCCATTCTGTTGTTTTCCTCTATTTCTTTGCATTGATCGCTGAAGAAGGCTTTCTTATCTCTTCTTGCTATTCTTTGGAACTCTGCATTCAGATGTTTATATCTTTCCTTTTCTCCTTTGCTTTTCACTTCTCTTCTTTTCACAGCTATTTGTAAGGCCTCCCCAGACAGCCATTTTGCTTTTTTGCATTTCTTTTCTATGGGAATGGTCTTGATCCCTGTCTCCTGTACAATGTCACGAACTTCCTTCCATAGTTCATCAGGCACTCTATCTATCAGATCTAGGCCCTTAAATCTATTTCTCACTTCCACCGTATAATCATAAGGGATTTGATTTAGGTCATACCTGAATGGTCTAGTGGTTTTCCCTACTTTCTTCAATTTAAGGCTGACTTTGGCAATAAGGAGTTCATGGTCTGAGCCACAGTCAGCTCCTGGTCTTGTTTTTGCTGACTGTATAGAGCTTCTCCATCTTTGGCTGCAAAGAATATAATCAATCTGATTTCAGTGTTGGCCATCTGGTGATGTCCATGTATAGAGTCTTCTCTTGTGTTGTTCGAAGAGGGTGTTTGTTATGACCAGTGCATTTTCTTGGCAAAACTCTATCAGTCTTTGCCCTGCTTCATTCCGTATTCCAAGGCCAAATTTGCCTGTTACTCCAGGTGTTTCTTGACTTCCTACTTTTGCATTCCAGTCCCCTATAATGAAAAGGACATCTTTTTTGGGTGTTAGTTCTAAAAGGTCTTGTAGGTCTTCATAGAACTGTTCAACTTCAGCTTCTTCAGCATTACTGGTTGGGGCATAGACTTGGATTACTGTGATATTGAATGGTTTGCCTTGGAAATGAACAGAGATCATTCTGTCATTTTTGAGATTGCATCCAAGTACTGCATTTCGGACTCTTTTGTTGACCATGATGGCCACTCCATTTCTTCTGAGGGATTCCTACCCTCAGTAGTAGATATAATGGTCATCTGAGTGAAATTCACCCATTCCAGTCCATTTCAGTTCGCTGATTCCTAGAATGTCGACATTCACTCTTGCCATCTCTTGTTTGACCACTTCCAATTTGCCTTGATTCATAGACCTGACATTCCAGGTTCCTATGCAATATTGCTGTTTACAGCATTGGACCTT
>NW_011495023.1:12903536-12904344 GCF_000754665.1 Bison bison bison
GTTTACAGCATTGGACCTTGCTTCTATCACCAGTCACATTCACAGCTGGGTATTGTTTTTGCTTTGGCTCCATCCCTTCATTCTTTCTGGAGTTATTTCTCCACTGATCTCCAGTAGCATATTGGGCACCTACTGACCTGGGGAGTTCCTCTTTCAGTATCCTTTCATTTTGCCTTTTCATACTGTTCATGGGGTTCTCAAGGCAAGAATACTGAAGTGGTTTGCCATTCCCTTCTCCAATGGACCACATTCTGTCAAATCTCTCCACCATGACCCGCCCGACTTGGGTTGCCCCACGGGCATGGCTTAGTTTCATTGAGTTAGACAAGGCTGTGGTCCTAGTGTGATTAGACTGACTAGTTTTCTGTGAGTATGGTTTCAGTGTGTTTGTCCTCTGATGCCCTCTTGCAACACCTACCATCTTACTTGGGTTTCTCTTACCTTGGGCATGGGGTATCTCTTCACGGCTGCTCCAGCAAAGCGCAGCCATTGCTCCTTACCTTGCACAAGGGGTATCTCCTCACCGCCGCCCTTCCTGACCTTCAATGTGGGATAGCTCCTCTAGGCCCTCCTGTGCCCGCGCAGCCCGGGCTCCGGGTAACTCCTCTCATCGCTGCCCCTGGCCTTGGGCGTGGGTTGCTCCTCCCGGCCATTGCCCCTGACCCCCGATGCTTCATGGGAAATAGATGGGGAAACAGTGGAAACAGTGTCAGACTTTATTTTTTTGGGCTCCAAAATCACTACAGATGGTGACTGCAGCCATGAAATTAAAAGACGCTTACTCCTTGGAAGGAAAGTTATGACCAAC
>NW_011495023.1:12904444-12914307 GCF_000754665.1 Bison bison bison
GACCAACCTAGATAGCATATTCAAAAGCAGAGACATTACTTTGCCAACAAAGGTTCGTCTAGTCAAGGCTATGGTTTTCCTGTGATCAGGTATGGATGTGAGAGTTGGACTGTGAAGAAGGCTGAGCGCCGAAGAATTGATGGTTTTGAAGTGTGGTGTTGGAGAAGACTCTTGAGAGTCCCTTGGACTGCAAGGAGATCCAACCAGTCCATTCTGAAGGAGATCAGCCCTGGGATTTTTTGGAAGGAATGATGCTAAAGCTGAATCTCCAGTATTTTGGACACCTCATGCGAAGAGTTGATTCATTGGAAAAGACCCTGATGCTGGGAGGGATTGGGGGCAGGAGGAGAAGGGACGACAGAGGATGAGATGGCTGGATGGCATCACTGACTCGATGGACGTGAGTCTCAGTGAACTCCGGGAGTTGGTGATGGACAGGGAGGCCTGGCGATCTGCGATTCATGGGGTCGCAAAGAGTCGGACACGACTCAGCAACTGATCTGATATGATCTGACACACATATTTCAAGTGCACAATGAGTTTCTACATGTATCTATACCAGTAAAACCACCACCACAATAAAAACTAAAAACATTTCTGTCACTCCTAAAAGCTACTCATGCCTCTTTTGTAAATCTTTCTTCTCTGTATTTCACCATTGTTGCCCCAGCCCAGGCAACAAATGATTTGCTTTCTAACACCTTAGATTGGTTTGGATATTCTATAATTTAAAAACATGCTCAGCCATCATTAGACATCAAGGATATTCAAGTTAAAACCATAATGAGATCTATTATAAACTCATTAGGATGATTAAAAAATTACAAACTAACCATATCAAGAGTTGATAAGAATGTAGAACAGGTGGAATTCTATTGCTGATGGGAATACAACATGGTACAACCACCTTAGAAAATGGTTCAACAGGTTTTTAAAAATGGATATGTTTACCTATTGTGGAATTCAACTGTTCTACTGCTAGGGTTTTACTTAAGAGAATAAAAACATATATTTACACAAATGTCCACAGCAGCTTTACTTGTTATGGGCAAAAGCAAAGCTGAAAATAGCCCAAATGTCCCTGGATAGGTGAATGAATAAACAGACTGGAATGATCACCCAACAAAACACTACTCAGCCATAAAAGTGAATGAACAATTGATACATGTGACAAAATGAATCTCAGAATTACTATACTGAATAGCAGTTTTCTATAGCTCTTCTTTCTTTTTTAAAAAAAATTTTGGCAATGCCGTGCAGCTGTGGGATCTTAGTTCCCAAACCAGAGATCAAACACTTGCCCCTTGCAGCAGAAGGGTGGAGTCTCTACCGCTGGACCATCAGGGAAGTCCAGGTTTCAGTTTTCTCTATTATGAATTTCATACACATGGGAAGGTTGTAGCATTTGCTCTGTTGTGTCTGCCTTCCTTTGCCCCACAAAGATTTGTTCACATTGTTGCTAATTCAGTAGGGTATCCCTCTTCATTCTCAAATAACTGACTTTGAAATTAAAATACTCTTTAAAATCATACAGAGGTTATATGCACATGTACAAGTGATGTGCATGTATATCAATAACCTCAGATACGCAGGTGACACCACCCTTATGGCAGAAAGTGAAGAAGAACTACAGAGCCTCTTGATGAAAGAGGAGACTGAAAAAGTTGGCGTAAAGCTCAACATTCAGAAAACGAAGATCATGGCATCCAGTCCCATCACTTCATGGGAAATAAATGGGGAAATAATGGAAACAGTTAAAGACTTTATTTTTGGAGGCTCCAGAATCACTACAGATGGTGACTGTAGCCATGAAATTAAAAGATGCTTGCTTCTTGAAAGGAAAGCTATGACCAATCTAGACAGCATATTGAAAAGCAGATACATTACTTTGCCAACAAACGTCCATCTAGTCAAAGCTATGGTTTTTCCAGAGTTATGTATGGATGTGAGAGTTGGACTATAAAGAAAGCTCAGCACCAAAGAATTGATGCTTTTGAACTGTGGTGTTGGAGAAGACTCTTGAGAGTCCCCTGGACTGTAAGGAGATCCAACCAGTCCATCCTAAAGGAAATCAGTCCTGACTATTTATTGGAAGGACTGATGTTGAAGCTGAAACTCCAAAACTTTGGCCACCTGATGCGAAGAACTGATATACTTGAAAAGACACTGATGCTGGGAAAGATTGAAGGCTGGAAAGGAAGGGGATGACAGGATGAGATGATTGGAAGGCATCACTGACTTGATGGACATGAGGCTGAGTAAGCTCTGGGAATTGTGATAGACAGGGATACCTGGCGTGCTGCAGTACATTGGGTCGCAAAGAGTCAGATATGACTGAGCAACTGAACTGAATTGAACAGTAGTGTGCAGAACTCAACAAAGGCAATCTATTACACTTAAGAGATTAAAAGTTGAATAAATTTAAATTTGCCTTTCTTCTCTTTTATTTTATTTTTTTTAAATTTTATTTTATTTTTAAACTTTACATAATTGTATTAGTTTTGCCAAATATCAAAATGAATCCACCACAGGTTCTTTTTAACACTAGGTACATATTTACAAGTCCTACTTTTTTTCTTACCTTGAACTTTACCTTAAAAGAAAAATGCCTAAGACTCAAGTTACACTCTGTAGGAGTACTGTCAAAAACTTCGTGATTAATTTATTAGTGTTTCCCTTTAGTGTCATTCTAAAATTATCATTTTTTAAAAATCGCACTGATCATATCTTTGGGTTCTTCTAAACAAGCCTCTATTCATTTCTTTTTCGCAATTTGAAAATACCCCTTTTATCACAGTACTTTCTTGTTATCATTCAACAAAAAATTTGTATATATTTAGTTCTCTTCACTTTTGTTTATAGATCTTTATTTGTTTTTATAAATCACTAATTCTGGGCTCTAAATTTTTAGTTGTCACTTGTGTCTGAATTTCCTTTGTGAATAGTTTATTGATATTTCCTGATCAGTATTTTAGATACATAAAAATAATGACTAGATTGAAGGAATATTAAGACATTGGTGTTAGCTCATACTCTCATCCCAGATTCTGGAATCATCCAGTTTAACCAATGTGATGCTCCTACATTAAGTAATTTTTTAAAGTTTAACAAGTTCCATGTAAGTTATTAAGCTGCATCATAGGTACTGTTTTATTTTATTTTTTAATTTTTTTTAATTTAATTTTTTTCCATATATGATATTACACATGTTTCAATGCCATTCTCCCAAATCATCCCACCCTCTCCCTCTCCCACTAGTCCAAAAGACTGTTCTTTACATCAGTGTCTCTTTTGCTGTCTCGTATACAGGGTTATTGTTACCATCTTTCTAAATTTCATATATATGTGTTAGTATACTATATTGATGTTTTTCTTTCTGGCTTACTTCACTCTGTATAATAGGCTCCAGTTTCATCCACCTCATTAGAACTGATGTCAATGTATTCTTTTTAATGGCTGAGTAATACTCCATTGTGTATATGTACCATAGCTCCATAGCTTTCTTATCCATTCATCTGCTGATGGACATCTAGGTTGCTTCCATGTCCTGGCTATTATAAACAGTGCTGCGATGAACATTGGGGTACACGTGTCTCTTTCAGTTCTGGTTTCCTCAGTGTGTATGCCCAGCAGTGGGATTGCTGGATCATAAGGCAGTTCTATTTCCAGTTTTTTAAGGAATCTCCACACTGTTCTCCATAGTGGCTGTACTAGTTTGCATTCCCACCAACAGTGTAAGAGGGTTCCCTTTTCTCTGTACCCTCTCCAGCGTTTATTGCTTGTAGACTTTTGGATTGCAGCCATATAAGCAAGGTGAAAAGACAGCTTTCAGAATGGGAGGAAATAATAGCAAATGAAGCAACTGACAAACAACTAGTCTCAAAAATATACAAGCAACTCCTACAGCTCAATTCCAGAAAAATAAATGACCCAATCAAAAAATGGGCCAAAGAACTAAATAGATATGTCTCCAAAGAAGACATACAGATGGCTAACACACACATGAAAAGATGCTCAACATCACTTATTATCAGAGAAATGCAAATCAAAACCACAATGAGGTACCATAGGTACTATTTTATTAGATAAAATTTTATTATCTTGAAAATCTGAATTTTCAAGTTTCATTTATATGGTCATAGGGCTATGAAGTTAACTGAAAAAGAGACCTTTTATTGAGACTTTTATTAATGCCTGAGGTCAAACAATATCCTCTTAAAAAAAAAAACCCTTAAAATTCTTCAAAGCATACTCACAATGGGTCTGAGTCCTATTTCTTCAATCTCACAATATTGTTTCTCATGCAATGTATAGTTTCTTAAGACTGTATTATTAGAGAACAGCTTCTTCAAACTGGTTGATTCACACACACTGTTGTTGTTTAGTTACTAAGTTGTGTCCGACTCTTTTGCAACTCCATGGAGTATAGCCTGCCTGGCTCCTCTGTCCATAGGATTTCCCGGGCAAGTATACTAGAGTGGGTTGCCATTTCCTTCAAACCCAGGGACTGAACTAATGTCTCCTGCATTGCAGGTGGATTCTTTTACAGCTGAGCCACCAAGGAAGCCCCCCTCCACACACACGTCTTCTGTTAGACTATCTGCTTTGTCATTGCCATAGTCCTTGAGATATTGAATGCTTGATCCACAGCTCACTCAGTTCAATATTCAAAAAACAAACAACGCAATTGAAAAATGGGCAGAAGACCTAAACAGACATTTCTCCAAAGACAACATACAGATGCTCAACACACACATAAAAAGATGCTCAAAATCGCCCATTATTCGTGAAATGCAAATCAAAACTATGAGGATTTATCACTTCACACCAGTCAGAATGGCCATCATCAGGAAATCTACAAACAATAAATGCTGGAGAGGGTGTGGAGAAAAGGGAACCCTCTTGCACTGTTGGTGGGAATGCAAATTGATACAGCCACTATGGAGAACAGTAAGGAAGGAGAGGGTGGGATGAACTGAGAGAGCAGCGTTGACATACACACACTAACATGTGTAAATAGATAGCTAGTGGGAAGCTGCTATATAATACAGGGAGCTCAGCTCTGTGATGACCTAGAAGGGGTATGGTGGGAAGGAGGCGCAAGAGGGAGGGGAGATATATATATATATACATATATATATATCAGTAGATATATACACACACACACATGGCCAATGCATATTGTATGGCAGAAACTAACACAACATTGCAAAGCAATTATCCTCCAATTAAAAATAAAAAATACTGTAAATGCAAAAAAAAAAAAAAGAAAGGAAAAAACCATTGCTTGATCCAAGGTCATCAGAATTTATACCTGTCTACTCTTTTTTCAATGTTTATGACATCTTGGTTTGGTATTAAGTTCTTGTATTAAGTTCCTGGTATTAAGGGTCACTCCTTTTTTATTTAGGGATTTTATATATGTTTCTTTCATATGAAAGATTTATGAGGGCTTTCTCTCAGACTTACCTTTTCTAATATTCTTCAGGGTCAAACACAGTCTATGGATATTGCTAAAACTTTCTAAACATTCATCTGTTCTAAGAAAAAGATAATTTCTGGGCCCATCAGAGCAGTTTCACCTAAAAGAGATTTTGGCAAGCAAGATTCATGTGATATCAAAAATGTAGGCTTTCATTCAAATCTCCCTCACATCACTCCAAATTTTACTGCATCTGGCTTATAGCTACTCTTCAGAATTGTTTAATGTTGTAACCATGTCCTATTCTAATGAAATTAGATTCTTTTTTAATGATTGTTTTGCATTTTGTTTCATAGAAGATAATAGGGTAGAAAAGCTCTTAATGCACAACCTGATATTTTGACTACTTTAAAAGTGGTTGAGAAGAGATTGACAAGATTAAAACAGCTATTTTAGGTAAAGGAGTGTGTTAATATTTACTGAACAAAAACTGTGTCTTCCCTGGTGGCTCAGATGGTAAAGAATCTGCCTGCAGTGCAGGAGACTCGCATTTACTGAACATGAAATATATGGCAGGCTACCCTAGTTGCCTATTCTGAGGTTGGAAAGAATATTCACATTTTTACAGATAAGTAAACAGCGATGCTGACTAGAATGGATGGTGGAGAATAAAACTGGAAGATTCCATCCAAGATGACAAATGATCTTCCCATAGAAATGGAATTTCTGGAGAGGGAAGGAAGGTAATGACTTGAGAGGAAGGAGAAAGCTGGAGGAACTTTGGCATAGATGAAACGTGCAGACAAGCAGAAAACCATAAAGACTCCCAGGAAAGGGAGTAAGTTAGGGCTGGAAATTCAAGGTAAAGAAGAGTTGCTCAAAAGCATTTGGGGGGAAATTTTGCCATGTTTTTTGTAATGTAGTTCGTGTTTCACTGTCTCCTCAAAAGGTGTTCAGTAAAAGCTTACATAATTTTTAATGACTTTTTGAATCCATCTGTGTTTCAAATTTGACCCTGGGATAAAACCGTCAGTGAGTGATTCAATCCTTGAAAAAAGCTGGGTGATATTACTGTTTCTCTTAAAAAATAGTCTTTTGGTATTTCCTAGAGGTTCTGTGACTTCTTTAGGCTGGGAGCAAGTTTTTAATATACCTCCTACAAGGTTGAGCCTTTCCTATGGATACTTTAAAAAATATTAAGCATCACTATTTAAAATATCATTAAAAAGGGCCAAAAGTTTATTTAGCACAAATTTAAGCCTCCTAATAAATTCAACAGAAACCCATAATTTAGTCCAGTATTGAGTTATGAAAATAAAGGTTTTAAATTCTACACATTAAAAAATAATCTTCTAATTAATATTTTAGTATGCCTTTTAAGTGACTTTTTTTCTGACAAAGTAATATATTTGTTGCAGAAAATCTGAGTAACACAAAAAGTATAAAGAAGAAAATTAAAAGCACCCATAATCTTGTCACTTGGTGAATATTTGTAGCATACTGCTTTATACATGTATATATCTGTGTTTCATATGTGAGTACATTCATTTAAAAATCTACTTTTACTTGATGTATTTTTATATCTCTGCATCTAAAATTACACCCTTAAGACATAATTTTAAGTGTTTTCATAGCTATAGTCTTTGAAAGGTAATCTATATTTCATTTAAACAGTCCCTTACTTTATACATAGTCATGGGATGAGTATCATTGAATATACATATTTCTCTTCAGCACAATTTATTTCATTCCAGTTATCCTATAACTGGAAATTTGGCAATGCTCTTTTAATTGTTTCTAGTCTTTTCCTATCTTCCATCTTACCCTTCCTACTTACCAACACAAACAAACCAGATATTTTGCTTTAATGTTTGCCCTTTGCTTTCTTTCTCATCTAAGAGGTTATTTCTTGGTTCCACAACTTTTTTTTTTTTTTAATTTGGGTATAACTGCTTTGCAATGCTGTGTTAGTTTTTTGCTGTACAACAAGGTGAGTCAGCTATGTGTCTACATATCTTCCCTTCATTTTGGACCTCCCTCCCACCACCTTCCACTTCCACTGCGCTAGCTCATCACAGAGCTCTGAGCTAACTCCCTGAGCTATACAGCAGCTTCCCACTAGCTATTTCACACATGGCAATGTACATATATCAATCCTAATCTCCCAGTTCATCCCACCCTCCCCTTCCCAATTTTGTAAGTTTAATGATACTGAAATCAAGCCTTAGTATAGTCTCTTGTATACAGTAGGTGATTTAAAAAGTGCAAACCTAGCTGTGATTCACGGGGTCACAAAGAGTCGGACACGACTGAGCGACTGAATTGAACTGAACTGAAGCCTAGCCTATTCTAAGGCACCTAGTAAATAATGAAAGAAAAAATTGTAATTGAGCAAAAAAAAAAAAAAAGTTTAATTTACTTATTTTACCTTGAGCTATGATGATGCAGATCTTATTATGTTGAAATGCAAACATCTACTTGATTGGCTTTTCTTTGACTCTTATTAAAGTATGAATATGTGTGTGCATGTGTGCTGCTCTTAATTCAAAGAAACAATCTAGTAAATTTTCCCTCTCCTTCCACTGGCTTAGCATGTAGCTATTAAAAACATTGTTTATTCACAACACACTTGAATTTTACTTAACTCTAGCTTGGAATTAGAAAAAAGGACTGATACAATTACAGAAGTAATTTAAAACTACCCAGAACTGGATAGAAATTTCACTTGTTTCATCACACTTATAATACAACATTACTATACCCATTGAGAGAAGGTCGCTTGAAAATTATGAGTAGTTATGTACAAAGCTAGTTCTTGAATTTCAAAGGTTTCAGAGTAATCTTGTGTGCAAAAGCCTCTGAAAGAATGCAGAATGAAAGAATTACAGAGCTATATTCTAATATCAAAATTAAATGTACATTATGCCAACATGATAGAAAAATTAGGCACTAGAACATTTCAGGATGTAAAAGGATGGATAGATACACTTTAAGAGGTTTGAGTTTTAGCATTAGCTACATTATTTCCAATTAACAATGAGAACATATTGATATCCTTTCCATTAGTGCAGAGGTAAAAGTATTTCTTCACTAATAATAATAAATGGTAGTGTTTAGCATATAAATGGTACAAGCTCTTAAATTACCTTTACTTGTGCTATATGAGTGCAGCCAAAGAGAATTTAATGCATTTTTTACATGGTGTAATTTTATCTTGCTCATACAATGTGAGGCGAGTAATAATGATATTCTAATATTAATATAAGTACAAAATATACATACTGATGAATAATAGCCATGTTTTTTAGACCTCCTTGCCAAGTCATATTAAAATGACAAATAATTGCAATTGCTTCGGGGAGAAATGGTGCAAGATCCGTAGTCAAAAGCACATTAGGGACCAACAGTGTCCATTTGTTATCCTTTGTCAAGAAAACATGGCTGCTAATGAAAGTGACTGAGAGAACGCTGATTGAGGACACTGACACCCCAGCATTCCCTCGACAAGAGTCATGACATGAGTATTAATAAGAGGATTGAAAGTTGAAGGCAGGGCGCTGGTTCCTAACATCTCTGTATAATCTTGATTTTCTTTGTGTTTGTATTTTAAATAAAGCCTGGTACTTTTGGAGGGCTGGGGTGGGGCACGGCTATGAGGGAAGAAATTACAGGATAAAATGTAGTGGAGCCATGACATCCCAAAGACATTCCAGGGTCAACGTGTCCAGAAAGGATTCCCCAGGTAACTTGAGGCAATGTTATTTAAAAGCTGAACAGCTCAGATCAGAATCTGAATGCCTCCAAAAAAGAGAAAAACTTTGCTATTTCTACACTCAACTTGTTAAGCCCTCTTTACCCTCTTAATTGCCTTATCTTTTTGAAAGTGATGGTCTCTCTATGCAAAATATTGCAGGAGGAAGAATTTTTCATCAGGAAAACAATTAGCCTGTTAGAAAGGAAACAGGAAAACATAATTCCATTTCAGGGATTTACCCACACAATTTTCAGGAATTATGATGGCTAAGCCCAAGCCTGTACAGTCTCATCTTACTTTTTAATAATTTTGATGTATGTATTATTTTTGGCTACCCTTGGTCTTTGTTGCTGCATAGGCTTTTCTCTAGTTGCAGTGAGCAGGGGCTACTCTCGGCGGTGTGTGGGCTTCTCATTGCAGTGTCTTCTGTTGTTGCAGAGCACAAGCCCTAAGATGCGCAGGCTTCAGTGGTTGTGGCACGTGGGCTTAGGAGTTGCGGCTCGTAGGCTCTAGAGCACAAGCTCAATAGCTGTGGGTCACAGGCTTAGTTGCTCTGTGGCATGTGAGATCTTCCGGATCACGGATCTAACCGGTGCCCCTTGCATTAGTGGACAGATTCTCTACCACTGAGCCACCAGGGAAGCCTTCACTTCATTTTATACCTGCTGATTCCTACCTAGTCCAGCA
>NW_011495023.1:12914407-12928257 GCF_000754665.1 Bison bison bison
GTAGTTTCTAGAGCACAAGCTCGATAGCTGTGGCCCACAGGCTTAGTTGCTCTGTGGCACATGAGATCTTCCGGGATCACGGATTTAACCGGTGTCCCTTGCATTAGTAGACAGATTCTCTACCACTGAGCCACCAGGGAAGCCTTCGCTTCATTTTATACCTGCTGATTCCTACCTAGTCCAGCAATATTTACAATAGCAGTTCCTGTCTGAGATGATGTCAATATACATGTACGTATCTTTGAACAGAGGCAAAGTATCTTGTAGTTTCTAGTAACATGTTAAATATTTGTGTGTAACCTATCACATCCCAGGAACTGTGACAGGTTCTGAGAACATTATCATTCACAGTCTAGTGGGAAGGAAACAGTAAACAAATAATATCAACTATCACTGATGGAATGCATGACATATCAGGTACCTTGCTGAGTTTCACAAAGATGATCTCAAAACTCACAACAGCCCTTTGAAATGATACCTTTATTATTGCCACATTACAGATAAAAGCCCCGAGTCAGAGAGGTTTAGGATATTTTCCAGATCACACAGCCAGTATGGGCTGAAACTATGTTTTGAGTGTAGATTCCTGAGCCTGAGCTCCTGTTATATCTGTATTTTTATAAGGTACAGTATAATATATGTACACGCACACACTATAAACTTCACTTACCCTGAGTTAGTTACCTGACAACCTCATCTATCCTTTATATAATTAAGGACCAGAAAGTGAGCAAAAAAGAGCTCTGAGTACCCTAAACCAGCAGTCCCCAAACTTTTTAGCACCAGAGGTTGGTTCCGCGTAAGACAGTTTTTCTACAGACAGGGGTAGGTGGTGGTTTCAGGTTGATTCAAGCACGTCACGTTTATTGTGCACTTTATTTCTATTATTATTTTGTCAGCTCCACCTCAGATCATCAGGCCTGAGATCCTGGAGGTTGGGGACCCCTGCCCTAAATAATTTCATTCATTTAATAAATAAGTGAGCCTCTAGGTGCTCACGTGTAATTGTCATCAAGACCGACTCAGCCTGTCCCAGGGCTTTTGTATTGAAGCTTGTACATGTTTCAGATAAATACTTTAGATTTACACTCTCCCCTCTTATTTCCCACACAACTTGTATACATTATAAGTGGTGGATTTTAAGGATGAGAGAGTTGAAGCAGAAAAGGCTAGAGATGGGAACAGTAATATTATGAAAAAAGGGGAAATGAGAAAAGACATAAGTAAGGGGAAGAAACTAAGAAAATAATGTTAAAAGCCTATAGCCTTATATTTCTCATAGACTCTTAACTACACTGCAACATAACCTATTCTAAAAACAGAGATTCCTAATGATTACTCTCAAGTGATAAGAACAGAGGAAATGATATGATCATTTAAGATACAAAAAATGACAGTAAAAAATCCAACGAAAGGTTAAAATTGTAATTTTTGACATTTACAGTTGTTTATGGGGTGAACCGGAGAAGGCGATGGCGCCCCACTCCAGTACTCTCGCCTGGAAAATCCCATGGACAGAGGGGCCTAGTAGGCTGCAGTCCATGGGGTTGCAAGGAGTCGGACACGACTGAGCGACTTCACTTTCACTTTTCACTTTCATGCATTGGAGAAGGAAATGGCAACCCACTCCAGTGTTCTTGCCTGGAGAATCCCAGGGATGGGGGAGCCTGGTGGGCTACCGTCTATGGGGTCGCACAGAGTCAGACACGACCGAAGTGACTTAGCCGCATGGGGTGAACCATCATTGACTTAGGATGAACACATCCTTCTGTACCAACTGCAATATAAATAAGATGCAATCGTACTTCACAGATTAAGAAGGATGTAATGGAGCCCACTCTTGCTATTCTTTTTTTTTTGTAAAAAACCCTGCTAATTTTAAAGGGATTGCTTCTTCTCCCCTACCTCCCATCCCCACTGCCTATCCTCTGCTGGAGGCTCTGTCTCTAGTCCTGGGTAGAGCACGTGACCCAGACCTAAAACCATCAAGGAATCATATTTACACAACCGTACAATGTTCAAACATGCCTACAATTGGTCCGGTGGGAGTGAACCTCAGATCTATCACTGTCAATGGTAAAACAAGGTTCTGTCTCTTTCCTGTTGGATCTTAAGCTTGAGGAGTGTAACCCGAGGAGTTGGCTGGTCACCATCATGGGACCAGAGAAGAGAAGAAAGTCAAACAAAGCGGGGGCGGGGAGCCGAGAGAGAAAGACAGAGAAACCAATCTTGATAATATTGTATAATTTTGTGAGCAAATCTATTCCCTCATTGGTTAAGTAGTTGGATAGTTCTCTTTTTAAATTTGTAATGGGAAGAATCCTCACTAGTTGAATAAACAATAATGAAAAAGAACTACATAGCAAAAATGAAAAAGAACTACAATCCCTATTATAGGTAGGGATGTGGGAAAAGTCTATATGAATACATTGAAGTAGATAAATAATATTACAGTTTTTCTGGCAACATCCATTTGTGTTTTTATATATATATATATAAATTATGTCATTATATAATATATCTCCCTATATAATTATAAATATTTCATGCTACTCCAGGGAATTTGTGCCTTAGAAACTAAAACATACATAGCACATATATTTCTAAGAACTGAAGTTGTTTATTGCAGCATTTTTCACAGCCAAAAAGTCGAAGCAAAATGAATGTCTCTGAGCAAGGGAATGTCTGAATACGTTACAGCTCAGTCACAGTGTGGACAGTTAGGACTATTATGCAGCTTTAAAAGAATGAATTAGAACTGTATCCGACGCCTTGGAAGAATTTCCACAAGGTATTATAGAATGATAATCCAGATGTAGAGAACCAGATCACCATGACTTCACTTTAAAAAATCAGGATAATCCCCATTGTGTGACTATGCATAACTACACAGGATTTTAGGAATACGGAAAAATAAGAGTAATATTACATTTTAAACATGGATGATTTGGGGGAGGGTGTTTGACATCCGTGAAGAGGGAAGCATAAAAGGAGGAGGAGCCAAATAGCAAAGAATACCAGAAATGTATACTTGAAATATGTACACGTATGCTTATGCTTGTGCACACAATGTAACATTACGTGTCTATGGACTATATGCACAAATACTGGGTGTTCTAAATTATGTGCATATGTATATTTACATATGTATAAAAATTATTGTTAAATGCCATTTAAAAAAGTGCTAGCTGCCTGAGTTTGAAGGTCCATGTGTCTGTTTTGTTATGGGTAACCTGTCATACCAGTTGTACCCACTTTGGAGGGTAGTCCAAAGCCTGCTGGACTTCCCTGATGGCTCGGCAAGTAAAGAATCCACCCACAATGCAGGAGGCACAAGTAGACACAGGTTTGATCCCTGGGTCAAGAAGATCCCCTGCAGGAGGAAATGCCAACCCACTCCAGTATTCTTGCCTGGGAAATCCTATGGGCAGAGCAGTCTGGCAGGCTATAGTCCGTGGGGCTGCAAAGAGTCAGACATGCCTGAACAACTAAGTACAAAGCACCAAAGCCTGTGAATTTTTCTGTTTTGCTTACTTTAGGTTTGGGCTGTAATTTTTAAAAATCCTTTTTCTTAACATTAACTTTGCTGAAATATAATTCATATACCATAAAAATAATCATCTTAAAGTGCAAAATTCAATGCTTTTAACATTCTGTACAATTATCATAACTATACATAATCTGTATAATTAACATAATGTACAGTTATCATCACTATCAATAATCTTAGAATATTTACATCACCCCTAAAAGAAACTCCTTAGCCATTAACAGTCACTCTCCTTTCTCTCTCCCCCCTCTATTTTCTATCTCTATGGATTTACCTTTTCTATATATCTCATGTAAATGGAATCATAGATACATGGTCTTTTGTGACTGGCTTCTATCGATACAATATTGTCCTCAAAGTTTATGCATGTTGTAGCATGTATCAAGTGCTCCATTCTTTTTTATTGAGAAATACTATTCTATTGTACGGTAAGCAATTTTGAGGAAGAAGAACAAAGCTGGAGGCATCACATTTTCTGATTTCAAACTAGATTTAAAATCTATATGCTAATAAAAACAATGTGGTATTGGCATAAAAGCAGGCACATAGATCAATAGGACCACATAGAGAACCCAGAAATAAACCCAAGCATATACGGTCAATTAATATATGACAAAGGAACCAAGAATATACAATGGAGAAGGGACAGTGTCTTTAATAAATGGTGCTGGGAAAACTGGACAGCCACTGTTTCACACTATACCAAAAAGTCAACTCAAAATGAACTATCGACTTGAACACAGACCTGCAACCATGAAACTCCTAGAAGAAAATAAAGGTAATAAGCTCTTTCACATGGGTCTTTATGATGATTTTTTGGATTTTACACCAAAAGCAGATGTAACAACAGCAAAAATAAACAAGTGAGGGTGCACCAAATTAAAAGCTTTTCCACAAAAAAACAGAAACCATCAACAAAACAAAAGTCCAACCTACCAAATGGGAGAAAATATTTGCAAATTAAATATCTCATGAAGCATATGTAATAGCTCAGACAGTAAAGACTCTGCCTGCAATGCAGGAGACCCAAGTTTGATCCCTGGGTTGGGAATATCTGAAAAGGGGTAAATATCCAAAATATATGAAGGATTCATATAACTCAGTACCATAAAATGGAACTAAACAGACATTTTCTTTTCCAAAGAAGATACACATGTGGCTGACAGAAACATGAAAACGTGCTTAGCTTCACTAATCATCAGAGACATGCAAATAAAAATCACGAGGATAAATTGCCTCCATACCTGCTAGAATGGCTATTATAAAAAGATATGAAATGACAAGTATTGATGAGGATATGGAGGAAAGGGAACATTCATGCATAGTTGGTAGCAATGCAAATTGGTGCAGCCATTATGGAAAACAGTATGGAGGTTCTTCAACAAATTAAAAATATAATGACCATATGATCCAACAATTCTACTTCTGGAAAAAAGTGAAAGTGAAAGTTGCTCAGTCGTGTCCGACTCTTTGCGATTCTATGGATTGTATAGTCCATGGAATTCTCTAGGCCAGAATACTGGAGTGGGTATCCTTTCCCTTCTCCAGGGGATCTTTCCAACCCAGGGATCAAACCCAGGACTCCCGCATTGCAGGCAGATTCTTTACCAGCTGAGCCATAAGGGAAATCCACTTCTGGCTGTTTACCCAAAGAGAGCAAAAACACTAACTCAAAAGATATATGCACCCCCATGTTTACTGTAGCATTATTTACAGTAGTCAGGAAATGAGGACAACCTAGGTGTTTCAAGATGGAAGAATGGATAAACAAATTGTGGTATATGTATACAATGGAATATTTGGCAAAAAAAAAAAAAAGGAAAGAAATCTTGACATTTGCAAAGACATGGATGGACCTTCAGGGCATTATGCTAAGTAAAACAAGTCAGAGAGAGAAAGATACATGCTATTTTGCCTAATTTATATATGGAATCTAAAACAACAACAAACAAAAACAAAACTGAGCTCTTGCATACACAGAATAGACTGGTGGTTGCCAGAGGCAGTAAGTGGGTGGACAGGTAAAAAGGATGAAAGTGGTTAAAGGGAAGAACTTCCAAATATAAAAATAAGAAAAAAAATTTATCAGATATAGAATTTACAAATATTTCTCGCATTCGGTGAGTTGTTTTTTCAGCTTCTCCATAGTATATTTTGAAGCACAAAAGTTTTAAATTTTGATGTCTAGTTTATACACACACACACACACACACACACACAGCCTCTTATGCTTTTGGTATCATACCTAAGAAATTATTGCCTAGGCTAAGCTCATGAATATGTACATTCAGGTTTATCAATTTTGAATTAAATTTCTCCTTGGCTGTTGTTTATATTTTAAATAAATTCTGTTTATTGGTATTCCCTAGTTGGTGAGACACTGTCCTGATACTTAAATTATTTGGACATTGTTTCTTCTAGTTCTTTGATAATAATTTATTCCAGTCGATTTAATGACTTATTCTAATAAACCCAAATATCTGAATTTCCTCATGGACAGTTTCTATTGTTGTTTTTTCTTTTTTTTTTTCTCCTGTGTGGCTTTGTACTTTTCTCTTTCTTTGCATCTCTCATAAGTTTTGGTGAATTTTGGACATAATGTGGGTATCTTAAAAATCAGATTCACCTCCTTCTCTGGAGTTTGAGATTGTTGCTACTGTTTGGTTGTTTTGTAACTTTCCTGGACTAATTCTGAAAAATGTGCAGCCACTGTAATCTCTCTTAGTTAGCTTAGTGGTCAGGTAATAACTAGGTGGGCTCCTCTGTCCATGGAATTTTCTAGGCAAGAATACTAGAGGGGGTTGCCATTCCGTTCTCCAGGGGAATCTTTCTGACCCAGGCATTGAACCCAGGTCTCTGACATTTCAGGTAGATCCTTTACCATCTGAGCAACCAGGAAAGCCCAATAACTAGATAGAGAGTTCCTTAGATTTCTCAAACCAGTAAGTCAATCTCTTTTTGCTGAGGAGTTTCGTACCTTTTTATGCATGTCTTGAATACTCAGGCACTTTACAATTCTGACCACTTAGTGGTCACTGATATTTGTACAAAGCCTTAAGGTCAGCAAGAGCTATGAGATTAGACAGGTCACAGAGCTTAATATCAAAAAGACAATCCAATCAAAAAGTGGTCAGAAGAGCTAAATGGACAGTTCTCTGAAGACATATAGATGGTCAGTAGAAACATGAAAAGATGTTCAATATCACTTGTTATTAGAGAAATGCAAACCAAAACTGTAATGAGGTATCACCTTACACCAGTCAAAGAGATCATCATTAAAAAGTCTATAGATGATAAATGCTGGAGAGGGTGTGGAAGAAAGGAAAACCTCCTTCACTGCTGGTGGAGGTGTAAGCTGGTGTAACTACTTTGGAGAACTGTATGGAGGTTCCTTAAAAACTAAAAATAAACTACCATATATCCTGCAATCCTATAATTCAGAGAGATTTGGCATGAGCCAATATTCATACCATCTCTGTTTATAATAGCCAAGATAATGGAAGCAACTTAAACACCCACTGACGAATGGATAAAGAAGATGTGATATGTATATATAATACATTGTACATGCAATATTACTCATCCATAGAAAAGCATGAAATAATACCATTTGCAGCAACATGGATGGACCCAGCAATTACTGTATTAAGAGACGTCAAAGACATATATCATATCACTTATTTGTGAAATCCTAAAAAGTGATACAAATGAACTAATTCGCACGCATAGAAAACAAACTAATGGTTACTAAAGGAGGTAGCAGGGTGAAGAGAAATAAATTAGGAGTTTGGGATTAAAATATACACATTGTACATGCATGCTTACTCAGTGTCTGACTCTCTGTGATCCTTTGGACTGTAGCCTGCTGGACTCCTTCGTGGGATTTTCAGGCAAGAAAACTGGCATGGATTGCAATTTCCTTCTCCAGGGGATCTTCCCAACCCAGAGATGAAACCTACGTCTCCTGTGTATCCTGCATTTCAGGAAGATTCTTTTACCCACTGAGCCACGCTATTGTATATAAAATAAGTAAATGGCAAGGACCTACTGTGTAGTACAGGGAACTATATTCAATGTCTTCTAATTAACCTATAATGGAAAAGAAACTGAAATAGAAAGATATATGTGTGTGTATGTATATATGTATTTTTGGATCACTTTGCTGTACACTGAAACTAATAGAACATTGTAAATTAACTATACTTTAAATAAAACGGAAAGAGCTGAGAGAAAAGGCCTTCCCATATGCTTCTAGCATGTGCCTGCAGCACTCTAGGTCCTAAGAAATACGTTATGGGTTGGCGCCTATGGATATCTTATTACCTAGATCCTCCTTTGCAGGTTTTTGGTCAGCCTCTTATTGGCCCTACTAGTATCACCACCTCAGATGATATTAAACAGCTCCTTTGTTTTGGACTAATATTTGGAGATAGGACTTCCTTTCTGGGTGATCTCTGATTCACATCTGTCCTCTTCCCAGGGAGCTTCTGGACAGGAAGAACGTAAATCATGACAGTGTCATGAGACTGGGGCTTCTGCAAGAGCTCCAGACCTGTTGAGTTTCCTTTAGGGGCCTCTGGACTTTCTCATATTTATTCTTACTAACCATAGGTCTAAGGCTGCTGGTCTTCAAGGTGATTTTTGAACTAGGGAGACAGGTCTGGGAAACTGGAGCTAAAGCGCCGCAAAGCTCACTGTTCTTACCCAGCTTCAGCTGTTTTTTCTTGAATGAATGCTCCCTGGATCAGTGTAAGCCTTTGGTTAATTTTAAGATTCTTGAAAAAGTTGACTTTGACAATTTTTGCAGGTGTTTACAATGCTTAGAGAGTCCCAGGGATCGGGGAGCCTGGTGGGCTGCCGTCTATGGGGTCACACAGAGTCGGACAAGACTGAAGTGACTTAGCAGCAGCAACAATGATTTTATGAAGGACTGAATATTCTGAGGTCATTAGTCTGGCATTCCAGAAATGCTTCTCCCCCAGAGTTGTTTTATTAAAAGGATCCTTTTCATCAAATTAATCTGATCTTTTGAATAGAAACAATGTGTCTCTGAAAACATCTTTCTTACACAGAGATTTTGTTGTTTAGTCACTCAGTTGTGTCCACCTCTTTGCAACCCCATGGACTGCAGAACACCAGGCTTCCCTGTCCTTCACCATCTTCTGGAGTTTGTTCAAACTCATGTCCACTGAGTCAGTGATACCGTCCAACCATCTCATCCTCTGTTGTCATCTTCTCCTCCTGCCCTCAATCTTTCCCAGCATCAGGATCAGCAGTGAATGTTTATTAAGGAACATTTAACTACAAGCCTAGGGCATGTAATTCAGAAAGTCTCCCTCTCGTCCCAATTCTAGCTTATTGTGAGTGTGCGTGTGTGTGTGCACGTGTGCGTGTGTGCTCAGTCATATCCAACTCTTTGTGACCCCATAGTCTGTAGTCCACCAGGCTTCTCTGTCCATGAAATTTTGCAGGCAAGAATACTGCAGTGGGTTGCCATTTCCTATTCCAGGGGATCTTCCCAACCCAGGGATTGAACCCACATCTCTTACGTCTCCTGCGTTGGCAGGTGGGTTCTTTACCACTAGTGCCACCTGGGAAGCCCCTAGCTTATTAATAACACTAAATGAAATATTTCATTTCAGGTTGTGGACTCCTAAAAAGTTTTCTCATATACTCTATATCTGATATTTTGAAAAGTCATATTTTCTACCAAATGGTAAATTAAAAAAAAATCACTTGTACTTGTTAGCATGATATTTTATTTTATAACTGACCCAGCTCATATTCTTTTCATTTATTTAATTTTAATTGGAGGCTAATTAATTCACAATACTATTTCTCAAACTCTTAGGATTAATATATTAAATCAAACCAAATTCAATTAAAATCACATTTGGCTATTAATGAATGAAAAGTTATAAATTAGATTATTTAATCTAGAGAAAAATAAACCCTTCCTTACCCTAGTCTAAAAGTTTAACTCATTTTCTGCACCAGGAATAACATTCATTTCCTTCTAAGGACACACCTAGAGTGTCCTCTACATTGTGGTTTCAGAAAGACAAATCTTTAAATGATGTATTAGAATCTGGGCTCTTTGACCTCATTCATGAGGTGGGGCATTCATAGATAGAGCAGTAAGAAAGCCATAATGTAAAGAAGCATTTATCAGGGAATAAATACCCTTTGTGGTCCAGTGGCTAAGAATCTGCCTTCCAATGCAGTGGATGTGAGTTTGATTCCTAGTCAGGGAACTAAGATCCCACATGTGATGAAAGACCCAGTATTCTACAACTAAGAGCCACAATTAAGACCCAATACAGTTGAATAAAGAAATATTTTTTAAAAATAAAGTAAATAAAAAAGGAAATACCATTTCACATCAGTCATTCATATATACATATATAAAGCATATGCCATATAATGCAGAGACACATAATGGATTTTGCCTACACTATTAAATGTACTTTGGCCATGGAGTAACTCAGAACCACTTTCCTTGTTAAATATGGAAGACTCATGTACTAAGTAGACAAATATCAGGGTTCTGATTTGGGCTATATGAGGAAGTATTTGTGTGGTCTTGATTGGATCATCTGATTTCTGCCTGCCGTAGTTCCTTTTTGCTATAAAATTAAGAGGGCAGAGATGACTTCAGGTGACTTACATGTTTCTTTTTAAATTTTGCCCTATATTTTAATGTAGAGAAATCACTCTTACTAAATATGGGTAAAGAAAAAGTCAAAGTTAGAGTGGTTCTGAGGAACTGATGTGAGGATGGGAGGAAAAATAGATAATTTAGAAATATTGTTTTTCCCCCAAATATAAAAGTGATTTAGGGACTTCCCTGGTGGCTCAGAGGTTAAGACTTTGCTTTCCAATGCAGGGGGTTGGGGTTTGATCCTTGATTGAGGAGCTAAGATACCACATGCTTCAGGGCCAGAAAACAGAAACATGAAACAGAAGCAATATTGTTACAAATTCAATAAAGACTTTCAAATATGGTTCACATTAAAAAAAATGTAAAAAGAAAGAAAAAAAAGGCATTTAAATTCTGTTTTATGGAGGGTAGCTGCACAGAGTTGGATGTAAGAGAGAACTTGACGTTTCCTTTGCTCAACCCTTTTCTTTCTGGGACCACTTATTACTAAACCATCCAGCCAGGCTACTGCCTAATTGTTTAGAGGACTGGAGATTTCAAGACTTTTTTCATTTTTCAGATGGTGCCTTCAAAAAATATGACTATTGTTTTAGCTTCACCATTATGGTCTATTACTTATAAATAAGCAAGAATTTTCAAATGTGTGGTTGGTGTGGTGCATCTTTTACAAAATGAAGTTGCTTGAATCTCCCTATCATGGTTTTAAAAGCAAGTGAAACCCTGAAAGATAGGAAAACCCCATGCATAAGCATCTTTCCATGATACTGTTTATAAAAATTAGAAAGCAAGTCTCCAAAAAGGAAGATGTCACCAGGGGTTTATGACATTCTTGACTCTTTACAAATGTTCTAAGTCTACCCACATTAAATCCATCTTTGAAACCTTTTTTTACCCTCACATTTATAGAATTTTTCCAGTGATATTTGAGGTGCAGAATGAGCTTCTACAAGACTTTAAATCCTCATGTGGGTGTGTGCTGAGTTGCTTCAGTTGTGTCCAATTCTTTGTGGCCCTGTAGACCTTGGCCCACCAGGCTCCTCTGTCCATGGGATTCTCCAGGCAAGAATACGGGAGTGGGTTTGCCATGCCCTCCTCCAGGGGATCTTCCCAACCCAGGGATCGAATCCACGTCTCTTACATCTTCTGCGATGGCAGGCAGATTCTTTACCACCAGCGCCACCTGGGAAGCCCTTAAATCCTCATAGAGCAAATGAAATATGGACCTATACTACTTACTATGCTACTTAATGAAACAAACCATCCTATGTTAGAAACGTCTTCAAAGTGAAGGTCTTTCTTATTGTTCTCAAAACTCAATTAAGTAAAGTATATTATATTCTGAGGATTCTAGGGTACTATTTTCTCCCTAGCAATCTTCCAAAGTACTTGTGTTAAACTTGTCAGGCCATCAATATTCTGCTATTCCTTTTCCCCTGAGTACTACAATCTTTTAAACTTCCCTGTCATTTGCGGTCCCTTCTGTGTCTGTAAAACAACCACTCAAGTACCCCTGCCAATTTCTTAAGTACACACACTTATGCATGTTGTAAAAGGAGTATCATCAAGCTCTGATTTGAGATCATCATTTATGGATGCCCCCTCTGTGGCAGTACCAATAACAAAAACAAACAAATAAATCCCTTCCCAGGATAAGAAAACCTCCAAAGCATGAACTTACCCAATCATACTAAGTGGAACAAAAGAGCAGACAGAGCAATTAATTTTTGACTCATGACAATCTGCTTATTTCTCCACACATAAAAGTTATTACTCTTTTCTAAGCAGCCTTCCTACAAAACTATTGACCATAAAATTATCCATAAAAGCTGTTGAGAAACTAAATAATTAAAATTGCCTTTGGTCATAACTGAATTAAATACTTAAAGGTGATATGTTAATATTTTCCAACCTAGACTTGAAAACAGCCTAAAATGATCTTGTTGAAAGTGATGTAATTAAATGGCATTTACATTATTTCAGTGGAGTTGTTTTATTTCTAATAATGGAATAACTTTTAAAAATGCAGTGTCTTAATCTAATGTATATATTAATGTTCATATTACTGTGCAAATCCTCTTAAACTTTGATGTAGGTCTGTTTTATTTAGATTTTCTTATTTTTGTTCTACTCCAACCTTGCCCTTTCCTTACTGTAACTTAATAGAAAAAGCATACAAGGATGCTATGCAGACAAATGTACAGCAGTCCTGTTAGCATTTAATCTCTTTTTAGGGAAATGCAAATAGTGCTGCTGATGGTCTTGGACTCTTGTTCAGTAATCATTTGGGGAGCTTCCTTATCCATTTTTCAAGCTGTGTCCATTATAATCAGTCACTGAAAATTGTGATCTAGAATATTCATTCTTGATGAAAAGAATAGAATTAAGGTACAGGGTTTTGGAAAATTGCTTTCATATTCAAGCAGGGCTACATACATACAGACACCTTGTTGACGATTTTACTGCCTCAAAGAAAATGTATTGCTACTGCCACAAGCCTGTCTTCTGGCACTTTATCACTTACAAGTGATGATAAAATTGCAACAAAGAGACTTCTTTTTAATCTTATAGGTCATTGCTTGTAGTCTGGACTATCCACCCTTTTGTCCTCTTGTTTAGGCTAGATAAGGTGGAAAATTCCCTTCAGTTGTCTCTAAATTTAATTTAAAGGGTATGAAACAGACTTTTGTCTTCTGATCTTCGAGTCCCCAAGTCTTCTACTATATCAATTTTATTTCTTCATATTTTAAACTTAATTTTTAGGAAGAGGTCTGAATGTGTTTAAAATGGTCATCATGAAACTAAACTGGGTGTGTTTTGAAGGGTTCACATACTTTTAAAAATCATAAAAGAGGATATATATCTGACATCATGAGAATCCTGACAATAAAATAATTTTGTTACTGAGTTTCTTCTCATTATTATAACTATCAGTTTTTGCTGTCTACTCACATAAAAATGGGCTTCCCTGATAGTTCAGCTGGTAAAGAATCTGCCTGCAATGCAGGAGACCCTGGTTCGATTCCTGGGTTGGGAAGATCTGCTGGAGAAGGGATAGGCTATCCATTCATGTTCTTGGGCTTCCCCTGTGGCTCCGCTGGTAAAGAATCTGCCTGCAATGTGGGGGACCTGGGTTTGACCACTGGGTTGGGAAGATCCCCTAGAGAAGGGAAAGGCTACCCACTCCAGTACTCTGGTCTGGACAATTCCATGAACTGTACAGTCCATGGGTCGCAAAGAGTCAGATACCATTGAGCGACTTTCACTCACCTCACATAAGAATATTGACACAGATATTAAAAAGAATACATTTGAGTTAGTTCTAATGAGGTGGATGAAACTGGAGCCTATTATACAGAGTGAAGTAAGCCAGAAAGAAAAACACCAATACAGTATACTAATGCATATCTATGGAATTTAGAAAGATGGTAACGATAACCCCGTATGCGAGACAGCAAAAGAGACACAGATGTATATAACAGTCTTTTGGACTCTGTGGGAGAGGGAGAGGGTGGGATGATTTGGGAGAATGGCATTGAAACATGTATAATATCATATATGAAACAAATTGCCAGTCCAAGTTTGATGCATGATACTGGTTGCTTGGGGCTGGTGCACTGGGATGACCCAGAGGGATGGTAC
>NW_011495023.1:12928357-12938314 GCF_000754665.1 Bison bison bison
ATGGGGAACATGTGTATACCTGTGGTGGTTTCATGTTGATGTATGGCAAAACCAATACAATATTGTAAAGTAATTAACCTCCAATTAAAATAAATAAATTTATATTAAAAAAGAATATTTGTACAGATATCCAATCTGGCAACACATAGTTGCCAGAACAGTAGATATTTCTGATTATATTTTTCTAATTATTGAGCCCTTGTATAAAAAAAATGAAGCAAATGAGAAAGAAAACACCAAAAAGAATCTACTTTGGGTCATTTATTTCTTTTGCTCTTTGATTTCTTTCTCACAGGTTTTCTTTGGATAATCCATCTATATATAAATCCATGATTGTATAGTGTCACAGTTTATTTCTCTTCCATAGATTGTGTTATTTTAACAATTTCCCAGTAATAAGGAAGACTTTGTCAATGTACTAACCCTACAGAAGAATATTTTATATTATATAAAGGAGGAGAAACTTTTCTCCTAAGATAGCATTTGATTTCTACTAAAACACTAAGGATGTAAATTGGAATGTCTTTTTTTCAAGTGGTTCCAAATGGTTTATCTTTGATTTAAATATGCTCTCTGGCTTGATAGGCTCATTTTATAGGTAGATAAACCATGAAAAGAAAGTTGGCAACTTTTTATGTGTTTGTTAAGTCAGTATATGATGTTTAGAGAGCAAAAATATGCAGGGGATGAATTCTTAATAAAATGCCATGAGTGACAGCTTCCATTTACTGAGAATCCACTATGGCAGGCGCTTTGCTTGGTGTGTTATATATTAATCACGTCTGAGTACTGACTGCAGTCTCAGAAAGCATACATTATTATACCCATTTAACATGGGAAAATGGATACGTAGGGAAGTTTAGTGTCCAGCTGTCAAAGGCAGAGCCCAAATTCAAGTAGTGTTTTGTTTAACTACTAAAAATAGGTCTGATGGAGAGGGAAATGGCAATCCACTCCAGTATTCTTGCCTGGGAAATTCCATGGACAGAGGACCCTGGCAGGCTGCAGTCTATGGGATCACAAAGAGTTGGACACGACTTAGTGACTGAACAACACAACAACAAAAATGGTCTGAACAAAGCATATTGTACTTTTGCTAACAGAGGCTTGACAAAGAAGTGGAACTAATAAGAACTCAAAGTGTCACTCTCACTGGATTTCTGTTTTATTCGCCAGGCTCTCTGCAGGGTTGCCATTGGCTTTCAGCTTCAAGATCTGTGGTTGAGCACTCTGTCTATGAGATGCATTTAGATGACCATGCATGAGATGGTCTTCTAAGCGTGTCTCCAGATAAGGGAACACATATTTGAGAGGAGGGTTTGTTGGAAGCGGCAGTGCCTGATTTTCTTTCTCATTAGTTTTTTCTTTGTCTTGAGTACAGGGCCCACATCTTACAAGGTCATCTGAAAGTGAAGTCGCTCAGTTGTGTCCGACTCTTTGCGACCCGTGGACTATAGCTCACAAAGCTCCTCTATCCATGGGATTCTCCAGGCAAGAATACTGGAGTGGGTTGCCATTTCCTTCTCCATGGGATCTTCCTGACCCAGGGATCGAACCCAGGTCTCCCACATTGTAGGCAGACGCTTTAACCTCTGTGCCACCAGGGAAGCCCCCATAAGGTCACCTAGTAGGCATGTTTTCTCACATTGTGGGTGTATCCCTGGTGGCTCAGAGGTTAAAGCGTCTGCCTCCAATATGGGAGACCCGGGTTTGATCCCTAGGTCAGGAAGATTCCCCTGGAAAAAGAAATGGCAACCCACTCCAGTATTCTTGCCTGGAGAATCCCATGGACGGAGGAGCCTGGTAGGCTACAGTCCACGGGGTCGCAAAGAGTCGGACATAACTGAGCAACTTCACTTTTACTTTCACCCACTCTTTGCCTCTTATCATGGGCTGCTCTGTGCAAGCAGCTTTGTTAAACGGTTTACAGACTCAAATATAAAAATGAAACGACAAGCAGTTGACTCAACAGTCCTTCCCCTTCCTTACTCCTAACATCACTGTGAACTGATAAGCTGGAATAGAAAAGACCACTTGCCACTGCCCTGACCCTATCTAAACATGCAACTCTCATAAGTACACTCAGAGGCAAACAAGAGAAGTAGATCCATTCTTAGACTTTGTCTGGATGTGCTTTTAAAATATGATGGTACTTCTAAAGTCTGACTAAGGTGATAAGGAGCAACCACGACTGGTTTTAAATTTTATTTTATTTTTTAAAGTGGTCTGATTTTAGTATTTTAAAGTCTTCATTGATTTGTTGCCATATTGCTTCTATATTTTGGTTTTTCGGGCACGAGTCATGTGGGATCATAGCTCCCTGAACAGGGAAGGACCCTGCAGCTCTTTCATTGGAAGCTGAAGTCCCAACCATGGGACTGCCAGGGAAGTCCCTAAATTTTATTTTTCAAGAATTAAAAAAATATTAAAGTTGAGGTCTAATTGACATATATAACATAATACTCATTTCTGGTACAAAGCATGATGATTCAATATGTGTATGTATTGGGAAATGATCAGCACAATGAATCTAGTTAATATTATCACCTTAGGTAGTTACAAAAAAATTCTTGTCATGTGAATTTTTAGGATCTGCTCACTTAGCAACTCCGATACATGCAGAATTATTAACTAGAGCCACCGTGCTGTACATTATATCCTCATGACTTTTTATTTTGTAACTGGAAGTTTGTGCCTTTTGACCTGTTCCCCATTTCTCCCAGTCCCTCCCATCCTCCTGCATCTGGCAATCATCAATCTGTCCTCTGTACATAAGCCATGACTATGTCATACATCTTTGCATGGTGCCCAGAACTGCAGTCAATGAAAAATCACAGGAAGACATTAGTTAATATTTATGATGTCAGAAGACTGCTAGAAACTCCATATCTCAAAGTTTCTGTTTATAGATAAAGGCTTCAGGCTCACAGTTTTATTTTGGACAGAGTATCTGCAATGCTACCTCAGAAATTTCCTCCCCCAAAGCTGCTTTAAAATTACAAAAGTACTTATAAATCCTTTTGTTTATTCTGGGCATTGGAAGTCTTATTTTTGCATCTAAAAGCTTTTTAAAGTTTTCTCCATAATTATAAAAAAATGTCTGTATGTGTGACCAGAAATTCTTTAATGGTGAATGTTTAAAGATTCAGAGGAGTAATTGGGTCATTTGTAAAAATATTACAGCCTGTGACTTGCTAAAAAATGTTTTTGCCTCATGCAAATGGGAAGTACTCGTAGGATTTCCTTAAGAAAATGAATACTTCCTCTAGGAAATAGAACAGAATCTTTAAAATCAGAATCTTCCCACTAAAACTTTGCTGGAAGATAAATTATTATGTTGGGGAATACAGGAGTAGGTTGGTGTTGAGGCCTCAGTTGGTGTCAGGGCTTCAAATTCTTATGAGAAACTGATAGGGATAGAGTAGGATAATTAAATAGTTGTTTTAGAAATGCCACTAGGAGATTAGACAGAAAGGGAATTTTAAGAGCATTATGGGAGACTGTGGTAAGCTAATGACCACTCAAGAAAATAATTCAGTAAGCTAGAAAAAAACCAACTCTACCCTGAAGGAAGACCAAGCACATTCAAGTGCCAAGCACTCTCAAGCCACAGGTTCTGACAGTTAAAACAGAAGACAATAGATATGGGGTCTGAATCTTGTTACATGAAGTCAGGGAGTTAATGGGCCTTGAGAAGTGGCATCTCTGAATGTAGCTAATACAGGAATATAGGTGAAAGGTGAAATAAACTAGGGGAAATGAGACATTATACCAAAATCTGAGATGAATATGTTACCATCCTTCTGTTAATACACACATCATTTAAATACACTATGACAGTCCTGGTTAGACCATATTGGGTCAAAGGAGGAACTAATGATGTAAGCCTTGACATCTGCCCAAGAATGAAGAAGAAAATGGTTTTCTCCTTTTCTTACTTTTTCTTTGATTTGAAAAATATAGTCCTCTTTGCCTGCTCGCTTGTATTTCTCACAAGTGTCCTACACCAATAATCTCACTCTTTACCTGTCACTTTGTCTCTTGCTGAATTCTTTCTGAGCCAAGACAAGAGAATCTGACCTTCAGTAAGTCCTGAGACCACGTGATCGGATTCAATTAAAAGTCAGTGTATTTGAGTCCTCTCCTAAGTCAGGGAATGGGGGTTCAATTTGAGATCCCAATCTGAGGTGTGGCTGGGTTTGAGTACTTTCTGAAGGACTGTGGTTTCAAAACTAATGTTCCTTTCTTTAGACTTGCAGGTTGACAGACTGGATTTCATTAGTAAAATCAAAGATGATTTGATTCCTAGTGGACTTCCATTATATAAGACACATATACATCAGAAAGTCAATTTATTACTTTTAATTGGGAATTCCAGTGACTGGGTGTATATATCTTAAGACATCATCCCTTTTCTTAATGTCAAGATTCCCAGGAAGCCAAATATAAAATATCTTGGTGATCACAGATGAGTTCAAACCTTCAATAATGTTTCCTGGTGAGAGTTTATGGAGACAATCTTTCTCCACAGGGGATTATGTATTTCACATATAGGAAAGTGTACAGACTTGAGATCCTGATTTTCTATCATCTATACTACGGTTAACAAAAGAGCCATGAATGGCACCCTAAATGGCTGCAAAGAGCTATTACTACTATTGTTGGTGGTGGTGGTGGTGGTAGTGGTGGTTGAATCTAAGATCTAATTTTTTTCTTTCTCATCTGTTTGCTCAGGCTGCGCAGTATGACTTCTTCCTACTGTTGATGTGTTCCCTTCAATGTCTCCAACTTTTAATGTCTTGCTTCTAATTTGCTATAGACAGAGTAAACAAATATAAGAGACAGTTAAAATTATGTGTAAAGTTAGGGTTAGATACAGAGAGTAAAGGCCTAAAGATTTCTTCAATGAGCAGAGAGCTCATAAAATTCAGTCTGTATGTTATCTGTCTTGACTATTCAAATACTTTTATTACTTCCTGATATTTGTTGTTTTCTAGATAATCGAAGTTACTAGATAAATGATGTCTGTGTCTTTGAGGTGTTGACATGTTGCTGTTATACATGGTCAGTTCTGACTGAAGAGGCCTCAGTAGGATATGTCAAGTTAAGCTACATAATAAGTGGGCCTCTATTAAAAGAAAAGATCCACTATATTTTCTTTAGGGATGGCACACAAAAAAGAAATCGTTTCTCCAGATGCCTGAACCTAATACTCCTGTAACTTAGTTCAGACCTGAGACTACATTCATTTTAGCTTCGAGTTATAGCTTTCACCTAGAGAAATATTTACTACCCATTTTGAAATATCTCAAAATACTGCAGAAATGTCCATCAATCAGCATCCTAAAAATATTTATTGATTTTTATCCTTTGGAAACCTCTGCCATCATTTAATGCTACAATTTTAAATAGACTAGTTTTAGGAGTCAAGTTGCGATTGGATACCCCCAACCCCACCTAAGGTAGTTGCTAGCATTTTATATCTCCTCATAAAACTGTATCGTATAATCAGCATAAGGTCAGGAGAAGTTGAATCTAGTAATGAAACAGTTCCCAGGAGATGACTGATTTTATCCCAATTCCTGTTTTTTATAGATCTATCTTATTCACAGGATGATTCAGAAAGTTTTCTGCAGAACAACATTCACGACATCTATGAATATTTCTTTCCCACCTCTTGTGATGAAAACGTAATTCATTTTCACTTTCCCAATAAGAGGAATTTTTTTAAAAGTCAGAGTATAATTTCTAGGACCTACCCTATAGCACAGGCAACTCTGTTCAATGTTATGTGGCAGCCTGGATGGGAGGGGAGTTTGAGGGATAATGGATACATATATATGGATGGTTGAGTTCTTTTACTGTTCACCTGAAGTTATCACAACATTGTTAACTGGCTATACTCCAATACAAAATAAAAAGTTAAAAAATATAATTTCTAACAAATTCCTTTGATGATGTGTATATGAAGTATAATTTGATGTCAGTGATTTGTAAATAGATGACTTTATCTTATTCCTTAACTCATCTGCAAAATTTGCTCTAATTTTAAATTAAATCTACCTTTAAAGTATATTGATATAACTCTTGAACAGATCCTCTGGGTCAATTAAATGTTTTGTTTTCTACAGGAAAGGGCATGAACAAAGTAATGATAAGTAGGGCATTTCAAAAAAAGTCATATGAATTATGATCAAATTAAGATTTCAGTTAACTTTGAAATTCCTTTAACTATATTCATTTAGAATAACATAAATATATCTTCCCCATTTTGTTCCAAACCACCATCATACTTGAAATCCATTCATTTTTATCCTTAGGAATTTCTTTGCATCACTCAAAACAGCTAAGAATATTAACCTTTCAATTAAAGATTAATTCCTAAGTTCATTTACATACCTTAATCACATGATAATTTTTCTTGTAAAAATAAATGCAAATACTTATTGAAAATACAAGTGGCATAAAAATCCATCAAGAAAAAAGTTTAAAACCTCAGGTCTCTTTAAATCCCACAGTGTCTGAATGTTTGATGGATACATTGGTGATAAAAGTCTTTGTTTAAAACTTTTTTTTTCACTATTAGAGAACAATGAAGTAACTTTTCCGCCAAGGAATGAAATGTTAGACTTGTACCTGAATGCCATCTAACGTGAGCAAATATGAGCATTTGAAGTTTTGTTTTTGAGGCTGAAAAACAAGCACACTTGAATGCTAGAGGCTAAGGAATGAGCAGAAAAAGTAGAGAAATGTCCTGGAGAAATGTAATATGATCTGTATCTCAGTGCATCTGGCATCATTTAGGGATATCTATTCTTCCTGTCTTTCTAATCTAGTGTTCTCATTTTTCCTTTAATAATACTGAATCTTGGTTTTTGGCCTCATGTGTTTCATTTATTATTCTTTTTCTGTTTATAGAGATACAGATCAGCGCATCCAAGGAGTCAATTAAAAAAAAAAACAAGCAAACAAAAATGCTACAAGATAAAGACAGCTGTGGATGTTAGGACCTCAGAGCTCATAATCAGATTTCATTTGCTTTGACTACTGAGATGATGCACAGGATGGAAATGGAGTGCTCATCTACTCATATGTTGCTGTTCCAACAAAGCTCTTGAAAACCTTCTTGTCCCAAAATGCCGTAATTACACTAAAAGACAAAGAGAAAATCATGAAAATTATTTGCAATATTTATGACAAGGAAAAGTCTGTTAGTAGCTGTCAAAGAGTCAAACCAATGAAAAACAACAACAGCAATGTGAATTGCCCCTCATAGAAATATTTATAACAGCTCTGGGTTGAAATAGTGAAAAATTGATACCAACTGACAAGTGTAATGGTAGAGAATTGTTCAGTGATTAATGGAAGAGTGGTATAAGGAATGTTACACAACCATTTAAATGAGAATTTAGAAATATATTTACTATTCTAAAATCATATTATGATCAGCAGGTTCTGACCATAAAAGTGTTTTAATTTCAAGCTAAATAGAACGCATCTTCTAAGAACAAAATAGCATGGAACCAGATACAAGAGTCCATGAATCTCTGAGAAGTCTTCAGGCTAAGGAGGATGATTAAAAGTAGCTAATTACCTCATATTTTATGTCTCTTAAGCTTGGTAAGATTGCACTTCCCTGACCCCTTAGAGTTAGGATTGGTCATGTGACTTATGGTAAATAGGAACAGAAGCAGTGATGTCACTTTTAGGAATAAGTTCTCTATTCTCTATATGATCCGATGTGATACTATACCATCTCGCTATACTTTCTTCTTTCCCTCTATTCTGTCAATATTCAACAAAGTGACTGTTCCATTAGCTTAGAGAAGTCTGGAATGAAGATAGCACAGCACAGCCCCACAGCTGATCCAGGATGGATATGAGAAATAAATCTTTGTGATTTTAAGTCACTGCAATTTAGGGGCTGCATGTTACTGCTGCAGAACCCAGCCTGCGCTGACTGAGACAACCTGCTTCTGAAGTAATAAACTTAGTGTCTGCTAAGTTTTACTTATCTAGTTCTTATCCTGGCTCTACTGCTAAAGAGTTCTGTTATTCTGAGTAAATTATCCAAATATTAACAGAATTATAAGCCTCAGCCTCCTTATATGCATGTACATGAATAGCTGATTCACTTTGCTGTACAGCAGAAACTAACACAGTATTATAAGCAACTATACTGCAATTAAAAAAAACTGTATATGCTATAGGTATACATTTATGAGCCTTTCTATTTCTCCATAACCGATATGACGCCATAAATTTAGTGTGACAGGATTATAGCTAGGTGAGAGCATGAGGTGGACAGAAGGCCATCATACTGCTGTTGGCAGGAGTAAGTCGCACCATGGTCCTCTGTGCTCTCGGAGAGGCCACTTCCACTCCTCCAGCACTGAAATATTTACCAGTGAACACATGGTAAGAACACTTACATCATACCCTTCATCTGTATGCTTCAGTTACCACAAGGGACTCAGGTATACCATTTCTTCCCTTGCCATCTGAACCCTTATCCTCAATTTGGTTATGTACTTCCTCTAACCTGACCCCATGTTTAATACACCCTCAATGTTCAAAATCCTCCCACCACATCCTCTGGAATTCAGTCTTTCACCCTCAACCTCATTTCTGTGAGCACTCCCTTTATGCTCTCGTTGTAAATAAATCTGGCTTCTCCCCAGGATACGGTTTCTCCGCTGCCTTCAGAACATGATTGCTGTCTCTCTTCCCTTCCGTGCATCACTAGGTCTCCTTGTTCTTCTCAAATCCTGCTCCTTCCAGACTCCACGGTTACCACCCTCATTGTTTTCACTCTCATGCTGTAATCTGAGTTCGTATCACACTCCAAACCCTTCTTGCTCTAGACCCTTGCTTATGGATCCTTGTTCCTGTTTTTGATACTACTCCTATAATAATTCATAGTGGTTTTGTATAGAAAAAGAATGACCCTGACCTCTCAGTGCCTGACCTCCTTTTTGTGCATGACATTGCTTAGAATCCTCCCTGCAGGCCCTGTAGACATGCCCTAGGTTTTATCATCGACACTAATTGCACAGCCTCCATAATCTCAGGTTTGCGGATCACAATTTGATCACCAATTTTCATTTTGTTGCTTACATTCTTCAGTACCCTATAGCCAACAATTCTTTTACCTCTCTGGGTCCTGAGATTCATTGACCCTAAGACCTCTTCCCTGTTCCCCAACCTTCTTCTTGAATTCCATGGTCGATCATTATAACTCCACTGTTTATACCCTCACCTACTATGTTCTCCCCACCACATTTCAACATCCTCAATAGTAAAACCTCAACCCCGGTTAAACTCAAGCTCGGCCTGTTCAAGGTCTACACCTGTGCTGCCGAGCCTGTCTGGAGAAAACCACCCAGCCGTGCTAACTGGAGCACCAACCTCAAGTGATGCCTGAAAATGCTGTGTTGCCCTGTTCGTCTGCATGTGCTCTCTCTCTCCTGATCATTTCATACCTGATCATCTCTTCTTAAACCTTCAACACCCCTTAGCAATCCTCAGTTTTTCAGATGATCTTTCTTTCTATCTCTCTGTCAAAATAGAAATAATTAGGGGCTTCCCTGGTGGTCCAGTGGTAAAGAATCTGCCTGCCAGTGCAGGACTCAGGGTTCGATCCCTGGTCCAGGAAGATCCCACATGCCATGGAGCAACAAAGCCCATGTGCCTGTGGTGTTACAACTACTGAAGCCTGCATGCCCGAGAGCCCATGCTCTGCAACAAGAGAAGCCACCACAATGAGAAGCCTGCACACCACAACTAGAGAAAAACCTCTACTTGCCACAACTAGAGAAAGCCCACGTGCAGCAATAAAGACCCAGTGCAGCCCAGAATTTAAAAAAAAAAAAAAAAAAACCTAATTAAGAAAATAGAAATAACTAGCAGAAAACTTCCATGAGCTCCCTTCCTACTTTACCTCCTATGGATGAATTG
>NW_011495023.1:12938414-12946699 GCF_000754665.1 Bison bison bison
AAAATAAAAAAAAAAAAAACCTAATTAAGAAAATAGAAATAACTAGCAGAAAACTTCCATGAGCTCCCTTCCTACTTTACCTCCTATGGATGAATTGTCTGGGTCCCTGCCTAAAGCTGACTCTTTCACTTGTTTTTGGAGCCTATTCTTTTTTATCTACTCTGAGACATTACTGCCACAGCTATCTCCTCTCTCTTTTCTAAAAAGGGAACCTTCCTGTGCATCATTGCAAATACCCATTTCTCTGCTTTCCTTTGCAGTAGAACTCCATGGAAGAGTTGAATCTGCTTGCTGCCTTTACTTTCTCTGTTCTTTACATCTTTGGGTATCAGTTGAAGAATCGTCCAGTGATTCATTTATAGGAAAAGGGAAAGTAGATGAAGAAAGAAAAGAGAGATACAGACAAAGCATCTGCGAGTCACATTTTCACCAGATCCTTGTCTCTTTAAAGCTCTCCTGATAAATAACCAGCTGCCTCTTTTACTCCTGCCCACATCTTCTTTCTCTGGTTTCTTACCATTGAGAGAAGCCTTATGTCAGGGCCTGAGTCAGTTTTCAGGACAATGATCTAAACATTTCTACTGGACCAAACCAGAAGTAGACTTTCAAGCAGACAATAAAGCCCACGTAACGTATTTCTCCAAGCTTCTGTGTTCTTTTGGTCATGGAGAAAATGAGCAAGTCATACAAATTCAGTATAGGGAAAAAAACTAATATCCTACAAGATCAAGCAAGCATAGGATAGGAATGAAAGTGCACATTATTCTCCAGTTTATTTTTGAGATGTTTGGATTGAACTGCTTCTTAGCTACAAAGAACTATGAGAATTAAATGGGTAGTTCAGCAGGAGTAGTTTTAAAATTAAAGATTGACAAATATTTGTCAAGGTTATGTTTGGGTGTTTAAATACTTTGGATGTTTAAGTTGCATAGATTGTGCTGGTAGTTGTAATATCTACTCAGCATGTATTTTTATATGCATTTCACTTATAGCTAGATATCTAAGCAAATAAGTTTCCGAATTGAAAACACTTCTACATTATTGCTAAAATTCTACAGGTTTAACCTAATCTGATTTGCAAATTACTTTTTAAAATGAATTATGTATCATCTTTATAAAAACCTTTGAGTAACCGATTCCCTTTCCAAGGTCCCTTACGATGACCCTTAAGCCACCCTTGAATACTTATTTTTAGTCTGTCTCATCTCAAATGATGAAATATTTGAAAACATCTAATCACAACTTTCAGCCAACTTTCTGAGATGAATTTGCAAAGTCATATATTTTGCTTTCCTTGACCCCCTCAAAGTGCAATTTCTGTGTCCTGGTTTTTGAAAGGGAGAGAACCAATTAGTCACATGCTAATCAGAACTTTTGGTGTGAATGTGTAATGAATCATTTTTTGGAATCAATCATTAATTTTTTCTTTTTTTTTTTTTTACCAAAGAGCCAACTCTGACACAAATTGCAATGGATCATTTAGGAAGAGATAATAAGAAGCAGGTTCTATCAGAAATGAAAGAAGATCCATATATTTTCCAGAAGCTGCCTGGTTCAAGAGGCCCTTATCTTATTGATCCTCATTCTTCCATGTCTAAATTTCTGGGCTCACATCCCAGAGTTTCTGACCCATGAGAGAAGAAGCAGTTTTCGCCATTAAGTGTTCCAAAAGTCCTTTGGATTTTCAAGGTTTAACCTTTGCTCTCCACAACCATGACAAGCCAACTTACTGAGAAAATTAAATATCATCAGGCCACTCGAGGCCTATCACCACTGTAAAGTAAGAATGCTAGTCATATTCATCCATCCATCCATCCATTCACCCAGCCATTCATCCATCCTTCCTTTCATTCATTTCTCTATTTACTCAACAAAATTGAGCATGTCAGACTCTGTGCTAAGCACGAAAGACACACACATAATTGAGACATAGCTGGCACCTTCAAGGAGCTTATATGTAGTGGAGGAAACACAAATAAAATAAAATAATGCAATACACTCTGGGAAGAGGTTATTATAACTCTGGGTCAGCATGTCTTGTCAGAGCTCTGCCAGAATTCTCCTGGAGTGGATATTTGCCTTTTTTTTGTTGTTGTTGTCATGTGAAATCCTTCTGTTACGAGTCTTGGTAGGAGGAAAAGACTATCTCCTACTGCTTTTTTTTTCTTTTTTAAATTTAATGCAGTTTATTCTTTTCTTCTTCTGTAAATTGGAGTATAATATCTTTTTAATGTTGAGCTAGTGTCTGCTGTACAATGAAGTGAATCAGCTATATGTATATGTATACATATATCCCTGCCCTCTTAAATCTCCTACTCACCACCACCCCCGCCCCTCTAGGTCATCACAGAGTATCGAGCTGAGCTCCCTGTGCTTAGCAACTTGCCACTAGCGATCTATTTTACACACAGTAGTGTGTGTATTTCAACCCAGCCTCCCATTCATCCCAACTTCTCCTTCCCCACATGTCCATTCTCTCTGTCTGCATCTCTATTCCTGCCCTGGCAATAGGTTCATCACTACATTTTTCTAGATTTCACATATGCATGTTAATATACTATATTTGTTTTTATCTTTCTGACTTCACTCTGTATGACTGGCTCTATCCATCCACATCACTGCAAATGACCCAATTTTGTTCCTGTTTATGACTAATATTCCCTTGTTTATTCCCTTGGATAAACAATTTATCCATTGTTTAAACATCTTATATCTTTTCTTTCCCAGGCTCCCTTGCAGATAGGTTGTGAGTATCTGACTTAGGCTCCTTCAGAGGAATGTCTGCCATTTATTTAAGGTGGTGGCAGTGGTTGGTAGTGGTGCTGGTGGCACTGTAGAGAGTACAGTGTTGGAGCACTGGGAGATTAGCAGCAAGGCCCCCAGGACACCTGGCGGTGGTTTACCTGGCTGCATAACCCCATGCCTCTTCTGTAGTCCTAGTCATTCTGCGGGTTACCTACTACCCTTCTAAGGAATTTCTTTTCTGCTTACATCTGGCAGATACCCAAATTTTTAAGTACATTGGAAGCCAAAATTTTTGTTTGTTTTTGGAGGGTTGCTTGTTTTGTTTTGGAAGGTAATGACCTAGATACCAAATGTATAAGAGATGTTTACACTGTGACATTATTTAGAACCTGAATTAATTAGGGTGAGTTCAAGGACACACTTGGATTCTATATTTCTAAAACCAGGACATTTTGAAACTGTGAAGCCGTGTTTATCAGAAATGTCCAAGGTTTTTAAACTATGGTTTTATTGATCAAAAAGTTTTCGTCATCTCCAAAATACTAATTGCATTTATTATTGGTTTCAGACATTTTCTGGAAAGATTAGGTTGATACTTTTAATGATTAATCTGGTTCATGCTTTGTCCTTTTTAATTTTCTCTTTTGAATGTTTAAAAAATTGTTTTGCTTCATTTTATGATTGTTGAAAGTATATTTCCACCAACTGATTTGTTATTTTACATACATTTAAAAAGATCATGTTGGAACATGAATTTTGGGCAAAACAAAGCACAGATGATGAAGGCACATTTAAAATTATTTCAAATAAAAATTCAGGTGGTTTTGAAGGAATGAGGTCCCAGAGAAACACTTAAAATGACTTTGTCAATAAATTATATCTGAAGCTCCAAATGACTATCTAATTTGGGCAGTTATGAATTGAATTATGACTCTGATTACTGCTCTATTAATATTGATTTGGTGCTTAATTTTATTTCTTACTTAAAGAGGAATTAACGTAAGTCACATTTTTTAGGGTACTTAAATGTGAGAATTATTTTTACAGGGGGAGTTTCTAAGCCACTGTCTGAAAATAGTAACTTTTTAAACCTTTCTTTATATGGTCTCTGAAATAAATATAACAAAGGTCATCAATTTTTCCTGTCTTTCAAACTATGATTTCTTGAGTGTTTTAATTTACTAGGAGTTAAGGAAATATGTTTTTTTATGTAATTAGAATAAGAGTAGGTACACTAGGACTATTTATAGGAGCAGTCCCATTCTTCCATGCAATGTCTCTAGAACTCCATCAAAGCACTGTGTTTTAAAGTCAACTGAGGGACTTCCCTGGTGGTCCAGTGATTAAGACTCTGTGCTCCTAATGGAGGGGTCACAGGTTCAATCTCCGGTCAAAGAACTAATATCCCACATGCCCACAAGCTGTACAGCACATTCAAAATAAACAAAAAATAAAATGAAATATTAAAAAAATAAAAATAAAAAAATCAATTTAAGAAGTCCATTTGTCAGTATGGCTATCTCATTAACTTTATATTTTATTCATATGTGTAGAATAATTTCAGGTTGATTTTAGTATTTAGGAAATATACAAATATTATACAAATGAACTTATAAACAAAACAGAAATAGGCCCACAGACACAGAAAGCAACTTCATGGTTACCAAAAAGGAATGCAGGGGGAGGGATAAATTAGGAGGTTGAGATTAACATGTATATATGTACTACTATATATAAAATAGATAATAAACAAGGACTTACTGTATAGCACAGGGAACTATACCAATATTTTTAACAACATATAAGGGAAAAGGACATATATATATCTGAATCACTGTACTGTATACCTCTGTATACCTGAAACTAACACGACATTGTAAATCAACTATGTGTTAATAAAAAATTAAATTAAACTAAACGGCAAGTTACTGAAATATGTACAGGGAGTTGGTATAGCATCAGAATCTCTGTGCAGTTTAGAAGGTGAATTTAGCTAAATTTTTAATGTCAATTTTGTACTCCATATAGCAAGAATGCCCAAAATTAAAAAAATAAGGATTATGAGTGTTTTCATTTTGTTGATGGTTTCCTTTGCTGTGCAAAAGCTTTTAAGTTCAGTTAGGTCCCATTTGCTTATTTTTCACTTTGTTTCCTTTGCCTTAGGACAAAGATTCAAAAAACATTGATACAATATATGTCAAGGAGTGTTCTGCCTATTTTGTTTTAGGAGTTTTATGGCTTTCAGTCTTATATTTTAGGACTTCAATCCATTTTGAGTTTATATGGTGTGACAAAATGTTCTAATTTCGTTTTTTTATATGTAGCTGTCCAGTGTTCCTAGCACCATTTATTAAGGAGACTGTCTCCTATCTATTGTATATTTTTGCCTCCTTTGTTATAGATTAAATGATCATAGGTTCATGGATTTATTTCTGAGCTTTCTATTCTGTTCCACTGATCTGTGTGTCTGCTTTGTGCCGGTATCATCCTGTTTTGATTACTATAGCTTTGTCGCATAGTCTGAAGTCACAGAGTGTGATTCCTCCATCTTTATTTTTTTTTCTCTAGATTACTTTGCTGTTTTGAAGTCTCTTGTGGTTCTATATAAATTCTAGGGTTATTTGTTCTAAAGATAACCTACTAAGTGGGAGAAAATATTTGCAAATGATATGACTGATGAAGGATTAATCCAAAATTCATAAACCACTCATATGGCTCTCTCTCTCTCTCTATATATATATACACACACAAACATACACACACACACACACATACAACACAGGGAAATAAAGCCATTATTTTATAACAACTTTAAATGGACTATAATCTATAAAATACTGAATCACTATGTAGTATATATCATATTAATATAATATTGCAAATCAACTATACTTTAATTTAAAAAGAATTATGAGAAGTTACCATAATTAGATATAAATGACATCTTAACTATTAAACTATAGCATCTTAAGAAATTATTTTTTAAATACAATTATGACCACTTTGGGCTTCCCTGGTAGCTCAGTTGGTAAAGAATCCACCTGCAATGCAGGAGACCCCGATTTGATTCCTGGTTTGGAAATATCCCCTGGAGAAGGGATAGGCTACCCTCTCCAGTATTCTTGGGCTTCCCTCATGACTCACTGGGTAAAGAATCCACCTGCAATGTGGGAGACCTGGGTTTGATCTCTGGGTTGGGAAGATCCCCTGGAAAAGGGAAAGGCTACCCACTCCAGTATTCTGGCCTGGAGAATTCCAAGGACTATATAGAGTCGGACACAACTGAGCGACTTTAACTTTCAATTTGGGATATTTACTTTTATATTTCTTAATCTAGCTCAGAATCATCAAGAATTTCCATAGAAAAAAATAGAAACACAACTTGGTCAAGCCTCATACAAATCACTCAGCTATCTATAAATGCATGATTTATGCAGTCCAGAAAGTCAGACATCAAATTCCTTAGCTGTGTTTGCATTAGAAACTTATTATCATATAAAAACCCATAGTTTTTCTCTTAAAAGTACACATCATACAAATAGAGAAGTAGAAATATCTTATTATAATTGCCAGCATCACAATTTGATGGTAAAGTGATTCAAAATTATTAACAATGTCACAAAAGCCAAGACAGATGGATTTCTTATAAAGAAGTCCATGAAAATCATGTTAAAGTGGATGTGAGAATTACAGAAGATTATTTACAATACAATTACCTAGGACATTTGAGCTGAAAAGAAAACAAAAAGGACACAAATGGATGGGAAAAAATGACATAAAGCACTTTTTTCTTTAAAGAGAAGCCAGTTAGGAAGGGACTTGGGAACATTTAAAATGTAATAGAGCTATGTGCGATTTTCTTCCAGGACTGAGAACCATAGCGTTATCCAGTGAAAAATGAATATGAGACATTTATTGCTGCTGAGGGATTCCCTGGGCCGCCTGTGATAGGTCTGGTCTGAGGCTCTGCCTGAAGGTTATGCGAAGACTTTGTCATTCAAAGTCGGCACCACTGACAAGCAGTATGCTCAGTAGGGCTACCTGAGCCCCAGTGCATAAACAAAGGGGTGAGATATATTAATAGATGCGTGGACTCTTTCTAACGCTCCACAATTACTCATTCAGATTTATGGTGTATGATTTTGACTCACTCTGGCCAGGGTCACTGACCACGCTGTAAAGAGTTCATCATCAATAAATATACACAGATCACTGAAGCTGAAGTCTGCACAACTCAGTGTAGACATCATAGTGGAACATCAGTCCTTAAACTGTGGTCATACGCATTTTTGATCCCAAACAGGGCTTCCCTACGTTGATCAACCACCATTTTCAACAGACTCTGAGCTAAATAATTTTTTTCACTATTTCTCAAAAGCAAATTGTCTTGCACAAACCAGAGATTTACTGCTCCACAGGACATTAAAAACATTCCAAAGGTTTTGATAGCCATCTTTAAAAAGAAGTTCCCAAAAGATTTTGAAATGCCAGCATCACTGGAATAAATGCAAGATTTCCCAAGGTAATTACTTTGACATAGACAGCTGTAATTCAGGATTTATATGTACCTGTTTGCAAATTCTGAAATCTTCATCAAAATATCAGCTGTTTAACCTTATATTGCCTTAACTCTTGATTCTTCATTTAGAAAAGGAAGATTACTCACTTATCAATCTTCACCATTTCAGTAAATGGCTACCCTAATAGTCTGTTAGTCTAGAATCCTATGGTCATCATTGACACCTTTAATATTTTGTAGCCACAACCAATCTAACAACAAGTCTGACTAAAGCAATGGAGCAGTTTAGATGTGCAGAGAAACTTTTCCAGGTTATTACATCTAAATTGTAGCTAAAAGATGAGTTTTTTCTTTTGCTTTTTTTCTTTGCTGCACCATGCAGCATGAGAGATCTTAGTTCCTTGACCAGGGATCCAAACTGTGTCCCATGCATTGTGAGCGTGGAGTCTTAATCACTGGACTGCCAGGGAAGTCCCTAACAGGTGATTTTTTTTTTTTAAACCTGCACTCGATTTGATGGAAAGTAAAGCAGGGAATACCAGAACACCTGACCTGCCTCTTGAGAAACCTATATACAGGTGAGGAAGCAACAGTTAGAACTGGACATGAAACAACAGACTGGTTCCAAATAGGAAAAGGAATACGTCAAGGCTGTATATTGTCACCCTGCTTATTTAACTTATATGCAGAGCACATCATGAGAAATGCTGGACTGGAAGAAGCACAAGCTGGAATCAAGATTGCCGGGAGAAATATCAATAACCTCAGATATGCAGATGACACCACCCTTATGGCAGAAAGTGAAGAGGAACTACAAAGCCTCTTGATGAAAGTGAAAGTGGAGAGTGAAAAAGTTAGCTTAAAGCTCAACATTCAGAAAACGAAGATCATGGCATCTGGTTCCATCACTTCATGGGATATAGATGGGGAAACAGTGGAAACAGTGTCAGACTTTATTTTTCGGGGCTCCAAAATCACTGCAGATAGTGATTGCAGCCATGAAATTAAAAGATGCTTACTC
>NW_011495023.1:12946799-12951215 GCF_000754665.1 Bison bison bison
ATGGATGTGAGAGTTGGACTGTGAAGAAGGCTGAGCACTGAAGAATTGATGCTTTTGAACTGTGGTGTTGGAGAAGACTCTTGAGAGTCCCTTGGACTGCAAGGAGATCCAACCAGTCCATTCTGAAGGAGATCAGTCCTGGGTGTTCTTTGGAAGGAATGATAATAAAGCTGAAACTCCAGTACTTTGGCCACCTCATGTGAAGTGTTGACTCATTGGAAAAGACTCTGATGCTGGGAGGGATTAGGGGCAGGAGGAGAAGGGAACTACAGAGGATGAGATGGCTGGATGGCATCACCAACTCGATGGACGTGACTTTGGGTGAATTCCGGGAGTTGGTGATGGACAGGGAGGCCTGGCGTGCTGCGATTCATGGGGTCACAAAGAGTCGGACACGACTGAGTGACTGAACTGAACTGAACTGAAAGCAATTCTTTGTAGGCCAATAATGCAAAGAACATACAGATTTTTAGTATTAAGTTTGCCCTGGGGTAATGAACTATACCCAGTGATCCAGAACCTGTGTTTGCAGTGGTCACAAGAGCAGCCCAGTGAGAGGGCTGAGAGGTGACAAGCTGGACTGGAGACTTGGGCTACAAGGTCTCTACATCTTGTCATGGCAGAGATCTGGGGGGAGGAGAACAGAGCTTCTGAAGAATTTCTTAACTCAAGCTCGCATTCAGAGGGGTTTAGGGTCTGAGTTCATATTACATGTATCTTCCCTTGTGTGCTTGCTTAGTCGTGTCTGACTCTACCCCATGGACTGTAGCCCACCAGGCTTCTCTGCCCAAGGAATTTTCCAGGCAAGAATACTGCCATTTCCTTCTCCAGATGATCTTCTCAACCCAGGATTTGAACCTGCATCTCCTTCATTAGCAGGTGGATTCTTTACCAACTGTGTCACCTGAGAAGCCCCATTACATGTATGGTCCCTAAAAATAAGCAAAAAATGTTGTCTCTGCTCAGTTTCCTTTGTAAGATCATCCTCTTCTCCACAACCACTTTTGCCTGAATATTTAGTTCTTACCTCTCTACACTCAATTCTTGGTGTATATTCACTCACAAACATACATCTCCCTCCTGCCTACAGTCCAAATTTATATAGCTAACTGCCACCAGGCAACTGCATTTGACTGTCTAAGAGGCTTTTCAAATTTGTTTGTTTTAGTCGCTGAGTCAAGCCCAACTCTGTGTGACCTCATGCATGGACTGTAACCCACCAGGGATTTCCCAGGCCAGAATACTGGAGTGGGCTGCCATACCCTTCTCCAGGGGATCTTCCCATTTCAGGGATTGAACTCGTGTCTCCTGCATTGGCAGGCAGATTCTTTACAACTGAGTCACCAGGGAAGAGTCCATAATTAAATTTCTGACTTCACCACCAAGCCTGCTCCACCTACTTGGTCTTCCCCATTTCAGTTGCTCAGATCCAAACTTTGGAACTATCCTTCTTCATTCCTTTCTTCCTCTCACACCCCACATCCAATCTGTCAGGAAATTCTGTTGGATCCACCTTCAGCAAATATCTGTTATCTGAGCTTTTCTCACCACCCCCACTGCAAACTCCCTAGTCTCTTGCTTGGAGGATTGCAATCATCTCCTGATACAATCCTGCTTCTGTCTCTGCCTCCCTACAATCTATTCTCAGCACAGGAGCCGGACTGATCCTCCAAAAATATAAGACATATCGTATCTTTTTCCTGCTCATACCTTACAACTGCTCCTGGATCCCCTCAGAATAAGAAAAGGTTCTCAGAATTCAAAAAGGTCCTCCTGGACCTGACTATTTTGTCTTTCTGACTTCAGACCTTATGAGATTTTCCCTCAGTTAATGCCTCCAGCCACATTACCTTGATGTTTCGTGAACACATGATGGACACGCCCACCTAAGGATCTTTGCAGTAACCTGACACTCTGTCTGGGATGCTCTTGTCCGAGAAACCCACATGTCTCACACCCTCACCTTCATCAAAGCATCTCCATGGCAACTCCTCTAACCACTCTATTTGAAACTGCAACTCACTACCCCCCTGTTGCTTCCCTGATCCTTTTTTTTTTTTTTTTTTAATCCATGGGCTGTTCTTTTCATAGCATATGTCATCTTATACAATTTAACTGTTTATTATATTTATCATTTATTATCTGTTTTTCTATGTTAAATACTATGAGCAGGGCTCTTGACTGTTTTGTGTGTTTTCTCCAAAGAATCAAAACAGGGCTTAACACAAAAAGGCAATCAAGAAGATCTTATAACAAATTCAGTGAAGCTAGAAAAACCATGATGCCCAAATAAGAAGTAAGCAACATGAGAAAAAAAAATTCACAGGTCATTCTTATTCTTAAAACTAGATGTATACCTGTGATGGATTCATTTTGATATTTGGCAAAACTAATACAATTATGTAAAGTTTAAAAATAAAATAAAATTTAAAAAAATAAATAAATAATTATTCAAAAAAAAAAAAACCTAGATGTAAAAGTTCCAGTTCATAAAAATGGAAATAAAAATTTTTAAAAATTACAATCCAAATTCTCCAGTGTGTAAAAAGTTAAATTGCATTTAGTGCCTAGGTGTGAAGTTGTATCAACACTAAAGAGTTCATTAATTTCATTATGGTGATTTAATACATGGTTGGTTATTTCATTAGATAAAGAAAAAGCACTTTATAAAAGTTAAAATTCATATGTCCCTTAGCAAACTAGGAATAGAAGAAAATATTCTGAACTCTTAAAAGGACAATCTTACCCTCATACTCAACAGGAGATTTTGATAGCATTTCCCATGAAACTGAGAAATAAAGCTAAGGAACTCATTTATCAACATTTATATGTAATATTTTCTGGAAGGTATTAGTTAGTGATCTAAGAAATGAAGAATAAATTAAAATCACAAGGATTGGAAGAAACAAAATGTCAGCATTAGCAGGTCGTATAATTTTTTACATCAAAATTCATAAAAATTGACAAATTATTAGAATTAAAAGAGGTAAGCAATGCAGTATATCAAAGTTCAATTTGCTTTTATACTCCAGCAACAAGAAATTAGAAAGTACAATTTAAGATGTCATTTTTAACAGTAATAACATCAAAAACATTTATATCAGTATAAACCTAACAAAAAAGGCACAAGATGATATTGGTGAGATCTAAATAAAAGACAGGGCTTCCCTGGTGGCAGGAGGTGTGGGTTCAATCCCTGGTCTGGGAAGATCCCCTAGAAAAGGAAATGGCAACTGACTCCAGTATTCTTGCCTGGAAAATCCCATGGACAGAGAAGCCTGATAGGCTACAGTCCATGGGGTTGCAAAAGAATTGGATACAACTTAGTGACTCAGTTCAGTTCAGTCATGTCCGACTCTTTGTGACCCCATGGACTGCAGCATGCCAGGCTAACCAGTCCATCACCAACTCCTGGAGCTTGCTCAAATTCATGTACATTGAGTCGGTGATGCCATCCAACCATCTCATCCTCTGTTGTCCCCTTCTCCTCCGGCCTTCAATCTTTCCCAGCATGAGTCTTTTCCAATGAGTCAGTTCTTCCCACCAGGTGGCCAAAATATTGAAGCTTCAGCTTCAGCATCAGTCCTTTCAATGAATATTCAGGGCTGACTGACTTTGGGATGGACTGGTTTGATCCCCTTGCAGTCCAAGGGACTCTCAAGAGTCTTTTCCAACACCACAGTTCAAAAGCATCAATTCATCAGCGCTCAGCTTTCTTTATAGCCTAACTCTCACATCCATACATGACTATTGGAAAAACTATAGCCTTGACTAGATGGACCTTTGTCGCCAATATCTCTGCTTTTTAATATGCTGTCTAAGTTTTTCTTCCAAGGAGCAAGCATCTTTGAATTTCATGGCTGCAGTCACCATATGCAGTGACTTTGGAGCCCAAGAAAATAAAGTCTGTCACTATTTCCATTGTTTCCTGACTATTTGCTATGAAGTGATAGGGCTGGATGTCATGATCTTTGTATTTTGAATGTTGAGTTTTAAGCTGGCTTTTCATGCTCCTCTTTCACTTTCATCAAGCGGCTCTTTAGTTCCTTTTTGCTTTCTGCCATAAGGGTGGTGTCATCTGCATATCTGAAGTTAATGATATTTCTCCCAGCAATCTTGATTCCAGCTTGTGCTTCATCCAGCCCGACATTTTGCATGATGTACTCTGCAATAAGTTAAATAAGCAGGGTGACAATATACAGCCTTGACATGCTCCTTTCCCAATTTGGAACCAGTTTGTTGTTACCTGTCCTGTTTTAACTGTTGATTCTTAACCTGCATACAGATTTCTCAGGAGGCAGGTAAGGTGGTCTGGTATTCCCATCTCTTTAAGAATTTTCCAACACAGGTATACCTGTGGCGGATTCATTTCAATATTTGGCAAAACGAATACAATATTGTAAAGTTTAAAAATAA
>NW_011495023.1:12951328-12951915 GCF_000754665.1 Bison bison bison
GTTCCTCTGCCTTTTCTAAATCCAGCTTGAACATCTGGAAGTTCTTGGTTCACATACTGTTGAAGCCTCGCTTGGAGAAATTTGAGCATTACTTCACTAGCGTGTGAGATGAGTGCAACTATGCAGTAGTTTGAGTATTCTTTGGCATTGCCTTTCTTTGGGATTGGAATGAAAACTGACCTTTTCCAGTCCTGTGGCCACTGCTGAGTTTTCCAAATTTGCTGGCGTATTGAGTGCAGCACTTTCACAGCATCATCTCTTAGGATTTGAAATAGCTCAACTGGAATTCTATCACCTCCACTAGCTTTGTTCATAGTGATGCTTCCGAGGGCCCACTTGACTTCACAGTTCAGGATATCTGGCTCTAGCTGAGTGATCACACCATCTTGACTATCTGAGTCTTGAAGACTTTTTTGTATAGTTCTTCTGTGTATTCTTGCCACATATTCTTAATATCTTCTGCTTCTGTTAGGTCCATATCTTTTCTGTCCTTTATTGTGCCCATCTTTGCATGAAAACTTCCCTTGTATCTCTAATTTTCTTGAAGAGATCTCTAGACTTTCCCACTCTATTGTTTTCCTCTATTT
>NW_011495023.1:12952185-12953578 GCF_000754665.1 Bison bison bison
TGAATGGTCTAGTGGTTTTTCCTACTTTCTTCAATTTAAGTCTGAATTTGGCAATAAGGAGTTCATGATTTGAGCCACAGTCAGCTCCTGGTCTTGCTTTTGCCGACTGTATAGATCTTCATCTTCAGCTGCAAAGAATATAATCAATCTGATTTTGGTGTTGATCATCTGTGTGTAGATGTGTAGAGTCTTGTAGAGTCATCATGTGTAGAGTCGTCTCGTGTGTTGTCGGAAGACAGTGTTTGCTATGACCAGTGCATTCTCTTGGCAAAACTCTGTTAGCCTTTGCCTTGCTTCATTTTGTACTCCAAGACCAAACTTGCCTGTTATTCCAGGTATCTCTTGACTTCCTACTTTTGTATTTCAGTCCCCTATAATGAAAAGGACAGGCTGCTACTGCTGATTGAGAAACCATCAAAATAAAAGGAATCCAGATGGGAAAAGAAGTAAAACTCTCACTGTTTGCAGATGACATGATCCTCTACATAGAAAACCCTAAAGACTCCACCAGAAAATTACTAGAGTTAATCAATGAATATAGTAAAGTTGCAGGATATAAAATTAACACAGAGAAATCCCTTTCATTCCTATACACTAACAATGAGAAAACAGAAAGAAATTAAGGAAACAATTGCATTCACCATAGCAATGAAAAGAATAAAATACTTAGGAATATATCGACCTAAAGAAACAAAAGACCTATATATAGAAAACTATAACTCACTGGTGAAAGAAATCAAAGAGGACACTAATAGATGGAGAAATATACCGTGTTCATGGATCGGAAGAATCAATATAGTGAAAATTAGTATACTACCCAAAGCAATCTATAGATTCAATGCAATCCCTATCAAACTACCAATGGTATTTTTCAGAGAACTAGAACAAATAATTTCCTAATTTGTATGGAAATACAAAAAAACCTCGAATAGCCAAAGCAATCTTGAGAAAGAAGAATGGAACTAGAGGAATAAACCTGCCTGACTTCAGGCTCTACTACAAAGCCACAGTCATCAAGACAGTATGGTACTGGCACAAAGACAGAAATATAGATCAATGGAACAAAATAGAAGCCCAGAGATAAATCCACGCACCTATGGGCACCTTATCTTTGACAAAGGAGGCAAGAATATATGATGGAGAAAAGACAGTCTCTTTAACAAGTGGTGTTGGGAAAACTGGTCAACCACTTGTAAAAGAATGAAACTAGAACACTTTCTAACACCATACACAAAAATAAACTCAAAGTGGATTAAAGATCTAAACGTAAGACCAGAAACTATTAAACTCCTAGAGGAAAACATAGGAAAAACACTCTCCGACATAAATCACAGCAGGATCCTCTATGACCCACCTCCCAGAATATTGGAAATAAAAGCAAAAATAAACAAAT
>NW_011495023.1:12953789-12958205 GCF_000754665.1 Bison bison bison
TGTTGGTGGGAATGCAAACTAGTACAGCCACTATGGAGAACACTGTGGAGATTCCTTAAAAAACTGGAATTAGAACTGCCATATGACCCAGCAATCCTATTGCTGGGCATACACACTGAGGAAACCAGAATTGAAAGAGAAACATGTACCCCAATGTTCACTGCAGCACTGTTTATAATAGCCAGGACCTGGAAGCAACCTAGATGTCCACCAGCAGACAAAAGGATAAGAAAGCTGGGATACATATACACAATGGAATATTACTCAGCCATTAAAAAGAATTCATTTGAGTTAGTTCTAATGAGGTAGATGAAACTGGAGCCTATTATACAGAGTGAAGTAAGCCAGAAAGAAAAACACCAATACAGTATACTAATGCATATATATGGAGTTTAGAAAGAAGGTAACGATGATAACCCTGTATGCAAGACAGCAAAAGAGACACAGATGTATAGAACAGTCTTTTGAACTCTGCGGGAGAGGGCGAGGGCGGGATCATATTGGAGAATGGCATTGAAACATGTAAATTATCATATGTGAAATGAATCGCCAGTCCAGGTTTGATGCATGATACAGGGTGCTCAGAGCTGGTGCACTGGGATGACCAGAGGGATGGGATGGGAGGGAGGTGGGAGGTGGGTTCAGGATGGGGAACACATGTACACTCATGGTGGATTCAAGTCAATGTATGGCAAAACCAATTAAAAAAAAAAAAAAAATGAAAAAGACATCTTTTTTTTGGTATTAGTTCTAGAAGGTCCTGTAGGTCTTCACAGAACCATTCAACTTCAGCTTCTTTGGCATTAGTGGTTGGGGCACAGACTTGGATTACTGTGATATTAAATTGTCTTGGAAACAAACAGAGATCATTCTGTCATTTTTGAGACTGCACACAAGTATGCATTTCAGACTCTTTTGTTGACTCTGAAGGCTACTCCATTTCTTCTAAGGTATTCTTGCTCACAGTAGTAAATGTAATAGTCATCTGAATTAAATTCACCCACTCCAGTCCATTTATTTCACTGATTCCTAAAATATTGGTATTTACTCTTGCTATCTCCTGTTTGACCACTTCCAATTTATCTTGATTCATGGACCTAACATTACAGATTCCTATGTAATATTGTTCTTTACAGTATCGGACTTTACTTCCATTACCAGTGACATCCACAACTGGGTACTGTTTTCACTTTGGCTCTGTCTCTTCATTTTTTCTGGAGTTATTTCTCCACTCTTCTCCAGTAACATATTGGGTACCTACTGACTTAGGGAATTCATATTTCAGTGTCATATCTTTTTACCTTCTCATACTGTTCATGAAAGTACTTATGTTCTTTCATACTGTTTCACACAGCCCCGCCCATCAACAGAAAACTGGATTAAAAATATACTGAGCATGGCTCTGCCCTTCAGAACAAGACCCAATTCCCCCCACATTGTCTCCCATCAGCAAGCTTCCATAAGCCTCCTATCCTTGTCCATCATCATGCAGACAGAATGAAAACTAAAGGCTGCACTGGAGCTGTGAGCAGCCAAGAGGAGACACCCCATGTCCAAGGTCAGGAGCAGTGGCCAAGAGGAGATACCCCACATCCAAGGTCAGGAGCGGCAGCTGAGAGGAGATACCCCATGTCCAAGGTCAGGAGCGGCGGCTGTGCTTTGCTGGACCAGATGTGAAGAGATACCCTATTCAAGGTAAGAGAAACCCCAGTAAGACAGTAGGCGCTGAGAGAGGGCATCAGAGGACAGACAGATTGAAACCACAATCACAGACAACTAGCCAATCTGATCACATGGACCACAGTCTTGTCTAACTCAATGAAACTAAGCCATGTCTTGTAGGACCACTCAAGACAGAGGGGTCATGGTGAAGAGTTCTGACAAAATGTGGTCCACTGGAGAAGGGAATGGCAAACCACTTCAATATTCTTGCCTTGAGAACCCCATGAACAGTATGAAAAGGCAAAAAGATATGACACTGAAAGATGAACTCAACAGGTCGGTAGGTGCCCAATATGTTACTGGACATGAGTGGAGATATAAGTGCAGAAAGAATGAAGGGATGGAGCCAAAGCAAAAACAATACCCAGTTGTCGATGTGACTGGTGATAGAAGCAAGGTCCAATGCTGTAAAGAGCGATATTGCATAGGAACTTGGAATGTTAGGTCCATGAATCAAGGCAAATTGGAAGTGGTCAAACAGGAGACGGCAAGAGTGAACGTTGACATTCTAGGAATCAGTGAACTAAATAGGACTGGAATGGGTGAATTTAACTCAGGACCATTATATCTACTACTGTGGGCAGGAATCCCTCAGAAGAAATGCAGTAGCCATCATAGTCAACAAAAGAGTCCAAAATGCAGTACTTGGATGCAGTCTCAAAAATGACAGAATGATCTCTGTTCGTTTCCAAGGAAAACCATTCAATATCACAGTAATCCAAGTCTATGTCCCAACTAGTAATGCTGAAGAAGCTGAAGTTGAATGATTCTATGAATACCTACAAGACCTTTTAGAACTAACATCCAAAAAAGATGTCCTTTTCATTATAGGGGACTGGAATGCAGAAGTAGGAAGTCAGGAAACACCTGGAATAACAGGCAAATTTGGCCTTGGAATATGGAATGAAGCAGGGCAAAGGCTAATAGAGTTTTGCCAAGAGAATGCACTGGTCATAGCAAACATCCTCTTCCAACAACACAAAAGAAGACTCTACACATGGATATCACCAGATGGACAACACCGAAATCAGATTGATTACATTCGTTGCAGCCGAAGATGTAGAAACTCTATACAGTCAGCAAAAACAAGACTGGGAGCTGACTGTTGCTCAGATCACGAACCCCTTATTGCCAAATTCAGACTTAAATTGAAGAAAGTAGGGAAAACCACTAGACCATTCATTTATGACCTAAACCAAATCCCTTATGATTACACAGTGGAAGTGAGAAATAGATTTAAGGGAGTAGATCTGATGGACAGAGTGCCTGATAAACTATGGACGGAGGTTCATGACATTCTATAGGAGACAGGGATCAAGACCATCCTGAAGAAAAAGAAATGCGAAAAAAGCAAATGGCTGTCTGAGGAGGTCTTACAAATAGCTGTGAAAAGAAGAGAAGTGAAAAGCAAAGAAGAAAATAACAGATATACCCATTTGAATGCAGAGTTCCAAAGAATAGCAAGGAGAGATAAGAAAGCCTTCCTCAGTGATCAGTGCAAAGAAATAGGCGAAAATAATAAAATGGGAAAGACTAGAAATCTCTTCAAGAAAATGAGAGACATCAAGGGAATGTTTCATGCAAAGATGGGCACAATAAAGGACAGAAATGGTATGGACCTAACAGAAGTAGAAGATATTAAGAAGAGATGGCAAGAATACACAGAAGAACTGTACAAAAAAGACCTTCATGACCCAGATAATCATGATGGTGTGATCACTCAGCTAGAGCCAGACATCCTGGAATGTGAAGTCAAGCGGCCTTAGAAAGCATCACTATGTACAAAGCTAGTGGAGGTGATGGTATTCCAGTTGAGCTATTTCAAATCCTTAAAGATGATGTTGTGAAAGTGCTGCACTTAATATGCCAGCCAGCAAATTTGGAAAACTCAGCAGTGGCCACAGGACTGGAAAAGGTCAGTTTTCATTCCAATCCCAAAGAAAGGCAATGCCAATGAATGCTCAAACTACTGCACAAATGCACTCACCTCACACAATGGCAAAGTAATGCTCAAAATTCTCCAAGCTAGGCTTCAGCAATACATGAACCATGAACTTCCAGATGTTCAAGCTAGATTTAGAAAAGGCAGAGGAAGCAGAGATCAAATTGCCAGCATCCGCTGGATCATCGAAATAGCAAGAGTTCCAGAAAACATCTATTTCTGCTTTACTTACTATGCCAAAGCCTTTGACTGTGTGGATCGCAATAAACTGTGGAAAATCCTTAAAGAGATGGGAATACCAGACTACCTTACCTTCCTCTTGAGAGATCTGTATGCAGGTCAGGAAGTAACAGTTAGAACTCGTCATAGAACAACAGCCTGGTCCAAATAGGAAAAGGAGTACGTCAATGCTGTATATTGTCACCCTGCTTATTTAACTTATATGCAAAGTACATCATGAGAAATGCTGGGCTGGATGAAGCATAAGCTGGAATCAAGATTGCTGGCTGAAATATCAATAACTTCAGATATGCAGTTAATATCACCCTATGGCAGAAAGTGAAGAACTAAAGAGCCTCTTGATGGAAGTGAAAAAGGGGAGTGAAAAAGTTGGCTTAAAGCTGAACATTCAGAAAACGAAGATCATGGCATCTGGTCGCATCACTTCATGGCAAATAGATGGGGAAACAGTGGCTGACTTTATTTTTAGGGCTCCAAAATCACTACAGATGGTGACTGCAGTCACGAAATTA
>NW_011495023.1:12958305-12958505 GCF_000754665.1 Bison bison bison
CGAAATTAAAGGACGCTTACTCCTTCGAAGGAAAGTTATGACCAACCTAGACAGCATATTAAAAAGCAGAGACATTCCTTTGCCAACAAAGATCTACCTAGTAAAGGTTATGGTTTTTCCAGTAGTCATGTATGGATGTGAGAGCTGGACTATAAAGAAAGTTGAGTGCCAAAGAATTGATGCTTTTGAACTGTGGTGTT
>NW_011495023.1:12958605-12960735 GCF_000754665.1 Bison bison bison
CTGTGGTGTTGGAGAAGACTCTTGAGAGTCCCTTGTACTGCAAGGAGATCCAATCAGTCTATTCTAAAGGAGATCAGTCCTGAATATTCACTGGCAGGACTGATGCTGAAGCTGAAACTCCAATACTTTGGCCACTTGATGCAAAGAACTGACTCATTTGAAAAGACCCTGATGCTGGGAAAGATTGATGGCAGGAGGAGAAGGGGATGACAGAGGATGAGGTGGTTGGATAGCATCACCGACTCGATGGACATGAGTTTGGGTAAACTCTGGGACTTAATGATGGACAGGGAGGCCTGGCATGCTGCAGTTCATGGGGTCGCAAAAAGTCAGACACGACTGAGCGACTGAACTGAACTGTACAATCACAGGAAACTAACCAAACTGATCATATGGACCACGCCCTTATTTAACTCAGTGAAACTATGATCCACGACTAAACAACAACAAATAAAGGAGAGCTGTATTATGTTCATGGTTAGAAAAAAGTAATGGAGTAAATATTGAAATTCTCTCCAAATCAATGTATGATATATCTCTAATGAAATATGTTTCTAATCAGTGTCTAGTTAAAATAGTTTCTTTTTTTGTGTGTGGAATTTGACAAGCAGATTCTGAAGTGTATTTACAAAAGCAAGTACATATTTGAAGAATTAGGGACAAATTTGCCATACTAGCTAGCAAGACTTATTTGTATTATAATATTACAGTAATTATGAAACAATAATAATGTATAATAATTAGTTTGAGGTAGGGATTGACAAATATACCAATGCAAAACAAGAGCCTTGAAACAAGCCCATGTAGTTATAAAAATCTAACAGAATGGCATTGTAGCTCAGCATGGAAAGGTGAACAATTCAATAAATTGTATTTCAATGATTTATTAACCACATGGGGTAAAAAAATGGTTGCTGCTTAGTCAACCAGTTGTATCCGACTCTTTGCCACCCCATGGACTGCAGCACACCAGGTTTTCCTGTCCTTTGCTATCTCTCAGAGATTGCTGAAACTCATGCCCATTGAATCAGTGATGCCATGCAACCATCTCATCCTCTGTTGCACCCTTCTCCTCCTGTCCTCAATCTTTCCCAGCATCAGGGTCTTTTCCAGTGAGTTGGCTCTTTGCATTAGGTATACACAGAAATTAATCCCGATGGTTCAAAGATTTAAGTGTTAAACCCAAGACATTAAATTTTCACTGCATTTAAGGTAAAAATTTCTGATTTGCAACAACAAATTGCCATTTGTTGCCGCCATTTGCAACAACATGGATGGACCTAGAGATTGTCCTACTAACTGAAGTAAGTCAGACAGAGAAAGACAAATATTGAATGATATCACTTATGTGTGGAATCTACAAAATGATACAAATGAACCTATTTTCAAAACAGAAACAGAGTTACAGATGTAGAAAATAATCTTATACATATCAGCAGGGAAGGGGAGGAGGAATAATTGGGGATATTGGGATTGATATAAACACACTACTAAATATAAAATAGTAAGAAGCTACTGTATGGCACAGGGAACTCTACTTAATACTCTGTAATAATTTATATGGGAAAGGAATCTGATAAAGAGTAGACATATGTGAATGTATAACTGATTCACTGTGCTATATAGCAGAAAGTAACACAACACTGTAAATCAACTATATTACAATGAAAAATGTTTTTAAAGTCAAAATCTTAAAAGAAATAAAATTTTCTGATTATCAAAAGACATGATACAGAAAATGAAAGCAAAAATTTAGAGGAGAATATTTGCATGCCATATAAATAATAAGTGACTTGGCTCCAAAAATATAAATAATTTATAGAAATTAACTAGATAAAGACAACTAATACAGTAGAAACTGGCCTTTCTTTGTAAGAGGAAACAAAATAGCTACTATATATTTGAAAAATTACTTAGGTGCATTAGATTAATAAATTGCACATTAAAACTACAAGATGCCTTTTCACACCAAATTGGTTGATGATAACTTGAAATGAGAATTCCAAGCACTGGTGAAGATATGTAACCAATAACTCTTTAACACTGTTGACTGGTGTATAGGTTTAGTTTAACCACTTGAAAAAACAACTTGGAAACAAAGGTAAGGATACCAAGGGGGTATGGTGTGGT
>NW_011495023.1:12960835-12966146 GCF_000754665.1 Bison bison bison
CTCGGAGAAGGCAATGGCAACCCACTCCAGTACTCTTGCCTGGAAAATCCCATGGACAGAGGAGCCTGGTAGGCTGTAGTCCATGGGGTCACGAAGAGTCGGACAGTTACTGAGCGACTTCACTTTCACTTTTCACTTTCATGCATTGGAGAAGGAAATGGCAACCCACTCCAGTGTTCTTGCCTGGAGAATCCCAGGGATGGCAGAGCCTGGTGGGCTGCCATCTGTGGGGTCGCACAGAGTCGGACACGACTGAAGCGACTTAGCTGCAGCAGCACATACACTATTGATCCTATGTATAGATAAATAACTAATGAGAGCTTACTGTATAGCACAGAGAACTCTACTCAATGCTCTGTGGTGACCTAAATGGGAAGGAAATCCAAAAAAGAGGAGTATGTATACATATAGCTGAGTCACTTTTCTACACAGTAGAAACTAACACAATTTTGTAAAGCAACTATACGCCAATAAAAATTAATTAAGAAAAATTTTGGTATGATATTATCTAGTGAAGCTATAATCTAGCAATTCTGTTTCTGGGTATGGCCTGTAAGAAATTCTTAAGCAAGTGCCCCAAAAGACATAGAAAAGAGTGCTCATGTTAAACCATCAAGTTAGGAACTGTGAAAGCATCTGAAATTTCATCTTGCTTGCCAGCTAATAAGCTCACCAGTTTCATAGATACTGGCAGAAAGACATGAAGTGCCAGGGTTAGAGATGAAAGATAGTGTACTACTCACAGTAAAAGCAACAGTCAGAACAATCCCACAGCCCCAACTTCCTGCAGGATGATGTGATGAAGACTAGGTGTTGCTTGTATAAGCAATGAAAATGCATTTTGCTGAATAACTCTGAGATTAAGAGACTCTGATCTTATATAAGGGCTGCTGACAAGCCTGCCTGATCTCCTTTTCAGTGACATTATCTTATTAGCCTGAAATGTAAGCAATTCTCTCAGGAAGAGGAGAAAGCCCTATGTATCTTTTATACTTTGGAATGTCTTCATGGAAGTGGGTGTCTGTACTTATTATCTGGGGGGCATTAATGAATTCATTCCATAGCAGTCACTAACCCCATTTATCTAGGATGGTCTGCTTATACAGATATTCCTAAAATGATATTACTGGAGCAAATGGGCTATTAATGCCTAGATTCTGAGCAACAGGAGAGATTCATGGAGAAATGTACCCTCACAGTTTGTAACAGCACAGTTTATAACAGTAAAACAAAGCAAAACAAAAACACAACGCTTAATGAAGAAATCTGGGTGACTATATTGTGGAATATCCAAATACAGAAATATTACAGATGAGTTAAAAACGAAATGAACTATGACTTTCATCAAGATAGCGTAAATTCTATGTTAAACAGAGAAACACACAGAAATATATAAATTTATTTTATTTCAAAAAGAGGTAAAACTAGTAAAAGAGTTTGATTAGAGTTGTACACATAGGAAACAAAATCATAAAGGAAAGCAAGAGAACTATCAACATAAAATAGTGTTTAAGGGGAAAGAAAGAGAATGTGATTAGGGATGAACACATAGGATTTTCCAAAGGTACTGGGAGCACTGCACTTCTTGAGCTGGGTGATGGGTATTTTTTACAATTAATACTCATTAAACTGTGCATGAAAGTCATATACAATATTTTGCAGATGTGATATATTTCACCTTAGACTAAAAAATAGTTCAAAGTCTAGATTACATATAGGACAGAGGGAAAGAGGGGGAAAAGACTTCTACATAAAAGAACCTCTGATCAATATTTACTATATACTAGCATTGTCCAATTGAATAAGCTTTCTGGCCAGGCAGGGCTTGAAACCATCTGCAGCACTGAGCAAGGCAATGAATTAGTTCCTTTGCTTGGGTGATGTGGCAGAACCAACTGCAAGGGTGGCAAGGCTCTTTGGTGTCTTGACCACTGGGAATCTGATTGCAATGGAGAGGGGGGAAGGGAGTTGAAACAACCAGCACTTAGATCTTGGCAGAGTGCATTCCAACCTGTATTGCTTAAATGGTAGTCCCAACCACCATCTTTGTTCCTTTGCAAATGGTGATACAGCCTGATTTGGAAACTCCATGGGGCACAGGTATGCCTAATTCAGGGGCTCAAATGAAGAGCCATATTGGCCCTGGAGCCTGGTCTTCACCCACCCATACCCCCATTCAGGCAGTTGAGCTGAGCCATATCCCTGTATGTCACTGAGTAGTAGATTCCAGCCTCACCCAACCAGGAACCCTGGCCTGAGTATCTGGGAAGCTGCAGAGCCCAGAAATGTAATTCCTGAGTGGAAATATTGAGTGGAGAGACTAGATAACTACACTGCCTGTCAGCAGAGCAAAGCAGGTATTTCCATCTGGCCAAAGAACTTGAGGTATAAGTCATTTCCTCCAGGAGAAGAGAAAAAGAAAAGTACAAAAAATATGTTTAAAGCAACAATGGCTGAAATTTTTCTAAACTTGGGGAAGGAAATGGATATCCCGATTCATGAAGCCCAAAGAACCTGAATAAGGCTACTATTGAGACACTGCTGCTGCTGCTGCTAAGTCGCTTCAGTCGTGTCTGACTCTGTGCGACCCCATAGACAGCAGCCCACCAGGCTCCCCTGTCCCTGGGATTTTCCAGGCAAGAACACTGGAGTGGGTTGCCATTTCCTTCTCCAATGCATGAAAGTGAAAAGTGAAAGTGAAGTCGCTCAGTTGTGTCCGACTCTTAGCGACCCCATGGACTGCAGCCCACCAGGCCCCTCCGTCCATGGGATTTTCCAGGCAAGAGTACTGGAGTGGGGTACCGTTGCCTTCTCCCTATTGAGACACACTATAATTTAGTTGTCAGAAGTCAAAGACAAAGCAAGGGATTTGAAAGCACCAAAAGAAAAGAAACAAGATACATGCAAGGTAACACCCCCATTGAGGCAGATTTCTCAACAGAAAATTTTCAGGCTAAGAGAATGAGATGATATATTCAAAATAGTGAAAGAAAAAACCCTATCAACCTAGAATTCTATACCCAGCGAAGCTGTCCCTCAGAAATGAAAGAGAAATAAAGGTATCTTTGAACAAATAAAAGTTAAAGGATTTGATCATCACAAGACTCTTCTTTATAAGAAATGCTAACAAGAATTCCCTGATTGGAAGTAAAGGGACACTAATTAACCTCATGAAAACATAAGAAGAAAGCATAAAACTCATTAGTAATGGTAAATATATAGTGAAAGTTAGATTCTGCGACATGTAATGGTGGTGCATAATACACTTAAAACTCTAGTTTAAAAGCTAAATAACAAGTATAGTAACAGTAACTACAATAATGTGTTATTGAATAAACATTATAAGAATATGTAAACTGTAACATCAATAAGCTAAGCCCTCCAGGTGGAGGAAAAGTTTAAGAATGCTATAAAAATTAAGTTGCTCATTTAAAATTGTTTTTATAATAATAAGGAATTTTTGTAAGCTTCATGGTGAGGTGAACACAAGAAAAAAACCCTGTAAAGTACACAAAAGAACATGATAAAGAAGTCAGAGCATATTAATACCAAAAGAAAGCAAAACACAAATTAGACCCAATGACAAATGGAATCAAACTAAGAGCCCAGAAATAAACCCACATATATAAAGTCAACTTATATGACAAAGGAGCCAAGAGTATTCAGTGGAGAAAACAGGCTCTCTTCAATAAATGGTCCTGGGGAAATTGATCTTCATATGTGAAATAATGAGACTAGATCCCTTACTTTTATCATTCACAAAAATTTACTCAAAGTTCATTAAAGACTTAAATTTAAGATCAAACCCATAAGACTCCTAGGAGAAAATATAGGGAAAATGCTCCTTGACATGGGTCTTGGCAAGGATTTTTTTTAGATATGTCACCTAAAGTGCCAGCAATAAAAAATTTTATAAATGGGACTGCATCACACTTAAAGCCTTCTAAACAAAATGAAAAGACCGCCTATACAAGGGAACAAATATGGGCAAATCCTAGACCGAGTAAGTGGTCAATATCCAAAATATATTAAAAAAAAAACTCATACAATCAGTAGCAAAGGAAGGTCCCAATAATCAGAAATAGAAAGAAATGGACAAAGAACTTGAATAGACACTTTCCCAAAGAACATATACAAATGGCCAAAAAGTACATTGAAATATGCTCAGTATCACTATCATTAAGGAAATGCAAATCAAGATGACAATGAGATATCACCTCTGTTAGAATGGCCATCACAAAAAAGACAAGAGATAACAAATGCTGGTATGGATGTGGAGAAAATAGAACAGTTGTGCCCTGTTGGTGGGACTGTAAATTAGTAAGGTGGTTCTGGAAAATAGGATGGAGTGTCTTCAAAAAAATTGAAAAGAGAATTGTCATATGATCCAGCAATTCCACTTTGGGTATTTATCAAAGGACATGAAAACACTATCTTGAAGAGGTAACTGTATCCTTGTGTTCACTGCAGCATTATTTACAGTAGCCAAAGCATGTAAACATCCTAAAGGGTCCAACGATGGAAGAATGGTTAAAGAAGTTGTGGTAAAAATGCACAATGAAATACTATTCAGCCATACAAAAGAAGGAAATCCTGCCATTTATGAGAACATAGATGGACCTTGAGGGCATTATCCTAAAGAAATCAATCAGACAGAGAAAGACACATACTGTAAGATCTCACATGTCAAATCTAAAAGCAAAACTCATGGAAAAAAGAGACTAGATTTGTGGTTGCCAGTGACAGGGTTGGGGGTGGAGTAATTGGATGAGAGCCTTCTATTAAAACAACAACAACAAACAAACATCAAACAAATGCTTGATTATCTATCAGAGCCCTTGTTTCTTGGGTTGGTTTTTAACTCCTCCCTTTCAGTTTGCCTTCTGGATAGTCCAAGCTTTGTACATTCTGGGCTTCCCAATCAAGACCCATGCAACAAGAACATGCATTGAGAAGAGAGGCAAATATGAGTGAAGTCAAATTGTGAGGGTTTATTTAGCTTTTCCCAAACCACTCTTTTTTTTTTTTTTTTTAAACTTTACATAATTGTATTAGTTTTGCCAAATATCAAAATGAATCCGCCACAGGCATACATGTGTTCCCCATCCTGAACCCTCCTCCTCCCCACACCATCCCTCTGGGTCGTCCCAGTGCACCAGCCCCAAGCATCCAGTATCGCGCATCGAACCTGGACTGGCAACTCATTTCTTACATGATATTCTACATGTTTCAATGTCACTCTCCCAAATCTTCCCACCCTCTCCCTTTCCCACAGAGTCCATAAGACTGTTCTATACATCAGTGTCTCTTT
>NW_011495023.1:12966246-12967127 GCF_000754665.1 Bison bison bison
CCCCTGGAGAAGGAAATGGCAACCCACTCCAGTATTCTTGCCTGGAAAATCCCATGGATGGAAGAGCCTGGTAGCCTACAGTCCATGGGGTCGCAAAGAGTCAGACACGACTGAGCGACTTCACTTTCACTTTCATACTTACTTATACTGTGTTGTTGTTAGATGTTTATTCCTGTCCCATCCAAGATTGTAAGCTCCTAACACCCAAAATGGTAAGTCCTTTCACTGTTGCATCTTCACCACTCAATGCAAAGCATTAGTAGTTGTTCAGTGACTATTTGTTGACTGACTGCACCCATTATGGTAAAATCAATGCAGCATTCAATCCTGCTGCCAGGACTCTCAGTGCTCTTTCTCTCTTTTTTTCCCTATTGGTCTTAACTTTGTTTAATCTCCTTGAATCTCTCAGTCTGTCATAGTAGCCTCTTGTCTTAATGAAACCAAGCAGGAACTTTCGGGGCTCCTGGGCACAGGAGACTTTCTGTCCAGCCTCCACCAACTTCCCTGAGTTCCAAAGGGCAGATTCATACTGGTGTTAATCAGGAAAAGGAGGAGATGTAGGGACAGGGGAGGAGCAGCCAGGAATAGAGCAGCCATGGGCAGGGTCCTGATTCTGCCTCAAGGGATACACATAACAATGTCTTTTGAGAACTTTACAGAGCTAAAACCTAAGTTCAGTTCAGTTCAGTTCAGTCGCTCAATCGTGTCCGACTCTTTGTGACCCCATGAATCGCAGCACGCCAGGCCTCCCTGTCCATCACCAACTCCTGGAGTTCACTGAGACTCACATCACAGAGTCAGTGATGCCATCCAGCCATCTCATCCTCTGTCGTCCCCTTCTCCTCCTGCCCCCAATCCCTCCCAGCATCAGAGTCTTTTCC
>NW_011495023.1:12967227-12969830 GCF_000754665.1 Bison bison bison
TGCTTCCATGTCCTGGCTATTATAAACAGTGCTGCGATGAACATTGGGGTACACGTGTCTCTTTCCCTTCTGGTTTCCTCAGTGTGTATGCCCAGCAGTGGGATTGCTGGATCATAAGGCAGTCTTAAAGTGAAGTCACTCAGTTGTGTCCGACTCTTTGTGACCCCATGGCCTGTAGCCCTACCAGGCTCCTCCATCCATGGGATTTTCTAGGCAAGAATACTGGAGTAGGTTGCCATTTCCTTCCTCCAGATCTTCCCAACCCAGGGATTGAACCTGGGTCTCCGACATTGTAGGCAGATGCTTTACCATCTGAGCCACCAGGGAAGTCCATAACCACTTGTAAGTCCCTAAAAATTCCTGTGGTATATACACTCCATGCTTAAGCCAGTATTGATACATCACTGTTGGAAGGTTTCTCCTTCAAGATAGCAACGGATATATTTCCATCAAAACATTTTTCAAGTAGTGGGTGTTTGCCTGGCAGAAAAAAAAAAAAAAGAGTACAAAGGAAGGACATTTGATCCTTGACAGCCCGGCCAGACAGATCAGAACTCCAGCTGTGCTCTCAGCTGGTAGTCTTATCCTCTTGGCCTGTGGCATCTTTTGTATCTTGTAAGAAAGGAGAGACCTAGCAAGGACACCTCATTGTCCAATTACACCTAATAGAGCAGGAACCATGATCTAAACCTTAAATCATTTTTGGACAGGAGGAAACGTTAATGCATTTTTATAACTTAAGAGAAAAAGTGCAATGTCTCCTCTGCAGATTTCACTTGCCTGTTTGTTTTGATTGAAACATTAAATAATCCCAGCTGAAAGTATCTTCTTTAGAAACTACAAGATGGATCCTCCATGGTTCTATTAGGCTTCTAACTAATACCAACGTCTTGTTAAGCATATCTTCTATGTGATAGATTTATCTATCAGATTCTTTTTTTGCAGCACAATTTCTAAAAAAATATGTTATATTTATTTTTTCCTAAATGACTTCAGGAAATCATGATAAGAGTTTTTCTAGCTTAGAATATAGGCTTTTGGAAAAAAACAGTCTGTATTACATCTTGATGCTGTTCCTTCTCTGCTCCATCCAGGGTTTCTTCCATTTCTTTTGCATCCAATCTCATTTTTGAGTTCCTTCCATTCTTGTACTAAAATCCTCATGTCTCTGCTCTCGATGAACAAAAGAAAATCCTTTCCTAGATGCTTCTACTTCATTTAAAATCATCTAGTTTATCTTTTTCCTTTGGTTTCCTAAATTCGTTACAGAAAATAATGTGATACCAACTACCTTCCTGTTTCTTCTCAAACCCTTTGTAATTGGGCTTCTTCCCCAATGGTTGGCTAAAATCATTCTCTGGAAAATCCTGAGTTCAATTTTGTTGAATTGTTAAGTTGTTAAATGCTTTTGGTTTTTATAATTTTCTCACCATCACTGACTTTCCGTCTTTCTATTTATGTCCCTTTTAAAAAAAATTCTACCCATTCACATCCTCTTTCTAAAATCCTTAACTTCCTGAAACAGAATGTTGTCATGCCATTCTCTTCTCAGCATCAGTAACAGACTCTCAACGTGGTTTATAGAATCTACTATTGAGGCAGGAGATAGTTGGGCCCCAGGGCTGAGCAGTTTCTCCCTAGTAGACAGAAACTCCGCAATAATAGAACTCCAAAAAAGCAGGATGATGGAGGAGGCTGGGCTCTGCCCACAAGATAAAAACCACATATTCTTCATTCTCAAAGTCAAGACCACCTTCTGACTAGATGTACAGAAAGACTCCTTGGTGGTCAAAAGGGAGCAGGTGTCACCTCATGGTAAGTGATGTCAACCACCCACTGTCCTCTTCACTAGAATCCATCTTGGCTCAGAGAGAGTTGCACCCTCATGGTGATTTGAATCACTTTTATGGGACATTTCTTCCAGGTTTCCTTAAATCAATTATCTCGATTTGGCTGGCTCTGAGTATGTATTTGGTTTGTCTCAGCAACCTCCCATATGTGCACACCTGTTCCCTTTTGACCTCCAAGGAGAATGCAACTCTCTCTGAGTCTGCCCATGTGTCTATTCACACATATTCTCTTTCTTCTAATAAATACTTGACTTGTTTCACTACTTTCTATCTCTCAGTGGAAACTGATTTCTACACAGCAGACAGGTCCAGGGCCTTATTACCGGCCCCTGGTGGTATAGTGGCTAGGATTCCACTCTCTCCCTACTGCTGCTCAACCTCAATCTCTGGCCAGAAACTGAAATCATCCTTAGAGCCACTGCAGGTCAAGGCCAGAGGAGATCACTGTCAACTGGTCCCTGGTTATTACACTGCCAGCCTTAGGTTTTTCCACTTGCTGCCGTATACTCGGTGCTTCAGCGAGGCTGAATTACTTGTAGTTCCTTGAATATAGCTTACTCTATCCCATCATTGAACTTTCCTTATCCTGTTTCCCTTTCTGGAACATTCCTTCATGTTTATTAGTCTTACTTATACTTACTTATGAGTGTAATAAGCAGGACTTCCCTGGTGGCTCAGACAGTAAAGCGTCTGCCTACAATGCAGGAGACCCGGTTTCAATCCCTGGGTGGGGGAAGATCCCCTGGAGAAGGA
>NW_011495023.1:12969930-12971990 GCF_000754665.1 Bison bison bison
GTGCTTCTTCCAGCCCAGTGTTTCTCATGATGTACTGTGCATATAAGTTAAATAAGCAGGGTGACAATATACAGCTTTGACGTACTCCTTTTCCTATTTGGAACCAGTCTGTTGTTTCATGTCCAGTTCTAACTGTTGCTTCCTGACTTGCATACAAATTTCTCAAGAGGCAGATCAGGTGGTCTGGTATTCCCATCTCTTTCAGAATTTTCCACAGTTTATTGTGATCCACACAGTCAAAGGCTTTGGCATAGTTAATAAAGCAGAAATAGATGTTTTTCTGGAACTCTCTTGCTTTTTCCATGATCCAGCAGATGTTTGTCATTTGATCTCTGGTTCCTCTGCCTTTTCTAAAACCAGCTTGTACATCAGGAAGTTGACAGTTCACATATTGCTGAAGCCTGGCTTGGAGAATTTTGAGCATTACTTTACAAGCGTGTGAGATGAGTGCAATTGTGCGGTAGTTTGAGCATTCTTTGGCATTGCCTTCCTTTGGGATTGGAATGAAAATTGACCTTTTCCAGTCCTGTGGCCACTGCTGAGTTTTCCAAATTTGCTGGCATATTGAGTGCAGCACTTTCACAGCATCATCTTTCAGGATTTGGAATAGCTCAACTGGAATTCCATCACCTGCACTAGCTTTGTTCATAGTGATGCTTTCTAAGGCCCACTTGACTTCACATTCCAGGATGTCTGGCTCTAGGTGAGTGATCACACCATCATGATTATCTTGGTTGTGAAGTCTTTTCTGTACAGTTCTTCTGTGTATTCTTGCCACCTCTTCTTAATATCTTCTGTTTCTGTTAGGTCCACACCATTTCTGTCCTTTATCGAGCCCATCTTTGCATGAAATGTTCCCTTGGTATCTCTAATTTGCTTGAAGAGATCTCTTGTCTTTCCCATTCTGTTGTTTTCCTCTATTTCGTTGCATTGATCGCTGAAGAAGGCTTTCTTATCTCTCCTTGCTATTCTTTGGAACTCTGCATTCAGATGCTTGTATCTTTCCTTTTCTCCTTTGCTTTTTGCTTCTCTTCTTTTCACAGCTATTTGTAAGTCCTCCCCAGACAGCCATTTTGCTTTTTTGCATTTCTTTTCCATGGGGATGGTCTTGATCCCTGTCTCCTGTACAATGTCATGAACCCAATTCCATAGTTCATCAGGCACTCTATCTATCAGATCTAGGCCCTTAAATCTATTTTTCACTTCCACTGTATAATCATAAGGGATTTGATTTAGGTCATACGTGAATGGTCTAGTGGTTTTCCCTGCTGCTGCTGCTAAGTCGCTTCAGTCGTGTCCGACTCTGTGCGAACACATAGACGGCAGCCCATCAGGCTTCCCTGTCCCTGGGATTCTCCAGGCAAGAACACTGGAGTGGGTTGCCATTTCCTTCTCCAATGCATGAAAGTGAAAAGTGAAAGTGACGTCATTCAGTCGTGTCTGACTCTTAGCGACCCCATGGACTACAGCCTACCAGGCTCCTCCATCCATGGGATGTTCCAGGCAAGAGTACTGGAGTGGGGTGCCATTGCCTTCTCCGCTGGTTTTCCCTACTTTGTCAATTTAAGTCTGAATTTGGCAATAAGGAGTTCATGATCTGAGCCACAATTAGCTCCTGGCCTTGTTTTTGCCGACTGTATAGAGCTTCTCCATCTTTGGCTGCAAAGAATATAATCAGTCTGATTTCAGTGTTGACCATCTGGTGATGTCCATGTGTAGAGTCTTCTCCTGTGTTGTTGGAAGAGGGTGTTTGTTATGACCAGTGCATTCTCTTGGCAAAACTCTATTAGCCTTTACCCTGCTTCATTCCGTATTCCAAGGCCAAATTTGCCTGTTACTCCAGGTGTTTCTTGACTTCCTACTTTTGCATTCCAGTCCCCTATAATGAAAAGGACATCTTTTTTGGGTGTTAGATCTAAAAGGTCTTATAGGTATTCATAGAACCGTTCAACTTCAGCTTCTTCAGCATTACCGGTTGGGGCATAGACTTGGATTACTGTGATATTGAATGGTTTGCCTTGGAAACGAACAGAGATCATTCTGTCATTTTTGAGACTGCA
>NW_011495023.1:12972090-13008017 GCF_000754665.1 Bison bison bison
CAGTCACATCCACAGCTGGGTATTGTTTTTGCTTTGGCTCCATCCCTTCATTCTTTCTGGAGTTATTTCTCCACTGATCTCCAGTAGCATATTGGGCACCTACTGACCTGGGGAGTTCCTCTTTCAGTATCCTTTCATTTTGCCTTTTCATACTGTTCCTGGGGTTCTAAAGGCAAGAATACTGAAGTGGTTTGCCATTCCCTCCTCCAGTGGACCACATTCTGTCAGATCTCTCCACCATGACCTGCCCATCTTGGGTTGCCCCATGGGCATGGCTTAGTTTCATTGAGTTAGACAAGGCTGTGGTCCTAGTGTGATTAGATTGACTAGTTTTCTGTGAGTATGGTTTCAGTGTATCTGCCCTCTGATGCCCTCTTGCAACACCTACCGTCTTACTTGGGTTTCTCTTACCTTGGGCATTGGGTATCTCTTCACGGCTGCTCCAGCAAAGCGCAGCCGCTGCTCCTTACCTTGGTCAAGGGGTATCTCCTCACTGCCGCCCTTCTGTGGGATAGCTCCTCTAAAAATGGAGGATATCAGTGTTCTTCATTCCAGAGAAGACCACTTGAGGATAGATTAAAGGAACCACTTAACCTTATCATGTCCAACTCTTAGTGAACCCCTGGACTGTAGCCTACCAGGTTCCTCTGTCCATGGGATTCTCTAGGCAAGAATACTGGAGTGGGTTGCCATTCCTTTCACCAGGGGATCTTACCAACCCAGGGATCGAATTCAGCTCTCCTGCATTGCAGGTGTATTCTTTACTGTCTGAGCCATATGACTATCCCATATTACTAATGATATAACTACTTTGTAAAGAGCTGAAATGACTTTTTCCAAGATGACCCAGAAAATGAAGAAATCACCATCTGAGCCACCAGGGAAGCCCCTGTCCTTGAACCACTGCTTTAAAACTCCTTACTAAATCCTCCCAGGTTAGGACACAGTTTTTCCAGGGCAGGGGCCTGCTGTGTCCTCCTTTGCCTGTCAAAGCAATAAATTTTTTTCATTTTTTCCCTTTGTTACTCAGTCACTCAGTCTTGCCCCAACTCTTTGCAACCCCAAGAACTGCAGCACACAAAACTTTGTGTCCGAGATTCAATTTGGCACCAAGCACAGAGACTGAGTTTTTGGCATTAGTACTTCTATTTCAGAGTCTTTCTCATTCATTGTCTGATACATGGCTGTAGAGTGATGTTCATAAGGTACAACTCTGACCATGTTACTGCTTTGCTAAGTGATTTTCCCTTTTTTAAAAAACATGTACTAAGGCCCACCTGACTTCACATTCCAGGATGTCTGGCTCTAGGTGAGTGTGAGTAATCACACCACCGTGATTATCTGGGTTGTGAAGATCGTTTTTGTACAGTTCTTCTGTGTATTCTTGCCACCTCTTCTTAATATCTTCTGCTTCTGTTAAGTCCATACCATTTCTGTCCTTTATCGAGCCCATCTTTGCATGAAATGTTCCCTTGGTATCTCTAATTTGCTTGAAGACATCTCTAGTCTTTCCCATTCTGTTGTTTTCCTCTATTTCTTTGCATTGATCGCTGAGGAAGGTTTTCTTATCTCTCCTTGCTATTCTTTGGAACTCTGCATTCAGATGTTTATATCTTTCCTTTTCTCCTTTGCTTTTGCTTCTCTTCTTTTCAAAGCTATTTGTAAAGCCTCCTCAGACAGCCATTTTGCTTTTTTGCATTTCTTTTCTATGGGGATGGTCTTGATCGCTGTCTCCTGTACAATGTCACAAACCTCCATCCATAGTTTATCAGGCACTCTATCTATCAGATCTAGTCCCTTAAATCTATTTTTCACTTCCACTGTATAATCATAAGGGATTTGATTTAGGTCATACGTGAATGGTCTAGCGGTTTTCCCTACTTTCTTCAATTTAAGTCTGAATTTGACAATAAGGAGTTCATGATCTGAGCCAAAGTCAGCTCTTGGTCTTATTTTTTAGGCACTTGTTATACCCCACTGTTAGTTAAGGATCTTTGTATTTGCAATTTAGTGATAACATGAGAATGGATCATATTCATTTACCCATTTTTTCATTCCTCAGAGTGCCTTGACCATATATGCTTAATAAATGTTTGTTGGATCAAATGTGCTAAAGATATTGTTAGAGGAAACACGGACAGAAGCCACCTACTTGGCCAGGCACCATAGCAATCATCTGCATGAGCTATTTCACAACATAAGTCCTGGTAAGGAACATGGAACTAACAAGCTATTAACAACCAGAAGAATTTGGGAAAGGTCAAAAGGAGACACCAGAGACAACTCAGAAACTCATCCTATTAACATAAAAATTGAGACCGCAAGCCATGTGGGAGAGTGGTTCTCTTGGGTTTCCCTTACCCTCCTGCTCTCCAACTGGGCGCCCCTTCCTACTAAAGTCTCTTGCTTTGTTGGCATATGTGTTTCCTCAGACAATTCACTTCTGAGTGTTAAAGAGCCCACCCTCGGGCCCTTGAAGGGGTCCCCTGTCCTGCAACAATATTACAATGTAATGCTAGGGTTTAAATCACAGTAAGTTATATATTTCACTTCTTTGTATTGTATTAAAAAACTATGGATGGCAACCACATACAAAAACCTAGTGGTGTTATTTCATTAATGCTTTTCTTTTTCAAGTATAGGACCTTCCCTAACTTATATGAAAGGAAGATTAGCTCAGTAATACAGGGCATGCAATTCATCCATCCATAAAATACAATAAACAACGTGAATATTAAACATGTTTCTTATATTTAAAAATTAAAATATATGGTAGCTAAAGCATTACAAAAGAAAAAAAAAAAACAGCTCATCCCATATTTTAGAAACTGTCCTCACTTATGCCTTCCGATTCTTCTTATGCTGTCGGGTGTTAAAGGAAAGAACTGTTGCTCTAGTTATGTTCTGCCATAATGACCATTGCCTTTAGACTCCGCACACAATAAAATACTTGCTGTGTAAACAAACAAGCACTTGTGCTGCAATGTCACAACCAAGGTTCATGATTTTATTTCCATTTCTTCATTTTATGGGTCATCTTGGAAAAGCCATTTCAGCTCTTTAAAAGGGAGTTTTCTCACTAGTAATATGGGATGTTGTTGTTGTGAAATCACTCAGTTGTGTTCAACTCTTTGTTACCCCATGGACTGTAGCCCACCAGGCTCCTTCATCCATGGAATTTTCTAGGTAAGAGTACTAGAGTGGGTTGCCATTTCCTTCTCCAGTAATATGGGATAGGTATGACCTAACCTAGGCTTCCCTGGTGGCTCAGAAGATAAAGAATCCACCTGCAATGCAGGAAACCTGGGTTTGATCTCTGAGTTGGGAAGATCTCCTGGAGAAGCGAATGGCAACCCTCTCCAGTATTCTTGCCTGGAGAATTCCACGGATAGAAGAGCCTGGTGGGTCACAAAGAGTCGGACAGGATTGAGCAATTAACATTTTCACTTTTTCGCTTTCACGTCCTTAACCTGAATGAGGACAGAAGTTTGCTTACGTGACACATGAAGCTCTCTTACTCTTTTATTTTTCACCTCCTCTGAATCTTTCATTTAGTCATGATTACCCTAAAGTCTCTTAGTGAATTCCTTCCACATTATCAATGCATCACAATCATACGTGTTTTAGAGAAGCTTGATATAAGTCAAGTGGGCCTTAGGAAGCATCACTATGAACAAAGCTAGTGCAGGTGACGGAAGTCCAGTTGAGCTATTTCAAATCCTAAAAGATGATGCTGTAAAAGTGCTGCATTTAATATGCCAGCAAATTTGGAAAACTCAGCAGTGGCCACATGTCTGGAAAAGGTCGGTTTTCATTCCTATCCCAAAGAAAGGCAATGCCAAAGAATGCTCAAACTATGGCGCATTATACTCATCTCACACTCTAGTAAAGTAATGCTCAAAATTCTCCAAGCCAGGCTTCAATACTATGTGAACTGCGAACTTCCAGATGTTCAAGTTGGATTTATAAAAGGCAGAGGAACCAGAGATCAAATTTCCAACATCTGCTGGATCATCGAACAAGCAAGAGAGTTCCAGGAAAATATCTACTTCTGCTTTATTGACTATGCCAAAGCCTTTAACTGCGTGGACCACAACAAACTCTGGAAAATTCTTAAAGAGATGGGAATACCAGACCATCTGACCTGCCTCTTGAGAAAACTGTATGCAGGTCAGGAAGCAACAGTTAGAACTGGACATGGAACAACAGAATGCTTCCAAATAGGGAAAGGAGTACATCGAGGCTGTATGTTGTCACCCTGCTTATTTAACTTATATGTGGAGTAAATCATGAGAAACACTGGGCTGGATGAAGCACAAGCTGGAATCAAGATTGCTGGAAAAAATATCAATAACCTCAGATATGCAGATAACTCCACCCTTATGGCAGAAAGTGAAGAGGAACTAAAAAGTTTCTTGATGAAAGTGAAAGTGGAGGGTTAAAAAGTTGGCTTAAAGCTCAACATTCAGAAAAATAAGACCATGGCATTTGATCCCATCACTTCATGGCAAATAGATGAGAGAACAGTGGAAACAGTGACAGACTTTATTTTTGGGGGCTCCAAAATCACTACAGATGGTGACTGCAGCCATGAAATTAAAAGACCCTTGCTCCTTGGAAGAAAAGTTATGACCAACTTAGATAGCATATTCAAAAGCAGAAACATTACTTTGCCAACAAAGGTCTGTCTAGTCAAGGCTACGGTTTTACCAGTGGTCATGTATGGATGTGAGACTTGGACTATAAAGAAAGCTGAGTGCCGAAGAATTGATGCTTTTGAACTGTGGTGTTGGAGAAGACTCTTGAGAGTCCCTTGGACTGAAAGGAGATCCAACCAGACCATCCTAAAGAAAATCAGTCCTAAATATTCATTGGAAGGACTGATGCTGAAGCTGAAACTCCAATTCTTTGGCACCTGATGCAAAGAACTGACTCATTTGAAAAGACCCTAATGCTGGGAAAGATTGAAGGCAGGAGGAGAAGGGGATGACAGAGAATGAGATGGTTGGATGGCATCACCAACTCAATGGATGTGAGTTTAAGTAAACTCCAGGAGTTGGCGATGGACAGGGAGACCTGGCATGCTATAGTCCATGGGGTCACAAAGAGTCAGGCATGACTGACTGACTGATCTGAACTGATAATGTGCTCATACTGCATAGGACATACTGGTAGACTTCATTCTCTGTGCAGTAGATGCACTCTCTAGATGTTGTTCTTTTGTCACTAAGTTGTACCCGACTCTTTTGTGACCCCATGAACTGTAGCCCTCCAAGCTCCCTCTGTCCATGGGATATCGCAGGCAAAATTACTGGAGTGGGTTGCCTTTTCCTTTTCCAGAGGACATTCTTGACCCAGAGATTGAATCCATGTCTCTTGCATTGCAAATATATTCTTTACCACTGAGCCACTTGTGTATGCATGCATGCTAAGTCAATTCAGGCTCCTCTGCCCATTGAATTCTCCAGGTGAGAATACTGGAGTGGGTTGCCATTTCCTGCTCCAGAGGATCTTCCCAATCCAGGGATGGAAACCACTTCTCTTGTGTCTCCTGCATTGGCAGGTGGGTTCATAAGATGGAGAAATCAGAGGACTCTGCAGGACAGGTCAAAGACAAAACAGATGTCTATGCCCTTGCCATGGTCAAACATCTCAGGATGGTCAAACATCATGAGAGATTACTCTCTCAGATAAAGAAAATTGCTTTTATGAACAGCCCCCAAGGATGGACACAGGCCAATCTGGCATCTGCCACAGAGCATGCACATCCGGGAGAACTGCTTCAGGTCAGTAGTCAGGAAGTATTTCTTCTGCTAGAATGAACCTCATGTGGGAGTCTCTTCTGAAATATGAGCACAAAGACACATTGAGTGTCATCTGTAAGTGATGAAAATTATCTTTGCTTATTAGCAGGGTTAATGGGCACCTTTCAGCAGGTCTTGTTTTAAACTGAGTTTTCTCAGGTGTGAATGAAGAGGCTTTTGAAATTTCAACAGGCAAAAAAAGAAGTTAACGCACTCTTCCTATGATAACCTTGTTGACTGGATAGAAACATCATGAGCAAACTATGTTTTAGTGATCTCAGTATCTTTTCACAGAGGTCAGTAGGAAACCACAGATGGGCTTCAGCAATCGAACCAACATTTCATCAGTGGCTTCCCTTGCAAACAGTTCATAGACAGCCGCATATTTTCTTTCCTTTCCTCTTGAGAGGCACTAAGTTATATGATGAGATGATGGGTGTTAACATCAAATTACAGAAAAAATGAGGACGTCAAGGTGGCTCAGTAGTAAAGAATCTGCCTGCCAATGCAGGAGTTACAAGAGACGCAGGTTCGATCCCTGGGTCAGGAAGATCCCCTGGAGGAGAAAATGGCAACCCACTCTAGTATTCTCATCTTGGAAATCCCATGGACAGAGGAGCCTGGTGGGATAGAGTCCAGGGTGTTGCAAGGAGTTGAACACAACAGAGCAACTAAGCACAACAGCATACACACACACACACACAGTTTTCTCAACACTGTTTATTGAAAAGACTATTCTATTTCCATTGAGTTTTCAAAGATGATATTGGCTATATATATGTGAGTTTCTTTCTGGGCTACTTATTCTCTTCCATCATGGTATGTGTCTGTTTTTATTGCCATAATTTATTTACGTGTATTATCATGAATAACAAGCTCTCTGTTAAATTCCAGCCTTTCATTTTTATTTTATTTATTTAGGGCTGCATTGCATGACATGGGATCATTTCCCCGACCAGAGGTGGAACCTGTGCGTACTGCACTGGAAGCATGCAGTCTTAGCCACTAGGCCACCTAGCACACGCTGTTTTAATTCCTGTGGCTGTGCGGTGAGGTGAGGAAGTATGAGGCCTCCATCTTTGTCGTTCGTTCTTAACACTTCTTTGACTATCTGGGGTATTTTGTGGTTCCATTTGAATTCTACAATTTTTTTTTTTTTTTGCTATTTCTATAAAAACTGCCATTTGGTTTGATATACTGAATCTGTGGACTGTATACTAGAAAGCATAGCTACTTTGGCAATATCAGATCTTCCAATCCATGACTGGGGTGTTTCTATGTATTTGTGTCTTAATTCCTTTCATCAGTATTTTGCAGATTTCAGTGCATAAGTCTAGGAATGACATTCAAGTTCCCTAACTAAATCCAATGCTTCTTTTTCATGAAATTGCTACTTTCTGAAGCAGGGCCTACCTTCTTGAATAAAAGAAATTTGGCCACTTTTAAGTAAATACATTTTATGAATTGAGTACTTCCTACACAACTACCAGTTATGCTAGTTTTCTAACATGTCCAGTAGATAGCCTTTATCACATATTCTGGTCAGAGATTTAACATGAATTTTACACACAAGCCATACAAATACATATTGCTTTGATGAGCACCTGCCTGGACCCTTATGCTAGAAACTAAGTTTTTTGAGAAACTGCTTCTGAATTATCCTGTACTTAAGCAGTCATAATATTAAAGGATGTTCACTAAACATGAGCTGATTAAGCTGTTTGCTTTGTATTCTTTATTTGGGTTAATTCGTCTTAAAAGAAATCTTTTTAAAAGCAAACCATTAGTAAGTTATTACGACCTTATTAATACTCTTAAGACATAGGGAAAGGTGTAGAGACATTGGTTTGTTTATTATTAACATCCTGTGTATGAGCCTGATGATAGAGGAGAAGGCTTCTTCTTTTGAAAGCAAAACCCCCAAACCTAATAACCTCAGACAATCATGTTGACCAAATACAATAAGGCTTAGGGCAAAATATTAAGAATACAAAGTGGTAGCCAGAATGATGAGTCTATTAAGTACTGGAGTTATATCATGATGTATGGTCTTTCATTCAAACTTCAGAGAATCTGTTAAGAAGGAAAATATAAATGTAGGATTTCAGAAGCCATGAACAATCTTGAACTGTTAAGTTCCTCTGAAAAATGACCTCAGCACAACTGGGCTGAAGAGTGAAAGCAAGTTGATTTATGTCAAAATAAATTACTGAGTGCCATTTCTGAAGACCCAGAGGGCTCTGTAGGTTGCATATTAGTGGGTTTCTATCTAATTTTAAGGATCAGGACATTTCTGTTCACTTCACCATTTTTCTCGCTTTACCAAAGGAGATCAAAATAAGTGCCATTTACTGAGAACTAACTGATAGCTTCCCCAGGTTGCAATGTTTTAATTAGAGAGATAAAAAGAAAAGGCCACATTCTGCTGTTCAGTGAAGGGAGTCCTTTATGAAAGCCTTATAAAAGCTGGAGACAGATTTTTATTTGATAATGAGAAACAAAATGTGTAAAAAAGAAATTGGAAAAATGACTTTAAGCAATGGATGGATTTTCTTTTTTTGTAAATAACTTTAGAGGAAATTAGCACATTTTGAAACTAGATTTGCTTTTACCATATTAAAAAAACATAAAAACCTTTTGGATATGCCGAGATTGATAAATTGGATACAAAAGCTGGCCCTTTAATAGTCTGAAACATTTACTTCTATTGCTTTTGTTTTCTAGTTTCTTCATCATACCTGCATAGAAATACTTAAAGCCATGTGGTTTACAAGGAACAATGCATTATTTTGAAATCTAAATTTCTCAAAGGCATAATTACTTACTATATTTTAGTTGCATGATTTGAATTATGCTAATAAAAGACTGGAACTATAAAGAAACATTTTCCTAAGCCAGTTTTTGTGCAAATATTTTTTCTAGAAATGCAACTTACAGAAATTTTATAAAAATAATAAATTTCCATTTATAAGAAATTTCCAACTCAGTTTTAATAATGCACCTGATAAATTTTTTTAACCACAGAAATGAATGTCTATTTTTTAAAAAAAGAAATAATTATCTTGTGACATCTACTAAGAAAGGTCAGACAATTTTACATTTTCTCACTCAGTGAAAAAAAGCAAATTAAAAAGCACAATTGACCTTTTCCTTTTCTACCCTCTCTTGCAAATACAGAACAGTGTGTCAATCTTATTTCAATAAGTAGCGTAAAAAGCAAAGCAAGTAAACAAAAAATGAACTGTGCTGTTCAACTGGTCTCCTTAGACTGTTGCCCTAGACTAGGCTCTGAATGTTTTGGAACAAGAAGCCAGGCCTGCTTTGCTTCTCTATCTAATTTTACACAGAACTAGGACAATGGTAACATGTCATCACTGAGGGCATGCAGTGCAAGATTTATCTTCCTGTGTTCAAACAAATCATTAGATTTATCTTTTTTGGTATCATAGGTCTTCATTGAGTCAAATAAACCATATTTTGTTTACTACGCTGGAAAGATATAAATGCTAAATACTGTTTAACTTCATTTTATGAGAGTGAATATTATATTCTTCTTTCCAGTGACCTTTTACTGCCTCGTGAATAAAGAAATAATTTGCTAGTCAGAAATAGCAGCAAGAGAGTGATGGGATTTATGAGCAGCCCAGCTCTCCTAAAACTGAGAGATAAACATGATAGTTTCAGAATAAAAATAGAGAATTTTCCTGTACCCCATTCTCCAAACTTTTGCCAACTTTATATCATCCAGTAAATAATGCACAGGGTTTAAAGGGTAGACAACTCATCAATCTTTTGCAACAGAAAAATGAAGTCAAAACTGGTGATAGATATGATACTTTGCCAAACTCTTGAGCATTTACTCCTTTACAAAATATCAAAAAAAGGAATACAGAAAACAAAAAGGTAAAGGAGGTACTTTCAGAAGAGAAAAAGAAAAAAAGCCTAATAACACCAAAGGCAAAGAATACAGCCTAGTAGTCAAGATTAGAGGTTTTGGAACTTGATAATCAAACACTTTGTAGTGGTGTAATATTGAACAGGTCACTTGCTTCCTGAATCTCAGCTTCCCCTAGTATAAGGTAGAAATCGTATCAGTTCCTACCTTATAGTGATGGTAAGATAATTAAATGACATGAGAGATGTAGACCATCTTACATTGTGCCTAGTGCATTTTAAACACTTGATAAATATTAGCTACTATTCATTTTATTTAATAGATGGAGTTTCTTACCATATATGCTTACATTATGGTCACATATGTTAAAATTGTGGTCACCCAGCAAATATTTGCAAAACACAGTCCATCAATTCATTGTCTAATTTCTCTTGAAGTGTTGTGGACAATTTCTTCTGAGATTTCCTGGTCTTGACATTGTGTCAGAATCTAGTAGCCTCAGAGAAACTTAAAAACCAAGTATTCAGGGATTCTACTTAAAATAGAGAAAGCTGGAAAGAATTTTGCTACTATTCTTAGACACTAAGAAAACAATGGCTAGTCTACAAAATCCTAACCTTTCTCAAATGCATTATAGAGCTGAGGTCAGAGGGAAAGCCTCAGGCTAATGGTAGAACAGAAACATTAATTAAAAAAAAAATACCCCAAGGACCTAGAGACTGTCATATTGAGTGAAGTTGAGTTAGACAGAAAGATAAATATCATATGGTATCACTTATGTGTGGAATCTAAAAACATAGTACAAATGAACCTATTTACAAAGGAGAATTAGAGTCACAGATGTAGAAAACAAATTTTTGGTTACCAAGAGGGAAAGAGAAGGAAGGATAAATTGGGAGATTGGGATTGACATGTACACACTATTGCATAGGAAATAGATAACTAATAAGGGCCTACTGTATAGCACAGGGAACTCTACTCAATACTCTCTAATGGCCTTTATTGAAAAAGAATCTAAAGAAGAGTGGATATATCTACTTTGCTGTACACCTGAAACTAACACAATACTGTAAATCAACTATACTCCAATAAAAAGTAATTATAAATAAATAAGACATGGAATAAAGTAATAGAAAAAAAAAACCCTCCAGAAATACATCCATTAACTAAGCACCAAGTGCTATTGGAGGAATTTGACCCTAAAGGTGATCACAGCTAAAGCAACCCAAATCCATGTCAAGTCATTGTTATGCTGATTCATTTCCCATGCTAATAACACACCAAATGAAACTATGTGCCATTTCCAGGCACAAATACCATTTGCCTAGGTGTCTAGCATGCAAACAAGAATTATGAGAAACATAAAGAGGACAGAAAAAAATAACACATTGTCAAGGAAATCAACAGAACCAGACTCCAGTATGATCCAGATATTTGTACTGTCACACGAGGCATGATTAATGTATTATATGACTTTTGGTAGAAAAAAAAATGGATAAATATGTGAACAGCTGGAGAGTTACAGACGAAGAAAAGTATAAGAAAAATTAAATAAGAACACAGAAACAAAATAAACAATGAAAGAAATGAAATATCTTTTGATAGGCTCATCAGAAGGAAAGAACTGGACACAGGTGAGGAAAGTGTGAACTGAAGACAGGTCAATATAAATTACCCAAACAAAGCACAAAAAACCCAAAAAGAGTGAAAAAGGAACCAGAACATTTGATGGCAGTGGACAATATCAAACAGTTAAACATACGTATAACTTCAATCCAAGAAAGAAAAGATAGAGAAGGGGGCATGAAAAATATTTGAAGAAATAATGGCTGAGAATTTTCCAGAATTAATCAGGCACCAAAACACAACTCCAGAAAGCTTTAGTGGAAACCAAGCAGAGCAAATACCCAAAAAACACACCCCCAAAAAATCAAACTGCTGAAAACCAAAGACAAAGACTTGAAAGCACCTGGAAAAAAGACAGATAATATCCAGAGACACACAGAATCACATTGGACTTATCATTAAAAATAGTGATAGAACAAGCAAACAACACATTCACATGCATCATTTGACAGGTCTGGAGCAGTTACTGTTTGCTGCTAAGTTTTCCCTACAGATGCACCAAAAACTTACCTTGCAGTTTATTTCTGATTATGGCAACCAAGATTGGATGAGGGAACATAAGAGTTTTGAAAACATCAGGAAAGAGAGAGAATTTTTTATAACTCAGATATAATTCTGTGAATAGTGATGAGTCTGTTACATTCCAAAAAAAGACAAATTTGAGTTTACATGAGAAAATAAAACTCAATAAAGACATAGAAAACCTGAGCAACAGAATTAATAGACTGGACAAAATAATGACAGAAAACAGTCTTTCTCAAGTGCACATGTACTATATACCGAAACTAGCCATATTCTGGCCAGAAAGAAAGCCTCAATGAAGTTTTGAAATTGAAATAATTTATGGCATGTTTTTTGAAGACGAAGAATTTAACTAGAAATTGATGCCAGAACAACTAAAAATATCAAGATATTAATATTTAAAGAGTAAATAATATACTCGTAAATAACCCAAGGGCAAAAATAAAATAAAGTGAAATTTAGAAAATAATCAAAATAAATGATTTTCATACTGGGGAATATCAGTGCAGAGAGGGAAATTTATCATCTTAAATGCATTTTCTAGAAGGAATATAGAGTAAAAGTGAGATAACTCAGGTTCTATCTTAAGAAGCTAGGAAGAAAGAGCCCTAAAAACAAACCCAGACAAAGGAGAAAGAAGTAAATAAAAATAAGAGCAGAAATCAAAATAACAGGAAACATAATATAAAGAAATTCAACAAACCCAAAGTTGATTTCTTGAAAATATTAACAAGAAGTCAAATCACAAATTACTACCATATTAAGAATGAAAAACTCAACAATATTTCCAGATACAATTTTCAACAGAAATGTAATGGGAAGATATGAGCAAATTTATGAGTCATAATTATTTAATAATTTAAGTGATACTGAAAAAATTCTAGGAAAATAGAAATCTCAAACAGCTCTCTTTTTATTAAAGATATTGAATTATTGAAAACCATCTTATAGATGCAGACATACAGAATAGATTTGTGGACATAGTAGAGAAAGAGAGGGTGGTACAAATTGAGGGACCAGTATTGAAACATATATATTACCATATGGAAAACAGGCAGTGGGAATTTGCTGTATGACACAGGGAGCTCAAACCCAGTGTTCTTTGACAAGCTAGAGGGGTGGGATGTGGTGGGAGGTGGGAGGGAGGTTCAAGAGGGAGGAGATACATGTATAACTATGGTTGATTCATGTAGATGTACGGCAGAAGCCAACACAACATTGTAAAGCAATTATCCTCCAATTAAAAAGAATACATTTTAAAAAATCTCATAAAGGAAACTTCAGAACCAGATGGTTTTTTCACTAGTGAATTATTCCACATATTCAAGGAAGAAATCACATGATTATATACAAACTCTTGCGGAATACGGAAAGAAAGAACACTTGCCAATTCTTTTTTATGAAGTCAGAATAAACTTGATAGTAAAGCCTGATAAGAGTATTACAAAAAGATGAAAGTAAAGGCTATTCCATGTCATGACACTGGATACAAAAATTCCAGTATAATATTAGCAACTTTAATACAGAGATATAAGTAAAAAAAAAATGAAAGTGTGAAAGTGTTAGTTGCTCAGTTGTGTCCAATTCTTTGTGACTCGATGGACTGTGTAAACCACCAGGCTCCTCTGTCCATGGGATTCTCCAGGCAAGAATTCTGGAGTGGGTTGCCATTCCCTTCTCCAGGGGATCCTCCCAACCCAGGGTTTGAACCCGGGGCTTCTGCATTGCAGGCAAATTCTTTATTATCTTTATTGTCAAGAAAAAGTACTTAACAAACTTCAATGATCATTCCTTATAAAAATACTTGCTAAAATGAGAATACAAGGAAAATTTCTATTTCAATAAAGAGTAATTACAAGGCTTCTCTGGTGTCTCAGTGGTAAAGAATGCACCTGCCAATGCAGGAGGAGTGGGCTCGATCCCTGGCCCAGGAAGACCCCACATGCCGCAGGGCAACTAAGCTTGTGCATCACAACTACTGAAGCCCAGGCTCTCTAGAGCCAATGCTCCACAAGAGAAGACACTGCAGTGAGAAGCCGGTGCGCCGCAACTAGAGAAAAGCCTGTGCAGCAACAAAGACCCAGCACAGCCAAAGATGAATAAAATAAGTAAATACATTTTAAAAATAAAGAGTAACTACAAGTAAAAGGAATAGAAAACTTCATGTTTAGTGATGAATAATTCGAAGATTTTCTGAGGTCAAGAAGCAGATAAAGTTATTTTGTTCTTATTCATTTTTAGGATTTATTAAACATTCTGTGTATCGGTGCTCGTTTTGTTAAATTCAAATCCAGTCCTATAATTTTTGGTATAATCCTTCAGTGAAATTGATATATTAATTAAAATGAGGGAATCATCACAGGACTGGTTTCAAAAGCATAGTAAGGGATAACAAAACTAGTTGAAAAGGATCTGTACAGTATATCATTCATGACATTTAAAAAAAATGCAGTCATGTTATACATGATTATTCTATCTACCTTTCTTCATAGCATAAAACTGGCTGGGAAGAATATTTTTCAATTTCAGAATACTGTGACTTCAGAGAAGATAAACAGAGGATATACAGTGATGATCCTAATGAAGATGAGTTGACAATTTTCAATGTTTGTGGGGCTTCCCAGATGGTGCAGTGGTAAAGAATCTGTTTGCCAATGTAGAAGATGCAGGAGACTCGAGTTCAATCCCTGGGTCAGGAAGATTCCTTGGAGGAGGAAATGGCAACCCACTCTAGTATTCTTGCTTAAAGAATTCCATGGACAGGGGAGCCTGGCACGCTATAGTCCAGAGAGTCATGAAGAGTCAAACAGGACTGAGCATGCATGCAAATAAAACTGGAACACTTGAAATATTTAGCTTTTTTCATAAACATCTCTTATCTTTATATCTATGTTCTGCTAAAGTTTGAAAGATTTCTTAATTAAAAAGAAAAAAATTACAGAGTTAGTGAACCTAATCTGGGATAACAGCAGTTTGCATGAAGAGACAAGAAACAGGTAAAGAAATTGAGCTGGTACAGATTTAGAGAACATATTTAGGATTACCAGGGAGGAAGGGGGGAGGGGATAGATTGGGAGTTTGGGATTGACACATACATACTACTATAGTTAAAACAGATAACGAACAAGGATCTACTGTATAGCACAGGGAACTCTGCTCAATATTCTGTAGTAACCTAAAGTGTTAGTAGCTCAGTCATGTCCGATTCTTTGTGACCCCATGAACTGTGGCCTGCCAGGTTCCTCTATCTATAGAGTTCTCCAGGTAAGAAATAGAGTGGGTTGTCATTTCCTTTTCCAGGGGATCTTCCCAACCCAGGATTGAACCTGGGTCTCCTGCATTGGAGGCAGATTCTTTATCTGAGCCAACAGGGAAGCCCTAATGGGAAAAGAATTTGAAAAAGAATAAAAACATGTATATATATATATATATATATATAACTGAATCACTTTGCTGTAGACCTGAAACTAACACAACCCTGCTAATTAATGAGACTCCAACACAAAATAAAAATTAAAAAAGGAAACTAAGCTAGTAAAATTGATGAGTCTTAGCAGCTGATTCGGTAATGAGAGAAAATGGAGGGGGAGGGGAGAGAGAGAGATTAAAGATGAAACTGAACTGTATATGTTAATGGTAAGGAAGGATGTGGGAATGGGTTGGGGTGGAGTAGGGGCTGGACTGGGGACAATGATGCTATCCACAGAATCAGAGAACATGGGGCAGGAGGCTCAGGAAGGAGAGGATGAGTTTAAAGAGTGAGTTGGATTTTTGGTGAGACGTCCAGTTATAGATGTAGTTGAAACTGGACAAAATGGAGAGAGAAATTAAGGAGGAAGCCATCATGTTTGAGAGCAACAGAATTGATTACTGGAAACATGACTTAGCTACATTTCCAAGGACATGAAGGTTACAAGAGGAAGAAGGAAAATCACAGCAAGTCTCTTGCGCAATGTGGTATGAGCCTGGGTGGGTAAGAGACACAGAGGAGGAGGAGAGGGCTGACCCAGCAGCCAGTGGAAGACAGAACTTTTTTTTGACATTTGAGCTGCATTTTATTCAATTTTTATTGGAGTACAATTGATTTACAATGTTGTGTTAGTTTCAGGTGTACAGCAGAGTGAATCAGTTACATATACATATATCCACTTTTTTGGATTCTTTTCCCATATAGGTCACTACAGAGTATCAAATAGAGTCCTTATTATCCATTTTTTTTTATAGTGTGTACATATCAGTCCCAATTTATCCCATCTCCCTAGCTCCAATAACTATAAGCTTGTTTTCTATGACTGTGATGGAAGAGAGGATGACACAAAGAAGTGGTAGTCTTCATAGATAAGTGCCCAGGAGCAATGAAAGAGCATGAGAATGGACAGAGAGCTCTTGTGTTTAGCAACTAGGGCGTCACTGATGGCTTCAGGAAGAGGAGAAGCAGAGAGGAGCAATGATGGTGGCTACCATGGTGACTGGCCACTCAATGGGTGCAGACAGGAGCAGGGAGCAGAAATGAGTCACTGCTTCCTGGCCTCTCCACGTCAGCTGCCATCTTCCTTTCTGCCCATTCTGATTGCTCCTCCGAGACTGTTCTTAAGCCAGACTGAGTGCTCATCCAGCTGCCATCTCCTCTCCTTTATCCTGTGGGTCTTAGCTAAAGAGAACTGGGGAACTGACTCTAAATTAAAACCTGTTCATCCCAGCCGTGCATAAATAAATGTCCCTTCACTATTCCCTGCATCTGAATCTCTGAGATCCTCCATTTCGCTGATGTTGTTTATCCTTGAAGCTGTCCTCAAACACTTCCCAGTCTCCTGAATTGCATACAAATGGAGGAATATTTGGAAAAAGTGTAATTGCTGTTGTTTGTTATTTTGTCCTGTCACGGTGCTTCCTTATACCATCTGGACTGGAGGTGGACTTGCTAAAAAAAAAAAAAAAAAAAACCATCCAGAAAGGACAGGCTCACAAATCTGAGCCTGAAAGAGAGAAGGAAGTCCTTAGTCTCTCCTCAGAAAACAGATCTTTACAGAGTTTCCTGGCCAAACGTGCAGCCAAGATGTTGCTAAATCTGGGAAGTGTATCAAACGCAAACTGTGAGTCTTCTGTGCACAACTGTGCTCAATTTCACATGGTCTGTTTGTTGCTTTAAATGAACATCATAGGAATAACCACAACAGACACCTGTATGGTACTGGGTGCTTTTTAAATTCTTTCCACAAGCAAGAGAGAATTTTATCCTCCCAACAAATTGGTGATGTTTGGAGTCTCTGAGAAGCTGCAAGATCAGGTGAAAAGCAAGGTCTGTGCTGGGGCCAGGCCTTTGGATTCCCCACCCAGCACCCTGCTCCAGTGTGGTCCTTATTTAGTACTCACCGTGGCTGAAAACAGAGATACCTGTCTTTGCCTCTGGGAGAAATTAGGCAGGATACAATGAAATGGTAAATGTCCACTCTGCAATGATCACATAGGACTGATTCACCATTTCTTTGTTTCTTTTAGGGAAAACATTGTATTTGTTTGGACGAAATGAATGAATATGCTGATTGTGCCCAAGCATGGAATCAGAGTGGAATTTGGGCTTTCACTGAAAGAAGCAAGAAGAACTTACCATTGAATCATGAAGAAAGAAGAATAAAGGGAAACATAATAAAGGGGCAGAGACAGGGAAAGTCAGAAGGCTCTGTTCTGTATTTTGTATTATGTCCTCTTTCTGATCCCCTAACTTTGCAGTTAAATTACGAAGCACATGCAACAGTTGGGGTGAATGCATGGTGTAGACAAAGGAATATAGCTTTTGCATTTAGATTTAGGAGGATGAAACCACCCCAGGGAAAGAGAGAAGACTAGGAGTTCAATTAGGATGCCAGAAAAATTGTGAGGAGGTTTTCTGGACTGTCACAGGCAATGGATTTGGGCTTTAGGCCAAGTTCAACCACATTTCTCAAGGGCAGGAGGCCTCAGCAGGCATCTGCATTACTTGAGAAATCAGAGAGCATTTCCAAAGCATTTATTTGCATGCCTTTGATCCTGTGCCTAATTCAACACACAAAAGAAAAAAATAAATATAGTTATATACTTACATATATGAGTATATACATATACATATGTATTTCCTTAAAATAATTGATTTATTCAAGAAAAATGTGTCATAGTGGCATACAATTTTAGTTTAAGTGAGGGAGAACAGTGTACTTTTCATTGCACTGTCTTACAAAGGCAACCTTGGCTGACAATGAACGGCTACTCCCTGGGGACATTTAAGAAGATGCTGAAGATATATGCTTTTTTAGAAAAAAAATTTGAATTAATTTCTACTGGACTATGGTTGCTTTACAATGTTGTGTTAGTTTTTGCTGTACAGAAAAGTAAATTAGCAATATGTACACTTATATTCTTTCTTTTTTGGATTTTCTTCCCATTCAGGTCACCACAAAGCATTGAGTAATGTTCTTTGTACTATACTGTAAGTTCTCATTAGTTATCTATTTTATATGTAAGTTCTCATTAGTTATCTATTTTGTACATAGTATCAACAGTGTATATATGTCAATCCCAATCTCCCAGTTCCTCCCACCTTTCCATCCCCCTTGATATCCATTTGTTCTCTACATCTGTGCGTCTACTTCTGCTTTGCAAATAGGTCCATCTATACCATTTTTCTAGATTCCACGTATGTGTGTTAATATATGATATTTGTTTTTCTCTGATTACTTCTCTCTGTATGCCAGTCAAAGACCATGCTGCTGATACCTTTTGAGACATGGTAGAGACAATCTTCACTAATAGAACATTGATTCCCATCAACTCTGACATTTACCCTTTAATATTATTTTTAATTATGAGAGAGAAAGAAGGACCATGAAGCCATCAGAAATACTACCTAAGGTAGTTTCCCAATCTTAATAACAATAAAGACAAGCATAGCAGAGAATCAAAATACAGTATGGCCTTGCACTTTAATTTATGACAAGTTACTTATTTTCTTCTCTGAGTTGCCTATTATCATGAATCTATTTATTCTTTGGCTCAGACCATTTGGGTTAAGTAAGAAAGATCGGGATCAAAAGATCCATTTGAGACCTTTTATTTCACATTAAAGAGATTTTTCCTTTTCCTCATTATGGCTGAGGAAAGAGATGTGTGTCCAGTTTTCATCGCAAGAGAGGCATTGTCAAAAGTGTTTCACTAACTGGAAAGCTCTAGGATGAAAACAAAAGAAAATAGAAAATCCCACCAACAACAAATGCAGTAAGAAAACTCCTCTTTTGGTTCTGTCTCCTAGCATTGAACAGTGAAATTGAGTCCAGGCGAGACTGCTCCCAGGTGAAGGAGTCAGACGTGAAAAATTGGCACCATGCAGCCTGTGAAAATTGTGGACTGTGGGGAAGAGCAGTAGAATTTAACTGTCACAATGATAAGATCATCAACTTAAACTATTTGAGACAGGAAGGAAGCAAGCTGTAGGTGGAAGTGACCCCACAATGAAGGAGGTAAGAGGAGAAGGAAAGAGGAACTCTTAGAACATGACAAGAGATTCACAGTGGGGTGGGGTAAGGAGGGCGAGGGATATGAAAAGTATATTGGCTTTATTTTTGCTGCTGCAAGAAATGAACAGGAACTTAGCGGTTTAAAATAACAGAAATTTATTATCTCAAAGTTCTGGAGGTCAGAGTCCAAAATCCATCTCAGTGGGCTAGTGTCAAGGCATTGGTAGGGATGCATTCCTTCTGAAGCTCTAGGGCAGAATACATGAATGGATTTTCCCAGTTTTGATTGAATGTTGTTATTCCTTGGCTCACAGGCCATCTCTTAACCCCTGTTTCTACAGCCACATTGTCTTCTTTGAGTATAGTCTTCTTATATCCCTCTTAAAAGGACCCTTTGACTACACTGGAAGCTTCTGAATAATACAGGTTATTCTTCCCATCTCAATGTTCTTAATTTAATCACACCACAAAGTCCTTTTAACCATATAAGATACATAAGGTACACATTAACAAGTTTCTGGGATTAGAACATGGACATCTTTGAGGGCTATAATTCAGCCTGCTGCAGAAGGTGTTCATAGAATATTATCAAGACTGTTTGTAATACACCAGTCAGAATGGTCATCATCAAAAGTCTACAAACAATAAATGCTTGAGAGGTTGTGGAGGAAAGGGAACCCTCCTACACGGTTGGTGGGTATGAAAATTGGTACAGCTACTATGGAGAACAATATGGAGGTTCTTTAAAGAAACTAAAAATAGAGATACCATATGATCCAGCAATAGTATATCCCAGTCCTGGGAATATACCCAGAGGAAAACATGGTTTGAAAGGATACATGCACCCCAATGATCACTGCAGCACCATTTACAATAGCCAAGACGTGGAAGCAACCGAAATGTCCATTGACAGATAAATGGATGAAGAAGATGCACATATATACACCAGGATATTACTCAGTCATAAAAAAGAATAAAATAGTACCATTTTTAGTAACATACATGGGCCTAAAGATTAGCATACTAAGTGAAGTGAGCCAAACAAAGATAAATATCATATGATATTGCTTATATGCAGAATATTAAAAAACTGACACAGTTGAACTTATTTACAAAATGGAAACAGACTCACAGACTTAGAAAACAAACTTATGGTAACCAAAGGGGAAAGCCTGGGGAGAGGGATAAACTGAGAGCTTGGGATTGATAAGCACATACTACTATATTTAAAATACATAATAACTATAAACATATGAAACAAATATATCATTATACAAAGACTTGCCTCAAATACAGTCTGAAAGAATAAATATAAATAAAATAAAGTGGATAAGCAACAAGGCCCTACTATGTAGCAAAGAGAACACTGCTCAATATCCTGTAACAACCTAAATGGAAAAAGAATTTGTAAAAAAAAAAAAAAAAAAAAGATACATGTACATGTATAACTGAATCACTTTGCTGTACACCTGAAACTAAAAGAACATTGTTAATCAACTATACTCCAAAAAGAAAAATTAAAAAACAAAAATTCACCATTGAAGGGGGTGAAGAGAATGTTGGGGATCATAGTTAAGTGTGTGAATGAACATTTTAGTACTCAAAGAACAACCAGCCTAATCATCCTGGAAACTTTCTTAGAGGGTGACTAGCTGATGTCAAAACAGACTGTTAGAATGTATCTGTGTCAGGGGCAACTGTTAGGGATTTCAAGGGAGAGAGACTTTGGACTTGTGCTTTCTCTCTTGCCAATGCCAATGTCACTTTGGCATTCTCTTTCCTCTCCTGGAAAATGATTTGGCTTTCAATTCTCTGCCTAGATATTCATCCTTTAGGAAGCTTTATATGAGCCCCTGCATTGCCCTGTGTGATGGGACATTTCCTGACTTCCCTTCTTTCAGGAGGAAGGAAGGAGGCTCTCTCTCCTGAAGCCAAGGCAAGCAGACTCCAGGAGATACACTTGTTAAGTTGGTGACTCCGTGAATTGTCCCCTATTCCACTTGGTTAAGTCTAATGATGCTCGAATTCTTTTGAAGTAGTACAGACAGAGGGGAAAGACAAAGATGTCAGAGGTGACTCCAGGGACAGTGTTAAAACAACCTGCTTCCCCTCGACAGAACCTGGTAACCTACGTGATCTTCCAGGCATCAAGTGGACACCAAGGAATGTGATTTGGCCCAACTTCCTGGTACTCCATTGCGGAGCAGGAAGATACCAGCAGCTAGATGCCATAGGACAATCCACTTGTGTTGTGAGCTATGGAGCAGAGGGACCATGATGGTCCAACTGGAACTAGGTCTCCCCTATCAGAAAACTGGGGAGTGGAGGAATTTCTGCAGGAGTGCTACCTGTGTGCTTCTACATTTATAACCTGAACATCCCACCATAACCACACCCACCACACAGAGGGCATGGACAATGATCAGTCTATCTCAGGCGGAGAAGCAGCAACAGTAAGCTTAGGTAAGTAAAGATCCATTTGACTGCCTCTATTTCTTCCCCCTCATGAATCAAGAGAAGGAACAAGTATTGAGAAGAGGATTGAGTAAAGTGTTTGGGAACCAGATCACCTCCTTTCATGCAGCAGTTTATTCACACCCACTGATTTGTAATAGTCTGTTAAATGAGTATTCAATATTTTTATTCATTCTGCTCTTGATAGCCATCAGGACTGTTTCCATTTTGGGGTCCCTGCAAATCGTATTGCTATCAATATTCTCACACCTGCCTTTTGTGAACATTCATGCACAATTATTGAGGGAAGTTAATAGCAACACAATCCTACCTCAAGAAACAAGAAAAATCTCATAGAAATGACCTAACCTTACACCTAAAGCAACCAGAGAAAGAACAAAACCAACCCAGATCACCTCCTTCTCTCTTCTCTGCAGAGAAGAGAGAAGGAGGACTTTCAGGCAGACTTGGAACTAAAATTTAAATAGAACTGAATCTTAAATACTAGACTGAGAAAGGTCAGACACATTCAGGACAGCTGTATGTGTCTGAAAAAGTATAGAGTCTGGCTAGTATATGATTAAGGAAGGCTTTCATTTGTAATAAACCATCTCATCTTAATGCTCCAAGAAATTGGGTCTGTAAAGTGGTTACATAAGCTTTTAGGTTACAGGATTATAGCTAACTAGTTACTTTTACTCTAAGCTTCTTGAGGACAGAGACTACTGCACCAAAGAGAATATGTAATTGCAATGGACTTAAATCTGCTCAAATTACTTCAGAAAGAATGTGTTTATTATGAGCAGAGAGACTTCACTGAAATTAAGGAAGAAGTGAAAAAGCAAGTCTCGTGAACAATGTCATTCTGGGTATTTCAGCAACTGAGAATTCAGGTTCACAGACCTTCACTTTCATGTTTCACCGGTAAGGAAACTCAGCTAGCACTTGGTTCTGTCTCTGTATCTTTTACTTTAAATATGGCACAGAAGCTCAGTGGGAAAGTGAAAGAGAGTGAGACAGACAGACAAAAATACAGACAGACTGAGCCAAGCCTGTGGATTTATTTATCTGAGGTTGGATGAGGGAACAGCCTATGCATGGCCTGCCCTGTTATATAAACATTACTGCATCACTGAAAAAATGGAATTTATTCGACTTGAGAATCTTAAATGTTATTGGCTCATGATAATCACAGTCCCTCCACAGCTAGGATGTGACTGGTCCCCACCTTGCTCGAAGGGATGTACTTTAAGTAAAGATGAGAAAGAAATTGCATGTCTCACCAAACATTTTCATAATCAACACTTCCTCACTTTCAGCATTTTACTATAATTATAGCAACCAGCTACCTTGTCAGGGACAAGTCAGTTTGCTGCTGCAATCCTTTCATTTATTTTGGAGCTACTTATCCTGAGAACCTTCTTCCTTTCTTCCTTGATGACATTGAAGTACCTTGTGAAAATCAGTTTGTTGACTTGGCACATTGTGTAAAGCATCAATAGATTAAGAAAACAGTCCAAGCTGGGTTAGCCATGACAGTCAAGGGTAGGAGTGAGAGGTTGTGTCTCCAGAAGCCGCATCAGAAAATGAATTTTTCATACTATTACATCAACCTCTTTGACCCCAGAAATTCTGATGAACCCTCAGTGCTATGTAATTCTCCATCGTACTGGCCACCAGCTCTGCCCCAGCCCCTCCAGAATGCTTCTTCCATCCATCAGTGTCTACGGTACTGGGGCAGAATGAAAGGGAGCATTTCTGAGCAGGGTCTGTTGATGGTTAAGGGAGTACAAGATGATGGAGAATTGTAATTAGAGGAGGAACATTAACTGAAAAGACATGTTAATCAGGGTGCCTTTTTAAAAATCTTGAATCTATGCAACTTTATTTCATTCTTTTTAAAATGTATATTTCATTCTTTAATAAAGATTTTTCATTTTTAAAATTTTTAATTGGAGGATAACTGCTTTGCAATGTTGTATTAGGTTTCTGTTGTACGATGTTTTATTTTATATTGGTATATTGTTGACTAATGCCTTCCCAGATGGTTCAATGGTAAAGAATCCACCTGCCAATGCAAGAGATGCAGGTTCTATTCCTGGGTCAGGAAGGTGCCCTGGAGAAGAAAATGACAATCCCTTCCAGTATTCTTGCCTGAGAAATCCCATGGACAGAGGAGCCTGTCAGGGTTACTGTCAATGGGTTGCAAAGGAGCTGGAGATGACTTAGCAACTAAACAACAACAACGATAGCTGATTAACAATGTTGTGATAGTTTCAGGTGGACAGCAAAGGGACTCAGCCATACATCTATATGTATCTATTCTCCACCAAACTCCCCTCCCATCCAGGCTGCCACATAACATTGAGCAGTGTGCCTTTTGCTATACAGCAGGTCCTTGTTGGTTCTCCATTTTAAATATTAGTGTGTATGTGTCCATCTCAAATGCCCTGACTATACCTATCCCCATCCTTTCCTTCTGGCAACCATAAGTTTGTTTTCTAAATCTAATCAGGATGCCTCTGATAGCAACTGAGAAGAATTCCAGACTAACTCTTTACAAGGTTGTTCTTATATGGTTGTTCTAAAGTGTTTTAAGTGTTATTTATGGAGGATTTCAAGTTCACATAAATTCGATTTTTTAAATTCACAGAGTTCTACATAAACTTTGATAGAGATGGGAAGAGAGGAAGCATATGGAAGTGTCACAGGGAAAGTTCTTCCATCAAGAAGGCAGATGTAAACATAGATGTCAGATGGTGGTGGAAAAATACAGTGCAGCCTACTAAGCTCTTCCTCTTTTGGCAAAGTGTCAATTTGTGATTCCTTTGGCTTGATGAGCAAGCTCTGATCTCAGAACTTCTGAAAAGTTTCCTGCTTTTTCTTTGCTATGCTCCAGATTCAAAATTAAATCGTGTCAATTATTCTTTCAATGGAACTTGAGAGTTCATGACAGGAAAAAGATACAGGAGTGGAGAAGATCAGAAAGTACCATGAAAAAGTCATCAAACATGTATATGTAACACACATATTTATATAAATGTGCTGTGCTCTGTCACTCAGGCATGTCCGACTCTTTGCAAACCATGGACTGTAGCCTGCCGGCCTCCTCTGTTCCTGGAATTTTCTAGGCAAGAATACTGGAGTGTGTTGCCATTTCCGCCTCCAGGGGGTCTTCCTGACCCAGGGATCGAATCATATCTCTTGCGTTTCCTACACTGACAGGCAGATTCCTTACCACTATGTCACCTGGGAAGCCCGTGTTTATATATATAGATCACAGTTTAAGTGATAATGATATAAAAGAGCTCTTCGGTTTCTAACTGTGGTAGGCAATCAAGTGCATCCACTTTCATTATATTCTAATAGCTCTGCATTCTTTGTCGCTCCCTGCACATACTACTTATGCTCATGCCACCCCAATGCCTAATACCCCTACTTGTTCCTCAAGTAGTTCTCACTCAACCTTTAACACTCAGCTTTAGTGAAACCTAAAGCACTGATATATAAATTATAAGCCAAGCATCTCCTGTCATTTTTTGCCTATTGAAGAAGAGGATGAAGTGACTCATGAGGAAATGTGAGCTTCCTAGAATTATCACCAAGATGCCACAGATAAGTTTTTCTCTTATTTTGTGGGAAAGTGGTATTCTACCATCATCATTTTAGCTGATGAACTCCTCAGGCAGATAAAGTCTTACATGGAAACATGATGCGTAGCACAGATCAATGGGGAACAGACCCCTAGTATCCCTCTCAGTATCAAGGCATTTCCCTGGGAGGCTTCATATGTTATAGGACACGTATGAGACCAAGGCATAAGAAGAAAGAGAAAGTCTTAAGGTACACACAAGATGTACATATGTATCTTGTTTTAATTTATGAGGAAAATGGTCCTATGTAGGTGTGGATTACTCTGATCTGGCCTGTAAAATCTTTATGTAATATTGTCATCCTAGTGCACACTGTCGATAATGTTAGTGGTATTACATTTTCTCATCTGTGAAATGGGAACAATAGTGCATGCCTTGCTAACTTCATGGAGATAACCCAAGATCATTCAAGAAAATGAATACAAAATCACACTGCAAACAATAATATCTTATATGATCTTTGTTCTATTTCTGAACAATAGAAGCAAAAAGTGGGGCCTCTGGATTTAATTAAATGGTAGTTTATTGAAATTAGCAAAATGTAACCATAGATACATTTTTCTTCTTTTTGGAAAAATGTGAAACAGAGTAAAAGAAAATTTATAAAATTTCCATAAAAATCGGGTCAGGGCTTTTTCTCTTCTCCTAGAAGTCACCAAAATCCTACAGAAAATGAACATAAAATGGTAAAATCCTTCTTCAATAATCTTAGGAGACAAATCTAATCAACAGTTGCCAAAATGTGTGTGAGAGCTGCCCCAAACAGCTGAGCTAGGGCAGAAGTTGTTCAGAAGAAAGTGCTAATTAAACACAGAGACTGACAAGAGGGCTCAGAACTTGTACCTTAGAAAGAGCACCAGGAAAATACACTTCTTAAAATTAAGGGGCTACCCTAAAGTAGAGAAATGATACTCCTTGCTTGCAAAAATAAGTGTGGGAATTTGAATGAGAAGAGCTAGTGGTAGAAACTTAGAAGGTGGTTTGGTTCAGAAAAGCAGAGATAGCTGCATCAAGAATCATATGAGACAGCAAAAGAGACACAGATGTATAGAACAGTCTTTTGGACTCTGTGGGAGAGGGCGAGGGTGGGATGATTTGGGAGAATGTCATTGAAACACGTATAATATCATATGTGAAACAAATCGCCAGCCCAGGTTCGATGCATGATACAGGGTGCTTGGGGCTGGTGTAATGGGATGACCCAGAGGGATGGTATGGGGAGGGAGGTGGGAGGTGGGTTCAGGATGGGGAACATGTGTACACCTGTGGGGGATTCATGTTAATGCATGGCAAAATCAATAGAATATTGTAAAGTAATTAGCCTCCAATTAAAAAAAAAAGAATCATACAGAGAAATCATCTTAGGAGTAGGCAGCTGGAACGATGAAGACTTTTTGCAATGAGAACCTTGTCTAGTCTAGAAGACCATTCTGGGGCCCTACCTTTGCCTGTCCTTCGACCTTTATATTCCCTCTCCCAAACTTGTACAAATATCTGGTCCAGAAATATCCATCTCAGGCTGGGATGTATAAAAAGAGAGAACTAGACTAATATCAATGGAAAGATACCATAAGAAAACCAAAGGGGCAAATAGCAGCATTTTTATAAAAAGAAAATGCATAAAAATGTAACCAGGGTATAGAAGAAAATGGTGACAAAGTATCTTGCCATAAATTCTTAAAACTTTTATAACCAATTGTTATATAAAGGAATATCATAATCAGTATTACAAGAACTCAGAAAATAGGTGGGAATACAGCAATATAAAATGAAATATGAGTCAGCAGAGTACAGGAAAGAAATAGAAAAAAGGAAAAAATAAAAAAGGTAGGAAATCGGATTTCTTTGGTGGTCCAGCGGTTAAGACTGTGCTCCCGATGCAGGCGGCGCAGGTTCAATCCCTGGTTGGAGAACTGAGATCCCACATAACACATGCTGTGGCCAAAAAAAAAAAAAACAACAACAAAGAAAGGAAAAATTGGAAGGAGCACAGGAACGTTAGGTACAAAGAAACACAATAGGGAAATAAGTCATTAAAATGAAAATTAAACAAGTTTTAAAAAGGATTAGAGAAGAATGCCAAATATAGGGAAAGGCAAAGGAGATTCAACAGAAGCATCAGGGCAGCCTCCTAGGAAAATCAAGGTGAGGATCAAACAATATATTAGAAGAAAAGATTTAAAGGGATAATTTCATAAACAGCACTAAATAAGACATGAGTCTACATTTTGGATGGACATTTTATATTGTAAAATTGTATCAGAACTCTCAATGTTACTACATACTAGGAGAAAAGTAGCAAACTTCAAAGCTAAAGAAGATGTTTTTATTAAGTAAGCAAGGGACCAAGTGATTGTAAGTTAGGGTAGCCATTGAATTTATCATCCACAACAGGGCATTTTTGAGAGTAAAAGAGGACAAGGAAAGTGCTAAAAGCAGTGAGATGCTGAGACATTCATACAGTAAGAATATCTTGAAACTGGTGCCTTTAACCACCGTGTGTGTGTGTTAGTCACTCAGTTGTGTCTGACTCTTTGTGACCCCATGGACTGTAGCCTGCCAGGCCCCTCTGTCCATGGATTTCCCAGGCAAGAATACAGGAGTGGGTTGCCATTCCCTTCTCCAGGAGATCTTCCTGACCCAGGGATCGAACCCATGTCTCCTGCATTGTAGGCAGATTCTTTAATCATCTGAGCCACCGAGGAAGCTCCCTCTAAGAAAAAAACATGGGCTGACATCAGGTATCTACATAGCAACATTCAATGATTAAAGATAGAACAGAAACATTAAATATTTTTAAATAAAGTATCAATTTGACACGTAGAAATTTCCTCCAGTAAACAGACAATATCAGATATGCCAGAACTCAAAATCTTCTGGAATAAAGTGTTAGTGGATGACTTCAGCCGTGCAAGGGATAGTTTGGGGAAGTATGGTGAATGTACTATTGTTGAGCACAGGAAATATTTAACCAAAGAACTAGCATTCAACATATGTGATGATAGAAAAGTAAATATTGTATGTCCTGGTAATACAGAAATACTAGAATTGTAAAAAATTAGAAAGGGAAGAGAAAAAAATGGGAGGTAGAGTGAGGTCACAATTCTATCATCTATGATAGCTGGGAGTTAAAGGATAACACTTAATAAAACAAGTAATCAACTTTATTTAAATGAAAGTGTATTTAAGAGTACAAAATGAGGCCCTGAGTAATACGTAATACTAGTGGCTGAAACTAAATGGTGGAAGAGAGAGAAGAGAGGGAGTTGGAGATGAAACAATGTTTATGGCAGGAGGCAAATGTATACAGAAGAATATAGTAGTGTATAAAATATACAGTAGCTTATAAAAATATAACTAAATAAACATCTGTAGGACAAGGTAAAAAACTTATAAGAGGAACTAAGCTTCAACAAAGCAAAGCAGTGGAACTTATTTTAAAAAATGATTAAAAAATTCAAAATGGATAAGAAAAAACCAACAAATCCATAGAAAAGTGAAGAAACCACATGAATGGAATTCCCAGAAATCCAGTCATAAGAGAAAAGAAAATTACAACCACTCTGAAATACCATTTTTACCTAACCTATGGGCAAAAATCTAAGAGTTTCATCAGATAGTCTATGAAGAGCCTTGGGGAGACTTCAAAATAGACTTCATTTTTTAGAGAAGTTATATATAGATTCACAGCAAAACTGAGTAGATAGTACAGAGTTCCTGTATACTTCCTGTCCTTATATACCCACAGTCTCCCCTATTATCAGAGTCATATACCAGAGCAGTACATTTGTAACAATAGATAAACTTACACTGACACATTATTATCACCCAAAGTCCATAGTTTACATTAAGATTCACCCTTGATATTGTACATTCTATAGGCTTTGACAAATGTATAATGACATGTATCTGCTATTATCAGAATAGTTTCACAGCCCCAAAATTCATCTATTCTCTATTCAGCCCTCCCTCCTCCAAACCCCTGACAACCACTGATCTTTTCCCTGTCTCCGTAGTTTTGCCTTTTGCCCAGAATGTCATATAATTGAAATGAAACAGTATGTAGCCTTTTCAGGTTGGCTACTTTTACTTGGTAATATGCATTTAAAATCCCTCCATGTCTTTTTCATGGCTTAATAGTTCATTTCTTTGGTGGACACATTTAGTGTTGTTACATTACTTAGAAAGACAATTGAGCATACCTGCCAAATTCATCAATGCATTTGTCATTTGATCTAGTTTTAATGGTGAGTACATACTGGGGAGGAACACATGGAGATTTATCAGAATGGAAGCAATATAATTAAATTTAGAAGAGAGTTGAGTGGTATGAAGGCTGTTTTGGAGCCAAGTGGAATGGAGTCAGAGTACCTTTATAGGAGACTATTTCGGCTAGGCATAAAATAATAAAGGCAGGAGTTAGAGGTGTGATGGTGGGAACTGAAAAGAGATGATTGATTAAAAAAAAAACCTGCAAAGTAATAAAGGAATCTAGAAACGTCTGCACATCTCTTAAAGATTATTTTTTCAATCATTTATTCAACAGAAATTTATTAAATATCTACTATGTGCCCCACTATAAAATGAATACTTGCATATTGGGCTTAGAATTTAAAAGAAAAGGTATAATATGTTGCAAACTGTTGGAGATAAAGGTCTCAAGTTCAGAGAAGAGGTTGTACTTATGATAAATTTATTTGTGAGAGTCATCTTCGAGAAGATTATGGTTAATGTATGGGGAAGTTCATTCTTTTTTACATCTAGGAAGAGGATCAGAGGCAGCAGATAGCCAAGAACTGAACTATGGGTTTTTTGTTTTGTTCTGTTTTGTTTTACAATTAAGGGGTAGAAAAAGAAAACAATTCAAAAAAACAGACAGAAATAGGAAGAAACTCATTTATTTATGTGCGTAGCAATGGAAACAAACTGTGGGAAACAGTCAAGAATAAGAAGATGCCCCAAGAAATCAAAATCCATAGAGAAGCTGCTAAGGAGAAGTCACATAGTTTGACAAAAAGGTGTCATTTGTGAGTTTATAGAATATAAAAGCAGAGTTACAAATACCTGGTATGTAATGGTTGTTGAGAAGACGTAAGTAGTAAAAAGAAATTACAGACTTGAGAAATAAATGCAAGGAGGATCATAAGAAGGTGCACAGAAGAAGAAAAAATTTCAAAATACTTTGAAGATTAGCAGAAAATCATGTTTGTGTGAAGACACTGTGGAAGGTATCAATGAAGAGCAAGAGATTTAAGATTCAAAAGAGAACAGGATATAACCATGGTACTAACATGGGCGATCAAGTGCATTTTGAGTAAAAATATATGAGACGATAAGCACCATACTCCTGAAAGACAGAATTGGCCTTAGGAATAACAGGAGAGAAGAAAATGTTTACTATAAATCCACAGTGGATCAGAGTTTTACTTATTCACGAGATCCAGATGAAATGAGAAACAAAGTTGTCAAGCAGAAAGTGGCTGTGGTATGTTCTGTTTTCCTGCATCCCAAAGCTATGGAACATCAAGCAATTTGAACTAAAAGGTAGAATCACAGAGCTCTACTCGAAATCCTGGAGAAGCATACCATCAAGCCAACCTCTTCTCTAATGTAGACATAGTTGACTCCAGCAATGCTGTGCCTTTTCGCGAGGAGAATGAGAAAAATATGTCCAGTATGTGCTACATGTTAGTTTGTCTATTTAAGAGAGATTCCTACACAGAATGACATTATCCAGTGAAGCATAAATGCTATTCTATCTAACAACCTCAGCTGAAAAAAAGAAAAAGAGTGTTCTGTATTCATTTCTCTTTTCATGTAAACAGTGGGTCAAGCTGTATTAAAGAACACCCATGGATAAGCGATATTCACTTTCCTTTGGTTTTTGTTTTGTTTTTTTGGCTGCATGGCACGGCTTGCAAGATCTTAGTTTCTGGACCAGGGGTTATGCCCCCTGCAGTGGAAGCACAGAGTCTTAACCACTGAACAGCTAGGGAAGTCCCACAACATTCACTTTCAAAGAAAGAGTGAAGTCTGATCATGATTCTGATAAATGATAATTATTCACTAAGTGCCATCAGTCTACTGATGATAAGAAAGTGGGCAGTTAGACAATTTGGAAATAGGATGACTGGATTTTACATTCTGAAGTTAATAAAAATAAGTATTTGAAAACTTCATCTCTAACATCTATTGTTCTAGTCTTACAATAGGAAAAATGATCCCAAACTTGAAATTATTATCATAATGAAGGGGTTAGCCTGGCCAATCAAGAATTCATGAGAACAGAGGCCTTTCTGGCTGGGTGGTGGTGGATGGCCTCCTACATAAATTCATTACATTTGTCCAATAACCCACATAAAATTATATTACACTACTTTCTCTTTCAGAAGTCCCAAGGGCAAATTTCTACTTTTAATTAGATGCCAATTTTTTATCCACTGAGTCTTTGATTTCATAGTATTAGGAATTTGTTTATGTACTAATGTTTTATTAATTAAAGGTCTTCTAGTGAATTTCAAGGGCCTTAAATCAACTTATTTCATAAAGTTATAGTTTACTATAATTGAAAGGTTAGCATTTACTATAGTTGTAGGGGTACAGTTGTAGCATTATATTTATAAAGTAATTTTTAATTCCCGAATAACTTCAACAAGGTTAAAGTATCAATTTTACTAAAAGTTGTCATTATTTATACTGTGAAATGGCAACTTTTATAGATATGGTAAAAATAAAATCAGATAACATTATAAATTATCTTAACAAAGCTTGCATTAACACATAATTTTTTTCTATGAGTGCTCTTCCAGGCTTATCTCAAACTTATACAATTGTACACATTTTTACTTTTTTAGTTTTTACTTTTCACTGTTTACAATCTTTTATTTTTCATCAAAAAGTCTATTTCTCTGTTGATAGAAACAGTTATGACATGTAACCATCTAGTTATATCTAGTTTTAAAGATACTATGCTAAAACGATGGAGGACAGGTATAGCAGTTCTAGAACAGAAGACTTTTTGACTTGATTTTTTCTATCATTATCATCAACCAATATTTATTGAGCTCCTGTTATGAAGGCAACACTTTGTTCAGCAGTGAAGCTTAGATGAGATATAAAGTCAAGTTCTTGACTTTCAGTATTTTCAATAGAGGGAAGAGACAGAACTTAAACCAAAAAAAAAAAAAGGACAACAATAAAGGGATCATGTATTATCACATTTTCATCAGTAGAAGGGAAATACATAAATGCAGAATAAAGCCACTTAAACATGTGAAGGTGAAACAGCATGAATAAATTCATCTATCCACACTCCTAAATCATTAACACACATAATTATATGCCACATCAATTAATTCAAGATCATTAGCAATATGCAAACAACAAAACACAAAGCAACATTATCCTTTAAGACAGTAGCATCATTTAAATACATGATTCTTTGAGGAAAGTTACATCCTTTGAGTCCTGACAGTGCACACAGGCTGTCTCATTCATTGAGTTCCCCAGATAAACCTATACCGTGAACTCAGAGAAGGTCAACGACTTCTTCAAGGTCATTTAGCCAGGAAGCATCCAAGCCCAAATTTAAATCCAAATAAGCCTGGTATCAAAGTCAAGGTTTCTTCCACTATTTGTTTCTGGGTCCTTTAAAACATAAATTAAATAGCATCATTTTACATCAAGGGTTATTTCTCCTTCACTGAGTATGCCAGGCCTGGGTCAGATCAATGTTTTCTGAATGTTATTAATTACATTCAGTAAAAGTTATTATAAATCACAAGTCTGTGAGAAATCTCTGAAAATCATTCATCTCCAACACCAGCATGAAATCTACAGAGTCTGGGACAAGCTTTCCCTGTTACTGGAGCTTCTGCTTCTCTTTCCTCCGGTTGGTCTGACTTAGTTACAGGACATTCACCGCTTTAATTAGTTAACGCTTCCATGGGGAAACCTTTCACAATCCCCCTAGGCTAGTCACATTTCCTTCTTAAGCTCCCAGGCCTCCTACACAGTACCACAGCGCTGTATTGCTCTCCATCACAGCATTTATTGCAAAAATAGATTTACATCTTTTTCAGTGTGAGGATTTGAAGGATGTCTCTTCAAAGGCTCCGTGAGGGTAGAGATTGTTTGTTTCTGTTCGATACTGTATCCTCAGATCTTAGCACATGATACCTAGAAAGAGAGCCTAAGATATATATGTATTGAATATGATATTCACAGTCTTGGGCATAAGGGGTCAACTAGCAAGTGACATTATGAGTGACCTTTGCTGCAGGCTGGAATTTCCACTTTCTAGAAGGTAATACACTGGTAATTCAGCTGGTAAAGAATCTGCCTGCGATGTGTGAGACTGGGTTTGATCCCTGGATTGGGAATATCCCTGGAAGAAGGGAACAGCTACCCAATCCAGGATGCTGGCCTGGAGAATTTCATGGACTGTATAGTCAATGGGGTCACAAAGAGTCAGATATGACCGAGTGACTTTCACCTTCAGAAGGTAATACATAGGTAAACACATTTTTCAGCCAGCATTTTACAGTACCATGTGAGATGACTCGGGGATCACTCAAACCATTCAGATGCTGGAGGAGGCAACAGTCTGTGAGTGTATAAGGGAGGGTCACCATTGCTTACAACTGTGGGTTTAAATTATTTTATTTACGTAAAGAGGAAAAATAGAACAAAAATGAGGGAGTTACAGAAAAAGCTAAAGTCAACTTTAGCCATTGGTGAAAGTAGAAACTGAGTGCTGTATACATGTATGATACATTTATGAAGTTCTTAATATGTGGAGCCACTTAATAGATAATGAATGAATGGGTGAGGGATATCATTCTTGCAGTGGGGAATAAATGAAGGGGCCAAGCAAACATTAACCTATGAGGATTGTTTTAGAAGTCTCAGAGGGTTATAGCACAACTGTGTCGATAGGGGCTGCTTCTATGTGAGCTTGTGCATAGAGCTGAATGTGCACAGTTTTTACTTTAGTTTTGGGAAGTAGAGAGCTGACACAAATTTTGAGCCAAGAACCGTTAGGAATGATGTTCTTTAAGATGCCATTGTAGTACTTTCTTTCTGTCCTATCAAACCCAGGTAAATAAATGTGGACTAATCCCATGGGATTAGAAGCGCGCCAGCTGCAACAGACCGAGCAGAAGTGCAGGCGAGAGGAGCTGCCCCACACCCAAGGTCAGGGGTGGTGGCCGAGGCGAGCTACCCCACGTCTGAGGTCAAGGGCGGTGGCCGAGAGGAGCTACCCCACATCCAAGATCAGGAGGGGCTATCTCGTCCAAGGTAAGGAGCAGCAGCTGCACATTGCTGGAGCAGCCATGAAGAGATACCCCACATCCAAGGTAAGAGAAACCCAATTAAGACGGTAGGTGTTGCGAGAGGGCATCAGAGGGAAGACACACTAACACCATAATCACAGAAAACTAGCCAATCTGATCACACGGACCACAGCCTTGTCTAACTCAATGAAACTAAGCCACGCCGTGAGGCGCCACCCAAGATGGTCAGGTTATGGCGGAGAGGTCTGACAGAATGCGGTTCACTGGAGAAGGGATTGGCAAAGCACTTCAGTATTCTTGCCTTGAGAACCCCATGAACAGTATGAAAAGGCAAAATGATAGGATACTGAAAGAGGAACTCCCAAGGTCGGTAGGTGCCCAATATGCTACAGGAAATCAGTGGAGAAATAACTCCACAAAGAATGAATGGATGGAGCCAAAGCAAGTACAATGCCCAGTTGTGGATGTGACTGGAGATAGAAGCAAGGTCCGAAGATGTAAAGAGCAATATTGCATAGGAACCCAGATGTTAGGTCCATGAATCAAGGGAAATTGGAAGTGGTCAAACAGGAGATGGCAAAAGTGAACGGTGACATTCTAGGAATCAGTGAACTAAAATGGACTGGAATGGGTGAATTTAACTCAGATGACCATTATATCTACTACTGTGGGCAGGAATCCCTTAGAAGAAATGGAGTAGCCATCATGGTCAACAAAAGAGTCCAAAATGCAGTACTTGGATGCAATCTCAAAAACGACAGAATGATCTCTGTTCATTTCCAAGGCAAACCATTCAATATCACAGTGATCTGAGCCTACACCCCAACCAATAACACTGAAGAAGCTGAAGTTGAATGGTTCTATGAAGACCTACAAGACCTTTTAGAACTAACACCCAAAAAAGATGTCCTTTTCATTATAGGGGACTGGAATGCAGAAGTAGGACGTCAGGAAACACCTGGAGTAACAGGCAAATTTGGCCTTGGAATACGGAATGAAGCCGGGTAAAGGCTAATAGAGTTTTGCCAAGAGAACGCACTGGTCATAGTAAACACCCTCTTCCAACAACACAAGAGAAGACTCTACACATGGACATCACCAGATGGCCAACACTGAAATCAGATTGATTATATTCTTTGCAGCCAAAGGAGAAGCTCTATACAGTCAGCAAAAACAAGACTGGAAGCTGA
>NW_011495023.1:13008133-13014051 GCF_000754665.1 Bison bison bison
GAAAACCACTAGACCATTCAGGTATGACCTAAATCAAATTCCTTATGATTATACAGTGGAAGTGAGAAATAGATTCAAGGGACTAGATATGATAGAGTGCCTGATGAACTATGGATGGAGGTTTGTGACATTGTACAGGAGACAGGGATCAAGACCATCCCCATGGAAAAGAAATGGAAAAAAGCAAAATGGCTGTCTGAGGAGACCTTAAAAATAGCTGTGAAAAGAAGAGAAGTGAAAAGCAAAGGAGAAAAGGAAAGATATAAGCAATTGAACGCAGAGTGCCAAAGAATAGCAAGAAGAGGTAAGAAAACCTTCCTCAGCGATCAATGCAAAGAAATAGAGGAAAACAACAGAATGGGAAAGACTAGAGATCTCTTCAAGAAAATTAGAGATACCAAGGGAACATTTCATGCAATGATGGGCTTGATAAAGGACAGAAATGGTGTGGACCTAACAGAAGCAGAAGATATCAAGAAAAGGTGGCAAGAATACACAGAAGAACTATACAAAAAAGATCTTCATGACCCAGATAATCATGATGGTGTAATCTCTCACCTAGAGCCAGACATCCTGGAATGTGAAGTCAAGTGGGCCTTAGAAAGCATCACTACGAACAAGGCTAGTGGAGGTGATGGAATTCCAGTTGAGCTTTCTCCAATCCTGAAAGATGATGCTGTGAAGGTGCTGCACTCAATATGCCAGCAAATTTGGAAAACTCAGCAGTGACCACAGGACTGGAAAAGGTCAGTTTTCATTCCAATCCCAAAGAAAGGCAATGCCAAAGAATGCTCAAACTACCACACAACTGCACTCATCTCACACGCTAGTAAAGTAATGCTCAAAATTCTCCAAGCCATGCTTCAGCAATACATGAACCGTGAACTTCCAGATGTTCAAGCTGGTTTTAGGAAAGGCAGAGGAACCAGAGATCAAATTGCCAACATCCACTGGAACATCGAAAAAGCAAGAGAGTTCCAGAAAAACATCTATTTCTGCTTTATTGACTATGCCAAAGCCTTTGACTGTGTGGATCTCAATAAATTATGGAAAATTCTCAAAGAGATGGGAATACAAGACCACCTGACCTGCTTCCTGAGAAACCTGTATGCAGGTCAGGAAGCAACAGTTAGAACTGGACATGGACAACAGACTGGTTCCAAATAGGAAAAGGAGTATGTCCAGGCTGTATGTTGTAACCCTGCTTATTTAACTTAGATGCAGAGTACATCATGAGAAACGCTGGGGTGGATGAAGCACAAGCTGGAATCAAGATTGCTGGGAGAAATATCAATAACCTCAGATATGCAGATGACATCACTCTTATGGCAGAAAGTGAAGAGGAACTAAAAAGCCTCTTGATAAATGTCAAAGAGGACAGTGAAAAAGTTGGCTTAAAGCTCAACATTCATAAAACGAAGATCATGGCATCTGGTCCCATCACTTCATGGCAAATAAATGGGGAAACAGTGTCAGACTTAATTTTTTGGGGCTCCAAAATCACTGCAGATGATGTTTGCAGCCATGAAATTAAAAGACGCTTACTCCTTGGAAGGAAAGTTATGACCAACCTAAATAGCATATTCAAAAGCAGAACATCACTTTGCCAACAGAGGTCCGTCTAGTCAAGGTTATGGTTTCCAGTGGTCATTTATGGATGTGAAAGTTGGACTGTCAAGAAAGCTGAGCACCGAAGAATTGATGCTTTTGAACTGTGGTGTTGGAGAAGACTCTTGAGAGTCCCTTGGACTGCAATGAGATCCAACCAGTCCACTCTAAAGGAGATCAGCCCTGGGTGTTCTTTGGAAGGACTGATGCTAAAGCTGAAACTCCAATATTTTGGCCACCTGATGGGAAGAGTTGACTCATTGGAAAAGACTCTGATGCTGGGAGGGATTGGGGGCAGGAGGAGAAGGGGACAACATAGGATGAGATGGCTGGATGGCATCACCAACTCGATGGACATGAGTTTGGGTGAACTCTGGGAGTTGGTGGTGGACAAGGAGACCTGGCGTGCTGCAATTCATGGGGTCACAAAGAGTCAGACACAACTGAGCGACTGAACTGAACTTGGTATGTTGTGTACTGATAAGATAATGAGTTTAGTTTCTTTATGTCCAGCTTGGTATACCTACAAGTTATTCAAGAGGAGAAAAACAGTTGGCAAGTAGAAATTTAAATATGAATCTTAGGTAAAAAGACCATACAATAGATGTGAATAAGGGATCGTATTTAAGTCATGGGATTTTATGGGAAAGTGGATAAAAGGGTGGAATTAAACAAGAATAGGACCAAAGCTTGAACAATGAAGTATGTTATATTTAACTCCAAGCAGTAAGGAACCATGACTATTTTGTTCTTTAAGCCAACACCATGGGTGTTGTCTGGCTCATAGTAAACAGTACCAGTCTTAAATGAACAGATGACCAATAATGGATGAATAGAAGGAAGAGAAGGCAGGGAAATGTCTGAGAGGAAAAGTAAGGATAAAGATGGAAGTAATTAGAAGTGAGCTAAGGAGTACAATGCATTGTTGCACCAAAGAGAATGAAGTGTTAGGATGGGGGAGCGATCACTATATGGAAAACTCATTTAACTTTTATTAAGTTAGCCATTCCTTTAGAATTATGCCATTATGCTTCTCAAACATTTTCAAGAAAGACAAAATTCTAACTTCTCCATGGAATTATTAATATCCTCTACAATTTGGCCCTGACTCACGTTTCCAGCCATAGGACTTACTGTTCTGAATTCCTCCTCTATTCACGTTCCTTTCTTCAATCTTTCCTGAATAAGTCAAGGTTTTACCTGATCCCAAGACTTCGTCCATCTCCCTGCATGTGCCTTTTGTAATTTACCTCCCGTGACCCAACTGAAGTCCCGTGTCATTCGTGAGAGCTCCTTGACTGACTGAGCACACACTCATGGATCCTTTCACTGAATTCATCCTTGGCCAAGTCACACACCTCCCACTCCCAACATCACTGTTTTGAGCAATTATAAAATCAAAGAACAACTATGGATTTATCTTGCTCAAAGTCACAGCCAGAGCCTGTTTCCCTGGATTTTAGCAGTCTCTTTAGGGATGTGTCAAGCGCGAGCTGCTCATCTGATTTTTAAAGCTCCTGCCCACAGTGTTCACAGCTATAGCGACACTAGAAACAAACAAAAGGAAGATAGCTGCATGATGACCATTTTCCTCAAATCTTATTATATTTCCACTTGTCACTCTGGGGGCTAAGAACACTTGCCTTCTAATTTTTTTTATTTTTTAAATCCTTTATTGACTGACCAGGATAGAGCCAGTTGTGCTGAATGATGGAAGAGTGCAGATAAGGGCGTCTGGATTGTGATAGTCATCATGGGAGATGTAGATGTGAATGCTATGTGGAGACACTCCCGGGACAGCTTAAGCATAGATGCTGACTGGCAATGCAGCAAAAGCTGACTTGGCTGCAGTTGAAGTGTCCTCATCCCATTTTCACTAAGCAGCCCTTTTGGAGCAACTTCTACTTCCTTTTTTTCTTTTTCAAAATTCAATGATCAAATCCTCTGAGAAATCTTCCGATCTGCATTATAACAATACCATTTAGGTGCTCCCACCATATATTCTGGCAACCCACTCCAGTATTCTTGCCTGGAGAATCCAATGGACAGAGGAGCCTGGTGGGCTACAGTCCATGGGGTCGCAAAGAGTCAGGCATGACTGAGCGACTGAACAACAACCACATATTCTATTGTTCATAACATACTACATTATCACTGTGTATTTAATTGTTGTTTACCCTACAAGATGTTTTGAGGGAACAGGCCATATTTGTTTTAAAAATGTTTTTTCTAGTGCTGAACATGGAACTTGAGTAGTTGGTGTTGAGTGAATATTTGAGGAATAAATAAAATGGCACGCTTGCTGGCTCCTCCATAACTATGGTGGCTGTTAACTTAATGGTACAAGCATGTTAGTTCCTGATAGTATCATACTTGGCTTTTATGTTTCTAGGAGAATTTTAGTTCAGAAGTTTAAAAAAAATGGAAAGAAGAGAAGAGACAATAGTAATGAGGGTCTGGAGCTGATGTTCCACATGTTGTATTTAGTAGGAAGGATTTGGGGGTAAATATATAGAAAATAGTGATTTTACTGGCCACCTCTTAGACTCCCATTAAAACAACTAACTAAATATAACAGAAGGGTATATAGAAGGCTAACTTAAAAATCCTTCTTATGAGGAGAAACCTTACATATAAGAAAGGAACCCCGAAAATGAGAGGGTAATAGCAAAACCCAAAAACGTATTAGGGCATATGGATGACTCAGGGAGAGCGAAGGTGGGTGTACTGGGGCCTGACAGGACTTACTGCTAATATTATGTCAGTTACTGACTTGAGGAACCACCTAGACCTGTGGGTGATGCTCGAATGTGTTCTTGGAGGGGTGAGCTATCATAAACCAAATGGGGGGAGAGAGGCACTACCTTTTGCCAGGTACTGCTGCAGCTCATACCTGGCATTGGACTAGCCAAACAGAAAGTGGTTATCCTGAAAGCTGAAACCCAGCATGGCAGTTCACTAAACACAGAGAAAAAATGACAGAGACTCGGATCTCTGTGGGGACTGCCCAGGGTTTCAGCTTCTGCTCTACTTCCCTCAGGCTGCTTGCTGCATTGTGAATTGGTAATGATAATTTACAGTAGATTTATATTTTCCCTTTCCCTATTGTTTAAACAGAAAAGAATTGGGCAGAATTCCACATCAGTCTTTGACAGACCCTATTTCAATGCCGAATTCAGCCAGAAGCCGGTGGATCTCTTGCTGTAAGGATAAACAGGTAGAAGTGTCACTGACCTAAAATGGGAGAAAATATTCCAGTCGCAAAGAGGATACTACAAAGAATCAGAACAGATTCCCTCTTCTGATACAGATTTACTGAAAAAGGCAAAAGGAGAAGTCCTGATTTATGTTATTTATGCAATTCAAGAGAATACAGTATCTAATACAAAAGAAAAGATTGTTTACATCAAGAGAGACTGCATGGGGTTAAAAATGATTGCAGGATAAAAATGAAAGTGGTGGTGGCAGCGTACCTCAGCCTGGGTGGTGCATAAAATCAAACTGTAAGGCAGAAGACAAAAATCGAAGAAATTTCCAAAATTCAGAGGTAAAGAATAATGAAAGGCACAGAGTACAGAGCTAGGAGATTTAATAGTGTGAGTCATGCTACAAATGCATCTCCATAAACAAAGCCAAGCCTCTCCCCACCACACATAAACACTTGCATGCAACTTTCTTTTTTTTTATTGTGTTAAGAATACTTAATGTGAGATCTACCTTGTTAAGAAAATTTTCAGGGCACAAGAGAGTCTTTTAAACTACAGTCACTACATTGATGTGAAGGAAAAAGTAAGAGAATTTGTAGGTAGCAAAACAACCCTTTAAAGTAAGAGCTAATTGAATTTTTTTTTTTTTTGCTAAATGGAATTTTTAAACAAAAAGGAAATGATACAAAAAGGGCCATGAAACATCAGGAAGAAAGAACAAGAGAAGTAAAACATAGTTAAGTACAATACATTTTCCTTTGTGTTTGAGTTTTGAACAAAAATTATAGCACTGTCCTGTGTAGTTCTTAATAAATATAAAAAAAATTTTAAACACTTATAAACAGGAAATAATACTCTATGCTATATTCAAACTAGTAAAATGTTAATATTAGTAGATGGTAACTGAACTGATGGTCATGTATGGATGTGAGAGTTGGACTGTGAAGAAAGCTGAGCGCTGAAGAATTGATGCTTTTGAAGTGTGGTGTTGGAGAAGACTCTTGAGAGTCCCTTGGACTGCAAGGAGATCCAACCAGTCCATTCTGAAAGAGATCAGCCCTGGGATTTCTTTGGAAGGACTGATGCTAAAGCTGAAACTCCAAT
>NW_011495023.1:13014151-13023405 GCF_000754665.1 Bison bison bison
TTTTGAAGTGTGGTGTTGGAGAAGACTCTTGAGAGTCCCTTGGACTGCAAGGAGATCCAACCAGTCCATTCTGAAAGAGATCAGCCCTGGGATTTCTTTGGAAGGACTGATGCTAAAGCTGAAACTCCAATATTTTGGCCACCTCATGCGAAGAGTTGACTCACTGGAAAAGACTCTGATGCTGAGAGGGATTGGGGGCAGGAGGAGAAGGGGACGACAGAGGATGAGATGGCTGGATGGCATCACCGACTCGATGGACATGAGTTTGGGTGAACTCCGGGAGTTGGTGATGGGCAGGGAGGCCTGGCTTGCTGCAATTCATGGGGTCGCAAAGAGTCGGATACGACTGAGTGACTGAACTGAACTGAAGTGATTATATACATGTGTGTGTGTATATCAGTTCAGTTCAGTTCAGTTGCTCACTCGTGTCCGACTCTTTGCTATCCCATGAACCACAGTACGCTAGGCCTCCCTATCCATCACCAACTCTGGAGTCTACCCAAACCCATGTCCATTGAGTCGGTGATGCCATCCAACTATCTCATCCTCTGTCGTCCCCTTCTCCTCCTGCCCTCAATTTTCCCAGCATCGGGGTTTTCTCAAATGAGTCAGCTCTTCGCTTTCAGGTGGCCAAAGTATTGTGGTTTCAGTTTCAACATGAGTCCTGCCAATGAACATCCAGGACTGATCTCCTTGCAGTCCAAGGGACTCTCAAGAGTCTTCTCCAACACCACAGTTCAAAAACATCAATTCTTCGGCGCTTAGCTTTCTTCACAGTCCAACTCTCACATCCATAAATGACCACTGGGAAAACCATAGCCTTGACTAGACTGACCTTTTTTGACAAAGTAATACCTCTGCTTTTTAATATGCTATGTTGGTCATAACTTTCCTACCAAGGAGTAAGCGTCTTTTAATTTCATGGCTGCAGTCACCATCTGCAGTGATTTTGGAGGTCCCCAAAATAAAGTCTGACACTGTTTTCACTGTTTCCCCATCTATTTCCCATGAAGTGATGGGACCGGATGCCATGATCTTCGTTTTCTGAATGTTGAGCTTTAAGCCAGCTTTTTCACTCTCCTCTTTCACTTTCAGCAAGAGGCTCTTAAGTTCCTCTTCGCTTTCTGCCATAAGGGTGGTGTCATCTGCATATCTGAGGTTATTGATATTTCTCCCGGCAATCTTGATTCCAGCTTGTGTTTCTTCCAGTCCAGCGTTTCTCATGATGTACTCTGCATATAAGTTAAATAAACAGGGTGACAATACACAGCCTTGACGTGCTCCTTTTCCTATTTGGAACCAGTCTGTTGTTCCATGTCCAGTTCTAACTGTTGCTTCCTGACCTGCATACAGATTTCTCAAGAGGCAGATCAGGTGGTCTGGTATTCCCATCTCTTTCAGAATTTTCCACAGTTTATTGTGATCCACACAGTCAAAGGCTTTGGCATAGTCAATAAAGCAGAAATAGATATTTTTCTGAAACTCTCTTGCTTTTTCGATGATCCAGCGGATGTTGGCAATTTGATCTCTGGTGTGTGTATATGTATGTGTATATATACATATATATATATATGTGTGTGTGTGTGTATATACATCTATTTGTGTGTTTGTATTATATGTGTGTATGTGGGCATGTGTCTATACACACACAAATAATGTAATATCTAGAGCAACCACAAAAAAACTATGCAAAGAGTTATACTCAAAAATATTGCAGACAAATAAAAATGAAATTCCAAGGGACAGTTGGAAGGGAAAAATAAAATAAAGAGAACAAAGAGAAAATGAGAAATAAAATTGAAAATGTAAGTCCTAATATACCAATAGGTAGATGAGATATAAAGTATACAAATATACCAATAAGAGGCAAAGACTGACAGAATAATTTTAAAAATATAAAATTCAATGGAGTCTTATAAATAAGGCTGCTAGAGCAATTGGGCCATTGGACATTCATAGACAAAACAAATAAGCACAAAATCTTATAGAAAAACATTATCTTCAAGAACTATGGTGAGGCAAAGAGTTCTTAAACTTGATGTCAAAACTACAGCCCATAAAAGGAGATATTGATAGACTATACTTCACCAAAATAAATAGATTTTACTCTGTGAAAGACTGTGTTAAGAGGATAAGGATATGAGCTACAGTGACAGAAAACATCAAATTACAACTAGCATCTAGAAAGATAAAGAATTCTCAAGACTCAGTGTTAAAAAAGAAAATAAAAAAGAAAACAATAATCCAGTTTTATACACAAAGATACAGACAGTTCACCAAAGAAGATAGATATACAAGTGCAAATAAACATGAAAAAATGATCAAAATCTTTTCCTAAAACATCACTATACACCAGTCAGAATGGCTGAAGTCAAAAAATAAAGATAACTCTAAACACTGATAAGAATGTGGAGGAAATACATTACAAATACTTTTCTACTGAAAATGTAAAATGGTACAGCCACTCTGGAAAATCATTTGGTAGTTTCTTAATAAAACTGAACATTCAACTACCATATGACCCAGAAATTTCACTCCTGAGGATTTATCCCAGAGAAATGAGGCTTAAAATGAAGACACAAGACTGTATATGAATGTTTATAGTGTATTCATAACACTTCAAAACCTGAAGCAACCCAGATGTATTTCAATAAGTGAATGTTTAAATAAATTATGGCACACTGATATCATAAAATAAAAAATATATATATAATTCACATATATGCTGTATACAAGAAACTCATCAAGTATAATGATATAGGTAGGTTGATAGTAAAAGGATAGAAAAGACTTATCATGCAAATATTATTCAAAAGTAAGGAGTGTCTGCTGCTGCTGATGCTAAGGCGTTTCAGTTGTGTCTGACTCTGTGTGACCCCATAGACGGCAGCCCACCAGGCTCCCCGTCCCTGGGATTCTCCAGGCAAGAACACTGGAGTGGGTTGCCATTTCCTTCTCCAATGCAGGAAAGTGAAAAGTAAAAGTGAAGTCGTTCAGTCATGTCTAACTCTTAGCGACCCCATGAACTGCAGCCCACCAAGCTCCTCTATGCATGGGATTCTCCAGGCAAGAATACTGGAGTGGGTCACCATTGCCTCCTCCGAAGGAGTGTCTATCTGATATCATAGAGTTAACTTCAGAGCATAGAAAATTAATGGATACAGAGATGATCATTACCTAATGATAGAAGTGCTAGTCAATCAAGAAGACACAGCAATCCTAAATGGATTTATATAAAACAAAACTAAAAATATATAAAGTAAAACCCAATAAATCTGAAGGAGGAAATAAACAAGTCCACAATTATAGCTGGAGACTTTTAGCACCCACCTTTCAACATCTGATAGACTAACTAGGCAGAAAACCAGTAGAGATATAGAAGAATTCAACAACAACAAAAAAATCAACTGACAGAATCTAATATTATTAGATTGCTTCTGGAGAAGGGCATGGCAACCCACTCCAGCATTCTTGCCTGGAGAATCCCATGGACAGAAGAGCTGGGTGGGCTACAGTCCACGGGGTTGCAAAGAGTTAGACACGACTGAAGCAGCTTAGCACGCACACAGACTGCTTCACCCAACAATCTTTTCAACTGCCAAAGGAACATATACCAAGGTAGACCATATCCTGGTCTGTAAGCATGTGTGCTAAGTCGCTTCAGTCGTGTCCAACTCTGTGCGACCCCATAGACGGCAGCCCACCAGGCTTCCCCATCCCTGGGATTCTCCAGGCAAGAACACTGGAGTGGGTTGCCATTTCCTTCTCCAACGCATGAAAGTGAAAAGTGAAAGGGAAGTGGCTCAGTCGTGTTCGACTCTTCGTGACCCCATGGACTGCAGCCAACCAGGCTCCTCCTTCCATGGGATTTTCTAGGCAAGAGTACTGGAGTGGGTGCCATCGCCTTCTCCGTAAGCATGCCTAAGTGGATTTAAAGGAATGGAAATAATATGACCACAATGCAATCAAACTATAAATTAGTAATGGGAAACAATAGGAAAGTCTCCAAACACTTAGAAGCTACAAAACATATTTTTAAATAATCATAGGTCAAAGCAGAAGTCTTAAGGGAACTTTAAAGTGTGTTTATTTAACTGAATAAACATCAAATGAAAATATAACATCAAAATTTGTGGGACAGAAAATAATAATGAAAGGGATACTATAGCATTAAATGCTTATGTTACAAAAGAGAAAACATTTCAAATCAATAATCTGAGCTCCTAGCAGGAACACAGAATAAATGTAATATTTTAAATCAATTATAGCTCATTAAAAATTAAAGAAATTTCCAGCCTAAAAAAAGAATCCAGAAAAAGAAGAGCAAAATAATCCCAACACAGGAAGGAAAGAAGGAAATACCAGAGTATATAAGATGAAAACATCAAAACAACAGAAAAAAATCATGAAACAAAAAGATGGCTCTTTGATAAAATCAATAAAAGTGATGACCTTCTAGCAAGACTGACCAATATAAAAGAGAGAAGATACAAATGACAAATACCAGGGATCAAGTTGACCCTACAGACATTAAAAGGATTAGGAGGGAATGTTACAACACATTTAGGCAAAATGAACCAATTCTTCAAAAAGCATAAACAACCACAACTTAACCAATAAAATTAGTGGAGGATAGACATATAAATCAATGAAATAGAATATAGAACCCAGAACTGAGCCACACAAATATGCCCAACTGGTTTTGATTAATGTGTTGCAGTTCAATACTGGATATTTCATTTTTTTCAACAAATGATGCTAGACAATTGAACATGTAAAGGCAAAAAATAAATCTTGACTTAAACCTCACATCTTACGCAAAACATTGTGCAAATAGATCATGGATTTATTTTCCAAATGCAATTGCCCTCCTGGGAGCTTATTCTAGAAGAATGCAAATTTGTGTTCACACAAAATCATGTACACAGATGTTCATAGCAGCTTTATATATAATAGCCACAGGCTGGAAACAGCCCATATGTTCAATAGGTGAATGGTTAAACCAATTGTGGTACATCCATAACATGCAACGCTGCTCAGCAATAAAAAGGAACAAACTACTGATACACACACAATATTTAAAGTACTAACTGGCTTATTCTTACTGACTTGTTTCTACCATTTCTCTTTTATGAGGATGTTCCGATTTGTGGGTTTTCTGTTTTTCTTTTCCTTTTCTGTGAGTAGCTCAGTTTCCTTCAGATTTTCTTCCCGAGAATTCTCTTAGGCTGAGATCAGAATTATAATTAAAAGTATTTAGCATGGGCTTCCCTGGTGGCTTAGAGGATAAAGCGTCTGCCCACAATGCGGGAGATCTGGGTTCGATCCCTGGGTACGGAAGATCCCCTGGAGAAGGAAATGGCAACCCACTCCAGTACTCTTGCTTGGAAAATCCCATGGATGGAGGAGCCTGATAGGCTATAGTTCATGGGGTTGCAAAGAGTCGGACATGACTGAGCGACTTCACTTCACTTCACCATGATAATGGGCACTATGAAATCATAAAAGATGCTAGATCTAACAGGGTTGATATGAAAAATATTTAACAATTGATATGGCATAGATAATAAGTAATCTATAAAGAAGCTGGCTTAATCAGAATCAATACTAAGTGTGATAAATCTATATGGATGTACTAGCATGCTCTGGATAAGTAAAAACTTTTACTGGTGCTGTGTGCTTAGTCACTCAGTCAGGTAAATTTCTCCATAGATAATTCACATTTGATTTTTCTAGGTGGCTGGGGACAAGACTGTTCAAGGTCACCTTTAAATTACATTTTTTGCCTTGAGGTTTATCTATTTCTGCTTTATTGACTATGCCAAAGCCTTTGACTGTGTGGATCACTATAAACTGTGGAAAATTCTGAAATAGATGGGAATACCAGACCACCTGACCTGCCTCTTGAGAAATCTGTATGCAGGTCAGGAAGCAACAGTTAGAACTGGACATGGAACAACAGACTGGTTCCAAATAGGAAAAGGAGTACGTCAAGGCTGTATATTGTCACACTGCTTATTTAACTTCTATGTAGAGTGCATCATGAGAAACGCTGGACTGAAACACAAGCTGGAATCAAGATTGCTGGGAGAAATATCAATAACCTCAGATATGCAGATGACACCACCTTTATGGCAGAAAGTGAAGAGGAACTAAGAAGCCTCTTGCTGAAAGTGAAAGAGGAGAGTGAAAAAGTTGGCTTAAAGCTGAACATTCAGAAAATGAAGATCATGGCACCCAGTCCCATCACTTCATGGGAAATAGATGGGGAAACAGTGGAAACAGTGTCAGACTTTATTTTTCTGGGCTCCAAAATCACTGCAGATGGTGACTGCAGCCATGAAATTAGAAGACGCTTACTCCTTGGAAGGAAAGTTATGACCAACCTAGATAGCATATTCAAAAGCAGAGACATTACTTTGCAAACAAAGTTCAGTCTAGTCAAGGCTATGGTTTTTCCTGTGGTCATGTATGGATGTGAGAGTTGGACTGTGAAGAAGGCTGAGCACTGAAGAATTGTGAAGTGAAGGAAAAAAAAAAAAAGAATCAGGGCTTCTTTGGTGGCTCAGTGGTCAAGAATCCACCTGCCAATGCAGGAGACACGTGTTCAATCCCTGGTTTGGAAAGATCACATGCCAGGGAGCAACTAAAATCCTACACAACTATTGAGACTGTGCTCTAGAGCCTGGGAGCTGCATCTACTGATCCACATGCCACACCTACTAAAGCCCACACACCCTAGAGCCCGTGTTCCACAAGTGAGAAACCTGTGCACTGCAGCTAGAGAGTAGCCCTTGCTGTCTGCGACTAGAGAAAATCCTGTGCAGCAGCGAAGACCCAGGGCAGCCAAAAATAAACAAGTTTTTATTTTAAAGAAATTGGATTACATTCATAATGAGAATTTGAAAAGAATACAAATACACATGCACACACACACACACACACACATATATGGAATAAAATGAAACCTCTGGCTTTCTGACATACCAGCATAAGTCTTCAGTAAATGTGATATATCCTCTCTAAAATAAAGAACATTTTTCTAAAGTTCAATTTGAAAATGGAAAAAGAGGTTATGATCAATGTATGGTGGGTAATTATTGCATTTGCTTTATTTTATATCCATGACACTTAAAGGACTAATAAAGACGTAGCGCACAATATTTTCTTTTTACATTTCTGCTATGAAATCACAATGAAAGCGGATGATACCTCATTCGACTGTTTTGAACATTTTTCTTAAAGCTCTCTTGTTGCTTAAGTTTTCCCCTGACCATTGTCTCTAGAATAGGATTAAGTTAAATAGCCTAAAAGTTGCTCTTCGTCTTCCGATTTAAGTGCATTTTTTAAACACTTGCACTAAAGCCATCTTAGAAAGAAATGAGACAAAACAAGGTGATCAGTCTTACATAAGGCCAGAAAAAAAATCTGTTTATTATGGATTGGGCTAGATATTAGATTTCTTTATATTGGACTCTAATAAATTTCAACTTGCCATTATTTTCATTTCTGAAATGGGGACTGTAATGTTTGAATCCCTGGTTTCTCAAACAGTTCTCAATCTGTGAATGTTGAACCTCTCCAAGGAACTATCAGTAGGTTTGGTCATAAATCACAGAGTCTTCTGTTTACCCCTATGACTGATCTCTAAAAACAGGATCAATGCATTTCATTCCTGAAACCTGAAAACAAGTATCTATGAAAGTGTGGAGAAAGAAAAACATTTTTTAAAGGTCAAACTTTAATTCACCTTGGTTCCCAGAAACCATCCTTTTAGCTTTTTGATGAAAACAATTTCATAGTCCTTGATGATGACATTCTAACAATCTTGTAGTCAGGGGCATTAAAGCTAGTTATATGCTCGTTTTTATTCTAACATTTTTAGCTCCCCTAAGGCAACATCTCCCTTTCCAAACCCAGGAATAAATATAACATCGGATCAATTTCTTCAGTATAGGTTCTCATATAAATACTAATGTGAGTGTGTGTTTAGACTGTAACTTCTACCAAAAAGTAGCATCATTTCCCAGATATGTGTGTCATACCTAAAATATAAGCAATAAGAAGAAAGCATACTTTTATTCTATTTCACTGCTTTTCTTGGTACCTTCCATGACAATTATGTTGTAAATATTGCAATTCATCTGTGTAAAATATCAGCAAAATTATACTTTCAACATGAAATCTAAAAAAAACTTTATATTTTTACTACCTTAAAATGTGTGCCTTATCCCAGAAACCCCCATTTTCCAAAATACGCAATTTGAAGAAATTGCACTGACAACTTCTTACACAAAAAAACTTTTATGAATGCAAACTTTGAGTGATTTTTCTGGTTCATCTAATTTATTTAAATTAGCTTTATTTAATTTCACATACAGATGTTCTGTGCCCTAAACATAGCCCAAGGGACTATTTAAAGTGTTTGAGTCTAAATGTCATGTTTTATTACTATGTAATATGTAGCAAACCACAAAATTTTGTTGTTGTTGTTCACTGGGTAGTACTTCCAAAATTCAGCAATATTTCTCTTGCTTTTTCTTAGTTAGGATAATAGTTATAACATGACAAGCTAAATGTAAGTAGAGCTGATTTTCATCTGAACATCATTCCTGCCATTACTCAAGTTACAGCAATATCCTTATTCAGGGAGGTCTGAATAAGAATAATTAAAATTACCATCTATAAGTAGGGTTTCCAAAATATATCATGACCCAGATTTCTATCTGGTTCTCTAGACCTGCCTATCCAACGTCAACGGAATGTCTCCTCTTAAAGAGACCACATATCCAAAGGGAATTATCTTTCAACCAGCTCATTTTGCACTGTCCTAACATCATATGACGAACTTAGACAGCATATTAAAAAGCAGAGACATTACTTTGTCAACAAAGGTCAGTCTAGTCAAGGCTATGGTTCTTCCAGTGGTCATGTATGGATGTGAGAGTTGGACTATAAAGAAAGCTGAGCACAGAATTGATGCTTTTGAACTGTGGTGATGGAGAAGACTCTTGAGAGTCCCTTGGACTGCAAGGAGATCCAACCAGTCCATCCTAAAGGAGATCAGTCCTGGTTATTGGAAGGACTGATGCTGAACCTGAGACTCCAATACTTTGGCCACCTGATGCGAAGAGCTGACTCATTGGAAAAGACCCTGATGCTGAGAGGGATTGGGGGCAGGAGGAGAAGGGGATGACAGAGGATGAGATGGCTGGATGGCATCACTGACTCGATGGACGTTTGTTTGAGTGAAC
>NW_011495023.1:13023505-13032793 GCF_000754665.1 Bison bison bison
TGGCATCTGGTCCCATCACTTCATGGCAAATAGGATGGGGAAACAGTGGAACAGTGTCAGACGTTTATTTTGGGGGCTCCAAAATCACTGCAGATGGTGACTGCAGCCATGAAATTAAAAGACGCTTACTCCTTGGAAGGAAAGTTATGACCAACCTAGATAGCATATTGAAAAGCAGAGATATTACTTTGCCAACAAAGGTCCGTCTAGTCAAGGCTATGGTTTTTCCAGTGGTCATATATGGATGTGAGAGTTGGACGTTGAAGAAGGCTGAGTGCCAAAGAATTGATGCTTTTGAACTGTGGTGTTGGAGAAGACTCTTGAGAGTCCCTTGGACTGCAAGGAGATCCAACCAGTCCATTCTGAAGGAGATCAGCCCTGGGATTTCTTTGGAAGGAATGATGCTAAAGCTGAAACTCCAATACTTTGGCCACCTCATGCAAAGAGTTGATACACTGGAAAAGAGTCTGATGCTGGGAGGAATTGGGGGCAGGAGGAGAAGGGGACGACAGAGGATGAGCTGGCTGGATGGCATCACTGACTCGATGGACGTTTGTTTGAGTGAACTCCGGGAGTTGGTGATGGACAGGGAGGCCTGGCATGCTGCGGTTCATGGGGTCACAGTCAGACATGACTGAGCAACTAAACTGAACTGAACTGAACATCATCAAATGGGGCTTCAGTTACTGTTTAGACTGCTGCTATTAAAAGATTGTGGGGACAAGATAGCTTAGACTTGACATCATGTCTACCCTTATACAGGCTTCCTGGATGGCTCAGCAGGTAAAGAATTCACCTGCAATGTAGGAGACACAGGAGATGCTGGTTTGATCCCTGGCTAGGCAAGATTCCCTGATGAAGGAAATGACAACTCACTGCAGTATTCTTGCCTGAAAAATCCCATGGACAGAGGAATCTGGTGGGCTCCAGTCCAAACAATTGCAAAGAGTCATACATGACTGAGCAATTAAGCACACAAGCACACTACCCTTACACAGAATCAACTTCCAGTTTGGCACAAAAGAGCTTAGATTCTGGAATCAGTTACTCTCGGCTTGAATCCCATCTCTATTGTTATTAACCAAGTCAAGTCAGGTGGATAATTTTTTCAAGCCTCGGTTTCCTCTTCTACAATAAAAATGTCATCAAATTTCCCAATAATAACTAGAAAACCCAAAAAGAAAATATATGTGAAGGTGTTGTATTAAGCAAAAGGCTTCATGTAAATGTTAACTTGCATTGGCATATTCCTAAAGAATTCAACAAGGGGGATAGACCTACAGACAAAGTAAATAATTTTTATTTATGAAATAATAGTATACAAGCCACCAGTACTAAGTAGCCACACAATGAAATCTGGTTCTCTGAAAACTCTTTAGGACATGCCCAAATCTAGTGCCAAATAACCACATGGAGGGTGGATGGACTCGTGAATCAAGTGAAAATGAGGTTTCAGCAACACTTAACCCCTGGACAAACTATCTTTAGAAAAAGAAAGTTATTTTTCCTAGTGAAACAGCTGACCCTCCAACAAGGTTTAAAGGTTTAAAGTAGGCTCACAGATTTTTTTTTTTTTTCCACTAACTACATACTATAGTACTAGGTGATCTGTGGTTGGTTGAATCTGTGGATGCAGAACTTCATATAAGGAGGGTCCTCTGTAAAGTTATACACAGATTTTTAACTACATAGAGGGCTGGTGCCCCAAGCACCAGGTGCTCAAGGGTCAACTGTATATGGATATTTTTTTGGGGGGACGGGTGCACCACATAGCTTGTGGAACCTTAGTTTCCCAACCAGGGATGGAACCTGTGTCCCCTACAGTGAAAGTGCGGTGTCCTAACCACTAGACAGCCAGAGAATTCCCTGGATCTTTTTAGGTTAGTAGAAATTAATGAACAATTGACTTGTATTAAAACAGAAATCAAAAGGATTACTTCCCTGATTTAAAACTAGGATATGGCTTAAGAATGTCAGAAAATCCATGGCCAAGATGTGACTATCCTATCTTTTGTTTCCCCAAAGAATCTTCCAGTACAATTACATGTACATGAGAGTCTGTCATCAGTTCTGCTCTATTATTATTATTATGCTGCCAAATCAGCCCAGAAGTTTACCTCCTCACGCCATAAGGTGGGTGTAAGCATTTTATCCCTGAGAGTATGATTTCTATCACGACTGTTTCTAAAATGGAAGATCTGCCGAGTCCCCTGATGACCTAGTCTTAGCCTGTTTCGCCATCCCTAAAGCATGAGAAACCTGTACATCCAAATGGCATTACTCTGATCACAGCATCATCACTCCAATATGCCACATACAGTCACTGAGTCTTTTCCACTTTGAAAAAGTAACTAATGGCAGTATCTGAGAGGAAAATTTTAATCTTCTTTTCTTCCCAATGAAGCCATCCAAGGTCGCCTGTGCTATGCATTCAAATGCTCATTTCACATATACACCCCAAACATCTGCAACGTCCAATTTTCATTGCACTGACATTGAACTTGTTTGTACAGCCAGTTTAATCTCATGTTCAAACCTTTATCCCTCCACACAGTTGAGGGCTGACAGTTTTATCTCCTCATCACATTATGTCAGTCCTTTGCAAGCAAGATGTAGTGAGTACCTGAACGTCTTGGGGATAATTATTCTTCCAATAATTTACCACACTAATGATATTTTCCCAGTTTTTTATGGTGCAAGTGTTTTATGCTTCATTAGTTTGCACTTAGTCTTTTCTTAAATACTTTTTCCCTCCTGTCTGAGATTTTACAGGTCTATTACTTGTATTATTCCTATGAAGAATGTGTTCTTCTCTGAAAGAACGAAAATGATTAAGGCAATACCGAAAAGGCCAGGTGCTGGCCTTTATAAGAGAAAAAAAAAATACTATAAAACTTGGTTTTGTGTCTTTGCGAGAATAGGAGGTTACATAATAAGTAGAGTGAGGTTAGTTAAGGAGTATGTGTCCCAAGGGTGTATATCAACCAAATGACTGTGATAGACCAGAGCGTCTTTAAGAGAGAGACTAGACCACACAATCAGGTTCCCTCTACAAAGCTTGGAGATCTGTACTACCAATCTGCGATTCCTATAGGATCCAAGTTCTCTAGGTTGAGAGAGTAGGCAGAGCAGGTCAGCATATCAACATAAGATGAAGCTATTATAACTGTTTTCATCTGTTATAGTTTTGCCATTTCTAGAATGTTATATAAGTTGAATCATATGACATTGCCTAGGGAGTCTGACTTACTTTACTTAGAAAAATGCACTTAAGATTGATACATGTTGTTGCATGAAACAGAAGTGTTTTCCTTTTCTAAAAAATTTTTCTGACCATACCTTATGCCATGTGGGGTCTTAGTTCCCTGAACAGGGATGGAACCTGCGCCCCCTGAATTGGTAGCACAGAGTCTTAACCACTGGACCCCCAGGGAAGTCCCAGAAGTGTTTTTTCTTTCTGTTGTTGAGCTGTTTCCTTCTGTGAACACGAATGCACCACATTTTGTTTTCCATTCATTTGTGAAAGGCGTCTTGTCTGTTTCCAAGTTTTCACAGTCATGAATTATACTGCTACAAAAATTTCTATGGAGGTTTTTGTGAGGAAATAAGCTTTCACTTCACTTAGGCAAATATATAGAAGTAGGATTGCTGGTATGGTAAGTACATATTTAACCTTATAAGAAACAGTCAAAATGTTTTTCAAAGTGGCTTTACCCTTTCCCATTCTAACAGCAATGAGTAACAGTTTTATTGCTCTGTATTCTCATTAGAATTTGATAATGTCAATTTCTTTTAAAAAATATGACCACTCTAGGATAGAAAAATTGTGATCACACACACAATGAAATATTATCCAGTCTTAAAAAGGAGATCTTGCCATTTGTGAAAATGTGTATGAACCTGGAGGGCATTATACTAAGTGAAATAAACCAGACAGAGAAAAATATTGAACTATCTCATTTATATACATAATCTAAACATATTAAATACATAGTTTCAGGGAATAGAATGGTGCTTCCCAGGGGCTGGGTGGGATGGGAAAGGGTGAGGTACTGGTCAAAGAGTACAACGTTGAATTCATGTAGGATGAGTAAATCTAGAGAGTTAATGTACAGCATGATAAATAGAGTTGGTAATACTGTATTAGATACTCAAACTTTACTTAATGAGTGAATTTCAGGTACTTTCACCACACACACCAAAAACAGTACCTATGTAAGAAGACAGACATGTTAATTAGCTCGATGGTAGTAATCATTTCATTTTGTATATGCATACAATGCAGTTTATTTAAAATTTTTAGCCATTCCAGTGGGTATATAGTAGAACTTTATGGAGTTCATGTATATTTCTCCAAAGATTAATGGTGTTGAGCATCTTTTTACATGCTTCTTTGCCATCAGTATATCTTCCTTGGTAAAGTGTCTGTTCAGATCTTTTTCCATTTATCAGCCATTTGCTTATTGTTGAGTTTTAAGGGTTCTTTATATATTCTGGATAAAAGTCCATTAAAGTTTTTATGATTTGAAAATATATTCTCCTGTTTGTATCTTTTCATTGTGTTAATAGCATCTTTCATGATGTGATAGTTTTTAATTTTGATATAATTTGATATATCAATTTTTTCATGGCTTGTAGTTTTGAAGCAGTGTCTAAAAATTCATGACCAAAATCAAGGTCATGTAAATTCTTATCCCATGCTTTCTTCTAGAAGTTTCATCATTTTATGTTGTATATTTAGGGTTATAATCAATTTGAGTTAATATTTGCATTCAGTGTGAGATTTATATCAAGGTTTATTTTTCTGCTTATGGATGTCTAGTAATTTTCCAGCTCCATATGTTAAAAGGATTGTCCTTTCTTCATTGAGTTGCCTTTGCACTTTTGTCAAAAATTAGTTGACTCTATTTGTATAGGTTTATTTCTGGACTTTCTTTTGCATTGCATAGATTGATATACCTATCTTTTTGCCAAAACTACACTGTTTTGGTCACTGTACTTTTCATTAAGTCTTAAAATCAGGGAACAACTGTAGGTCCTGCTTCCAGGCACTTTGTGTCCTCTGACTTTGTGGGTTTTTTTTTTTTTTTAATTATTATGAGTCTTTCAATTCCTTTCCCTTTCTGTGTAAATTTTAGAATCAACTTGCTATTAACTGCAAAAGATCTTATTGGCATTTTGATTATGATTGAGAGTTGAATCTATCGATCAAATTGGGGAGAACTGACATCTCATCAATATAGAATCTTTCAATCCATAAGCATGTGAAATCTACTTGTATACATGTTTCATTTGTTTCATTAGTGATCTATCATTTTCAGCATATGGACGCTGCACATATTTGGTTAAATATTTCATTGCTTTGAGTCTTATTGTAAATGAGATTGTTTTTCAAATTCCAGATATTCATTTCTAGCATATATGTATGCTGGATTGGTATTAGTATATTGTCTTTGCATTCTGTGACATTTTAAAGGTCAATTTTTTAGGATTTTCTATATAGATTATATTGGCTAAAAAATCCTGTTATTCACCTTACAAAATCATACTCAAACTCCAAGCTCTACTCCATGAAAGAAAACTAATTCCTCCAATTACTTCACCTACAGCACCTTGCTCACATCTATTTCTGTGCTTACTCTATAATGTAATTATTTATTTACTTGTTTTTCTCCTCCCCTCAATGGCTGATTTCTGGAGGCAGATCAACTATTGCTGCCTTTTCATTCCAAGCACTTATTAAAGTTTCAAAAACACTGGAGGAATGAATTACATGTTTATTTAATGAAGAATGGAGAAAAGAAGTCAAGGAAGGAAGAAAGGAGGGAGGAAAAAAGCACTTAAGATCTCAAATTAATGAACTATTAATCAGATGTGCGATAAAAACCAAACCCACAGCTTTTTTTCCAGTATTCATCTATTACTCTTCATCAGCCTTACTTTACCAGGGCTTTAAAGAGGGGAGATGGACATTAAACTTGCCAACTAAATGCCTGCATCTTTTCTAGTTTAAACCATTTCATTCTGGCAACTTGATATGTCTGAGTCAATGTTCAATCTTTCAGATGTTTTCCTATATTCTTCTCTTTCCCAAATTTGCACCTGGGTGAAGACAGGACACACAGGTCCTCTTGCTGAAGGGGGCCTGGGATCCAAGCACAGTGACTTCAGGCTGTTATTGTTCATTTTTGGCCTCTTCTGCAATGGCCTTTCGTTGCCTGGTGGTGTTACTCTTCTGGTATCAACTACTGAAGTCTTGAACAATGTCTGTGATTAAAAGTCTAAGGTCTGTACTTTCTGTTGGCTTGGTTGGTCAGGATTTAGGGCTCTCCTTTGATTTAATCCCAACTCAAGACTTTCTGGCAATAAAGACTCTTCTAATAATTCAAATATATTCTCTTTCAGGGCTCTGGTTGAGGCAGCATGCACCCCAACAATCCCTGCAGGGGTGACCCCATCCCTTGCCTTTGGTTGCTTTATGAAAGGTCCAACATCCTACTCTTCACTTTTCTCTACCCCACAGGTTACACTGGGTACATCTGCATTCTTTCTACATTACCTGGGAGCCAAGGGTCTCAGGAGGTCTCCTCTCTGCCTACTCACGGTCTATAGGATGTCTGTGTAGATTCATTGAGCATGGTAGCCTCCTCTTGAGACTGGGTGAGAATACCACGTTTGTACAGTTCCATGTGGGGCATTTTAATAACATTTTGGAACTAGAAGAATATACTTCAGAAGGAAATGGGTGTTCATCTTTCTGAACAGATTATTTTAAATTTATTTGGCAATATTAGCCCCTCTCTGCCCAACTCTGGCACAAAGTACAATGAAAATGTAACCTGATGCAATAAGACCTAGTAGGGCAAGGACCCAGCTAATGAAGCAAGTGAAAAAAGTACTCTAGCTCCCCACCATAATGCAGATGTGGTGGAAGCTATAAATATGGGAATACTTATTTGGAACTATGTTTTCTCCTTCACTTGTTGCATTGGATTTCAAATTGGCCCACATTAGCAGTTATACAAAACACCCTACTTTAGCCACATCTTACTAATGACCCCACTGTATGGTATGCAAATTTATAATAGTCAGTGATCCACATTCTGAGGGTTAAATTCATAGATTTTTCCCCCCAAGCTAATATATAAATATAATCATGTTCAAGTAGCTCATAGTCATCTCCTATTACACTGTATGATAAATAATAATGATTTCTATATTTTCATGTACTCTCTGGATTCTATTACTGAAAACTAAAGATGAAACTAAAAATAAAATTACTGTATGATCCAGCAATCCATCCCACTCATGGGCATATACTCAGAAAAAACTATATCTCCAAAATCTATTTGTATACACATTTCATTCCTTTCATTAGTGTTCTATCGTTTTCAGCATTTGGACACTGCACATATTTGGTTAAATATTTCACTGTTGTGAGTTTTACTGTAAATGAGATTGTTTTTCAAATTCTAGATACACTGCACCACTATTTACAACAGACAGAACATGGAAGCAACCTAAAGGTCTATTGACAGAGGACTGGATAAAGAAGATGTGGCACATATATACAATGTAATATTACTCAGCCATAAAAAGAAACAAAATTATGCCATTTGCAGAGATGTAGATGGACCTATAGACTGTCATACAAAGTAAAGTAAGCCAGAAAAACAAATTATCATATATTAACATATATATGTGAAATCTAGAAAAATGCTACAAATGAATCTATTTGCAAAGCAGAAAGAGCTATAAACATAGCAAACACATGGATGCTAAGAGGGGAAGGGGAAGTGGGATGAATTGGGAGACTGGGAGTGACATATATACACTACTGATACTGTGTATAAAAGATAACCAATGAGAACCTACTGTATAACACAGGGAACTCTACTCAGTGCTCCATGGTGACCTAAGAGTGTTAGTCACTCAGCTGTGTCTGACTCTTTGTGACCCCATGAACTATAGCCTGTCCGGCTCCTTTGTCGATGGAATTCTCCAGGCAAGAACACTGGAGTAGGTTGCCCTTCCCTTCTCCAGAGGATCTTTGCAACCAGGGATTGAACCCGGGTCTCCTGCATTTCAGACAGACTCTGACCTAAATGGGAAGGAAATCCACAAAAGAAGGGGTATATGTATACGTATAGCTGATTCACTTTGCTGAACAGCAGAAACTAACACAACACCATAAAGCAACAAGACTCCGATAAAATTTTTAAAAATTAAAAAAAAAGTAAAATGGGGAGGAGGGGAAGGGAGAGTGTGAGAACATGTCCAGAGATGCAAGCTGATGGAAGAAGTGCTGAAGAAGGAGATGAACTCCTGATTCACACTGACTTCTCAGTTCTTCCATGACACTCCAAGGACTGCAACTGTAGAACTCCAAAGGGAGCTACTCCTCAAAGATAATAGAAGAAAATTCTTGAGAGGACAAGTGGGATAGGAAACAGGAAAACATACAGAATAGGGAATGAGCAATATATCCTTCAGAGACAGAGAAATAGGAAATGCAGCTAAAAGTGGCTAAGACTATGTGCTCCCAATGAGGAGGCCAGGGATCATTACATGGTCAGGGAAATAGACTCCACATGCTACAATTAAGACCTGGTGCCAAGAGCAGCCAAATAAATATGGAAATTTTAAAAAAGAGTTAAGGAGCTGGGCTTCCTGATAAATACAGAGCTTACGGAAAACTAGCAGAATGATCAACTACTAATGATATGAGAAAGGATGACCAAGAGTATGGTGAATGAACTCTGAACTGGAAACTGGAACACCATCTTTCCAATGTGCAATGAAACCACTCTGAAATCTGGAGCAAATCCATCTCTGGGTCCTCTGTTATAATTAGATTATTACTTCTGTGCTGATGATTTTTAAATTATCTTCATAGTATGAATTGTCTTCATATTTATGAGTGTTGCTTTTATATTTGAACATGTATATGACAAAAATAATTTAAAATATACTAGAATGGAGCAGAGAAATATCAATAACCTCAGATATGCAGATGACACCACCCTTATGGCAGAAAGTGAAGAACTGAAAAGCCTCTTGATGAAAGTAAAAGAGGAGAGTGAAAAAGTTGGCTTAAAGCTCAACATTCAGAAAATGAAGATCATGGCATCTGGTCCCATCACTTCATGGCAAATAGATGGGGAAACAGTGGAAACAGTGTCAGACTTTATTTTGGGGGGCTCCAAAATCACTGCAGATGGTGACTGCAGCCATGAAATTAAAAGACGCTTACTCCTTGGAAGGAAAGTTATGACCAACCTAGATACT
>NW_011495023.1:13032893-13067740 GCF_000754665.1 Bison bison bison
GAGATCAGCCCTGGGATTTCTTTGGAAGGAATGATGCTAAAGCTGAAACTCCAATACTTTGGCCACCTCATGCAAAGAGTTGATACACTGGAAAAGAGTCTGATGCTGGGAGGAATTGGGGGCAGGAGGAGAAGGGGACGACAGAGGATGAGCTGGCTGGATGGCATCACCGACTCAATGGACATGAGTTTAGGTGAACTCCAGGAGTTGGTGATGGACAGGGAGGCCGGGCGTGCTGCAATTCATGCGGTTGCAAAGAGTCAGACACGACTGAGCAACTGAACTGAACTGAACTGAGAATGGAGCAGACCTGGGTATGGCATAAGCCCTCTTGGAGGAGGTCGCCATTAACCCCACCTTAGAGCTGCTAGAACTTACTCAGGACTGGGGAAACAGACTCTTGGAGGGCACAAACAAAACCTTGTGTGCACCAGGACCGAGGAGAAAGGAGCAGTGGCCCCACAAGAGACTGACCTAGACTTGCCCGTGAGTGTCCAGGAGTCTCTGACGGAGGCAAGGGTCAGCAGTGGCCTGCTGCAGGGTCAGGGGCACTGAATGAAGCAGTGTGTGCATGGAACCTTTTGAAGGAGGTCACCATTATCTTCATTACCTCCATCACAGTTTGGCCTCAATCAAACAACAGGGAGGGAACACAGCCCCGCCCAACAACAGAAAATTGGATTAAAGATTTACTGAGCACAGCCCTGGCCATCAGAACAAGGCCCAGTTTCCCCCTCAGTCATTCTCTCCCATTAGGAAGCTTCCATAAGCCAATTATCCTTATCCGTCAGAGGGCAGACAGAATGAAAACCACAATCACAAAAAACTAATCAAACTGATCACATGGACCACAGCCTTGTCTAACTCAGTGAAACTATGAGTCATGCTGTGTAGGCCGCCCAAGATGGAGGTTTCAGGGTGGAGAGTTCTGACAAAACGTGGCCCACTGGAGAAGGGAATGGCCCAAACCACTTCAGTATTCTTGCCTTGGGAACCCCATGAACAGTATGAAAAGATAAAAAGATAGGACACTGAAAGATGAATTCCCCAGGTCGTTAGGTGCCCAATAAGCTACTGGAGAAGAGTGGAGAAATAACTCCAGAAAGAATGAAGAGACAGAGCCAAAGCAAGAACAACACCCAGTTGTGGTTATGACTGGTGATGGAATTAAAGTCCTATGTTGTAAAGAACAATAATACATATGAACCTGGAATGTTAGGTCCATGAATCAAAGTAAATCGCAAGTGGTCAAACAGGAGATGGCAAGAGTGAACATCGACATTTTAGGAATTGGTGAACTAAAACGGACTGGAATGGGTGAATTTAATTCAGATGACCATTATATCTACTATGTGAACAAGAATCCCTTAGAAAAAATGGAGTAGCCCTCAGAGTCAACAAGAGAGTCCAAAATGCAGTACTTGGATGCAATCTCAAAAAATGACAGAATGATCTCTGCTTGTTTCCAAGGCAAACCGTTCAATACCACAGAAATCCAAGTCTATACCCAACTAGTAATGTCGAAGAAGCTGATGTTGAATGGTTCTATGAAGACGTACAAGACCTTATACAACTAACACCCAAAAAAGATGTCCTTTACATTATAGGGGACTGCAATACAAAAGTAGGAAGTCAAGAGATACCTGGAATAAAAGGCAAATTTGGCCTTGGAGTACAAAATGAAGCAGGGCAGAGGCTAACAAAGTTTTGCTAAGAGAATGTACTGGTCATAGCAGTCACCCTTTTCCAACAACACAAGAGAAGACTCTACACATTGACATCACCAGATGCTCAATACTGAAATCAGATTTAATATATTCTTTGCAGCCAAAGATGGAGAAGCTCTATACAGTTAGCAAAACAAGACTGGGAGCTGACTGTGGCTCAGAGCATGAACTCCTTATTGCCAAATTCAGACTTAAATTGAAGAAAGTAGGAAAAACCACTAAACCATTCAGGTATGGCCTAAATCAAATCCCTTACAATTATACAGTGGAAGTGACAAACAGATTCAAGAGATCAGATCTGACAGACAGAGTGCCTGAAGAACTATGGATGGAGGTTCATTACATTGTACAGGAGGCAGTGATCAAGACCATCCCCAGGAAAAAGAAATGCAAAAAGGCAAAATGGTTGTCTGAGGAGACCTTACAAATAGCTGAGAAAAGAAGAGAAGAGAAAGGCAAAGGAGAAGAGGAAAGATATGCCCATTGGAATGCAGAGTTCCAAAGAATATCAAGGAGAGATAAAAAATGTTTCCTCAGTGATCAGTGCAAAGAAAGAGAGGAAAACAATAGAATGGGAAAGACTAGAAATATCTTCAAGAAAATTAGAGATACCAAGGGAACATTTCATGCAAAGATGGGCTTGATAAAGGACAGAAATGGTATGGACCTAACAGAAGCAGAAGATATTAAGAAGTGGCAAGAATACACAGAAGAACTGTACAAAACAATCTTCATGACCCAGATAATCAAGATGGTATGATCACCCACCTAGAGCCAGATATCTTGGAATGTGAAATCAAGTGGGCCTTAGGAAGCATCACTATAAACAAAGCTAGTAGAGATTATGGAATTTCAGTTGAGCTATTTTAAATCCTGGAAGATGATGCTGTAAAAGTGCTGCACTCAGTATGCCAGCCCATTTGGAAAACTCAGCAGTAGCCACAGGACTGGGAAAGGTCAGTTTTCATTCCAGTCCCAAAGAAAGGCAATGACAATGTTCAAACTACCACACAATTGCACTCATTTCACACACTAGCAAAATGATGCTCAAAATTCTCCAAACCAGGCTTCAACAGTACGTGAACCATGAACTTCCAGATGTTTAAGCTGGATGTAGAAAAAGGCAGAGGAACCAGAGATCAAATTGCCAACATCTGTTGGATCCTTGAAAAAGCAAGAGAGTTCCAGAAAAATATCTACTTCTGCTTTACTGACTATGCCAAAGCCTTTGACTGTGTGGATCACAACAGACTCTGGAAAATTCTTAAAGAGATAGGAGTACCAGACCACCTTACCTGCTTTCTGAGAAATCTGTATGAAGGTCAAGAAGCAACAGTTAGAAGTGGACATGGAACAACAGACTGTTCCAAATTGCGAAAGAGTATGTCAAGGTTGTATATTGTCATCCTGCTAATTTAACTTATATGCAGAGTACATCATGTGAAATATCAGCCTGGATGAAGCACAAGCTGGAATCAAGATTGTTGGGAGAAATATCAATAACCTCAGGTATGCAGATGACACCACCATTATGGCAGAAAGCAAAGAACTAAAGAGCCTCTTGATGAAAGTGGAAGAAGATAGTGAAAAAGTTGGCTTAAAACTCAATATTCAAAAAACTAAGATTGTGGCATCTGGTACCATCACTTCATGGCAAATGGACGGAGAAACAATGGAAACAGTGACAGTCTTGCTTTTCTTGGGCTTCAAAATCACAGCAGATGGTAACCGCAGCCATGAAATTAAAGGAAGCTTGCTTCTTGGAAGAAAAGCTATGACCAACCTAGACTGCATACTAAAAAGCAGAGACATTACTTTGCCAACAAAGCTCTATCTAGTCAAAGCTATAGTTTTTCCAGTAGTCACGTATGGATGTGAGAGTTGGACTATAAAGAAAGCTGAGTGCTGAAGATTTGATGCTTTTGAACTTAGGTGTTGAAAACTCTTGAGAGTCCCTTGGACTGCAAGGAGATCAAACCAGTTAATCCTAAAGGAAATGAATCCTGAATATTCATTGGAAGGACTGATGCTGAAGCTGAAACTCCAATACTTCGGCCACCTGATGCAAAGAACTGACTCACTGGTAAAGACCCGGATACTGAGAAAGATTGAAGGCAGAGAAGGGGATGACAGAGGATGAAATGGTTGGGTAGCATCACCGACTTGATGGACATGAGGTTGAGTAAGCTTCGGGAGTTGGTGATGGACAGGGAGGCCTGGCGTGCTGCAGTCCATGGGGTCGCAGAGTCTGACACGACTGAGTGACTGGACTGAACTGAACTAGAATAGAAAGCAGTTGCTCTAATATCCTAATTCTACAGAGATCTAGAAGTTACACAGGTTGCCCAATTTCTTGGTTTTAGAACTTGGATAAGAATCGATTTTCTTGGGTCTCATTCCCAAATTCTAATTTTACCTATTTGTTTTTCATCTGTGATTTTACACAGTCACTGCCATATGAACAGGTAAAGCACTGCTACAATATGAATTTCAAAGCACAAAAGGAAGGTGCCTTGCCAGCGGAAAAATATCATCACAGCAGGAAAAGCTGTAAAACTAGAAAGTTTATACTAAATCTCTGATCTTTTCTATTATATAAACCATGAAAATTATTACTTTTCCTGGTTTTTGGAGGAAATGAGAACTAACGGATAGCTGGTCAGTAAGTGATAAAGAAAGACAGCCCTGTTCCCAGCCATGGATCACGTTACGGAAAACTTAAAATCCTCAGCAATCTGACAGATTCACCGAAAAGTTCCCACAATTCTTAATTGTTTATTTTCCACATTAACCTCTGGGCCACAGAATCACCCTTTAACTACTCATCTTTTTAAAAATGATTCCATCAATTAGTATGTGGCATTTTATCAGTTTATTCATTTTTATGAGTGTCCTTTGGTTAACACACACACACAAGCAGGAAGCCACGTAACAGTGTAATTTAATCTTTGTTCAGAATCTCTCTTAATAATTCAGTTTTTAAAAGGGTGTCAGAATATGAACCTCTGTCTGGTGGAGTCTGGTGTTTCCATAAATGAGCACAGTAATTGTGCCCTTGTTAGGTGCTTCTTAAAAGCTTTCAAGAAAATACAATGTGAGATAAATAATGCTGATTAGACACCCTCCCATGGAAGAAATAATAGAAAGGGATCAAGTGATAAATGAAATGAATGTTGCTCTATCAAAGCAAATGGTGATAAATGGAGAGCTGGTCCCGTTGCTTACACTGGCACTTCTGGAAGCTGGTCACACTATTTATAATTGTGTTTTAGTGTTTTGCAGACCAGTCATTTATACAAACAGTAACATTAAAGTGATAAATTAGGAAGAAGCAGGTTGTCTAATCAGCAGATAAGCAGTGATGCAGCTCCAATCAAAAGGAAAGTCATTCTGTTTCTTTTCCATGTTAGTAAGTAAGACAGAGAAGGACCATTTGATTTGAAGGGAAATTTGCCAAATATGCAGCCACTCATATAATGAAATTATTCTTATATTTCCTCTCCTTTCTTTTTAAATGAAGTTTGCTTTTTATTTTAGTCCTCTTTAAGTAAGCTACCTTTTATTTTAATCACCTACAAGAAAGAACTGTGGTAAGCCAGTGGTATAAAAGGGGCATTTCTTGTACCTTAACTGTTAGCTGTTTCAAAAATTTAATATTACCTAGACTATCCTGCTGTGACATGCTTTTACCAGAAAAGCACAGCCAGCAATTCTGTACTATCTGTTGGATTTTGATGTACCAACTATTAAATGTATTTTTTTCAATTAACTTTTTACTTTGTATTGGAGTATAGCCAATTAAAAATGTTGTGATAATTTCAGGTGGACAGCAAAGGGACTCAGCCATACATACACATGTATCCTTTCTGCCCCAAACTCCCCTCCCATCCAAGCTGCCTATTAAATGTATTCTTAATTAAGATTATACAGATCTCATAAGTGATGAAAAAGATTTTAAGAAAGCATATGAGCACTTTAGTGTAAAAGTGTACACTTACTAATAAAAATGAATATTAACTAAACTACTCATCTTATGTATTTTTACAAAATAATTCTATTAATGACTAAATTTAATCAGGCAGTAAAACTCTTTTGTTAATGCTTTGATATCCTGAAACAATTTTTTTTTCTGGTTCAGAAAATTACTTTGCCTCAAGATTAATAAACTTCCTTTACAATTTTGGGATTCTCATGTGCTCTTATTTCCATCCAGATTTCAATAATATGTACTATTATTTTTTTCATTCATTTTTCCCTTTAAATCTATATTCTGGGAGCATGAAATCAAATGGTACCAAATACCACTGGTTACACTGTGCACATGTGTTTAATCTCTCTTTTGAAGAAGTTTTAAAATGTGTTACCCTTTTTTTATTCCAAATTTTTAATACCAATCCTACACAAAGTCTTTCAAAAGATAGAGGAGAACGGAATATCTCCAAACAATTTTTATGAATCCAGCATTACCTTGATCCCAAAGCCAGATTAGGACACTATAAGAAAAGTATAGACCAATATTTCCAATAAACATAGATGCAGAAAATCCTGAACAAAATACTAGCAAACTGAATTCAACAGCACACTAAAAGAATCATACATCATGACCAATTTGGATTTATTCCTGGCACACAAAGTTGCTTGAACATGTGACAATCAATTAATGTGAAAGAAGGTAAGCAAACTATAGTAGATGGGCTAAATTGAACCTACTCTTTTTTTTCCTTTTGGTGTTAAGAACACAACACTAGTTGTACCCTCAACAAATTTTTAGGTGCACAATGGGCTTCCCTGGTGCTTAGACGGTAAAGAATCCTCCTGCAATGCAGAAGACACAAGTTTGAACCCTGGCTCAGGAAGATTCCCTGGAGAAGGGAATGGCAACCCACTCAAGTATTCTTGTCTGGAGAATCCCATTGACAGAGACACCTGGCAGGCTACAGTCCCTGGGCTCTCAAAGAGTTGGACACAACTGAACGACTAATGCTAACACTGCCTGCTGCTGCTGCTGCTAAGTCGCTTCAGTCGTGTCCGACTCTGGGCAACCCCAGAGACGGCAGCTCATCAGGCTTCCCGGTCCCTGGGATACTCCAGGCAAGAACACTGGAGTGGGTTGCCATTTCCTTCTCCAATGCATGAAAGTGAAAAGTGAAAGTGAAGTGGCTCAGTCGTGTCCGACTCTTTGCGACCCCATGGACTGCAGCCTACCAGGCTCCTCTGTCCATGGGATTTTCCAGGCAAGAGTACTGGAGTGGGTTACCATTGACTTCTCCAACACTGCCTAGTGTATTGTTAATGACAGACACAATGTTGTATGGCAGATTTCTAGAATTTATTCGTCCTGTACAACTAAAACATAATATACATTGAGCATAAAGTATATTCTCCCAATCCCCAACTACTGGCAACCATCCTTCTACTCTGCTTGTTGCTCTGTTTGATTATTTTATACACCTCACATAAGTGGAATCAGGCACTTTTTGCTCTCTATGATTATTATTTCATGTAGCATAATGTCCTTCAGGTTCATCCATGATGTTGCCTATGGCAAGATTTCCTTCCATTTTTAGGCTGAATAGCATTTCACTGTGTGTATATACCACATTTTCTTTACCCAGTCATCCACTGGACATTTAGAGTGTGACATATTGCAGTGAATAATGCTGCAACGAACATGAGAGTGCAGATATTTCTTCAAGTTTCTGATTTCCATTCTTTTGTTCCATTCAGAAGTGAGCTTGTGGAAATATACAATAGTTCTATTTTTTAATATTTGGAGGAATCTCCAGGCTGTTTCCATAGTGACTACCATTTTATATCCTTGAGGATCATGGAAGGGTTCTTCTTTGTATACATCTTGCCAATACTTATCTTTTTTTTTTTTTAATAGTGGCCATTCTACCAGGTGTGAAGTTATAGCCACAGTTTTGTTCTGCATTTCTCTGATTATTAGTAAGTTCAGTTCAGTTACTCAGTCATGTCTGACTCTTCGCGACCCCATGAATCGCAGCACGCCAGGCCTCTCACACGTCCATTGAGTCAGTGATGCCATCGAGCCATCTCATCCTGTCGTCCCCTTCTCCTGCCCCCAATCCCTCCCAGCATCAGAGTCTTTTCCAATGAGTCAACTCTTTGCATGAGGTGGCCAAAGTATTGGAGTTTCAGCTTTAGCATCATTCCTTCCAAAGAAATCCCAGGGCTGATCTCCTTCAGAATGGACTGGTTGGATCTCCTTGCAGTCCAAGGGACTCTCAAGAGTCTTCTCCAACACCACACTTCAAAAGCATCAATTTCTTCAGTGCTCAGCCTTCTTCACAGTCCAACTCTCACATCCATACATGACCACTGGAAAAACCATAGCCTTGACTAGACGGACCTTTGTTGGCAAAGTAATGTCTCTGCTTTTCAATATACTATCTAGATTGGTCATAACTTTCCTTCCAAGGAGTAAGCGTCTTTTAATTTCATGGCTGCAGTCACCATCTGTAGTGATTTTGGAGCCCAGAAAAATAAAGTCTGACACTGTTTCCACTGTTTCCCCATCTATTTCCCATGAAGTGATGGGACCGGATGCCATGATCTTCGTTTTCTGAATGTTGAGCTTTAAGCCAACTTTTTCACTCTCCACTTTCACTTTCACCATTTAATATACCTGTTGGCCATTTATATATCTTTGGAGAAATGTTTATTCAAGTCCTTTGACCAATAAAATACTACTAGAAAAATCATACATCAACTAATTGTATAACCAATAAGAAATGAATAAATTCCCAGAAATATACAGCCTACCAAGACTGAATCATGAAGAAACAGAAAATCTGAACAGATAAACTATAGTAAGGAGGTTTAATCAGTGATCAAAAATCTTCCAAGAAACAAAAGTCCAGGACCAGATGGCTTCACTGGTGTATTCTATCAAACACTTGAAAAATTAATACCAATCCTTCTCAAACTCTTCCAAAAAATAGACAAGAAGGCAATATTTCCAAACTATTTTTATAAATCTAGCATTACCCTGATTCCAAAACCAGACAAGGATACTATAAGAAAGCTATGGGCCTATATTCTCAATAAACACAGATGCAAAAATCCTGGATAAAATAGTAGCTAACTGAATTCAATAACACATCAAAACAATCATACATCCTGACCAGTGGATTTATTCCTAGAACACAAGGTTGTTACAATATATGAAGATCAATTAACACGATATGCCACATTAACAGAATGAGGATAAAATTCATATGCTCATCTCTCTGGATACAGAAAAAGCATTTAACAATGTTAACTACACTTTCATGATAAAAACTCTTAACAAACTAGGCATAGAAGGAATGTAGTTCAATTAGTCATGGTCATGTATGAGACACCACAGAGAACACCGTATTCAGCTATAAAAAGCTGAAAACAAGAATAAACCAAGGATTCTCTCTCTTGTCACTTTCAGTCAACATAGCACTAAAAGTTGTACACAGAAAAATTAGGGGTGCTAATAGATAACAGAGAGTTCATTTATTTACTTTGGTTCATGTAAGTGCCAGTCTTTTAATTCTATTTAAGGACACATAAAAGAGAATGTGAAAATTAAAGAAAAAATAACAAAAGAAACCAATGACTTAGATATAATTATTGCTTTGAATGCCTTAGTTCTGTCTGCTTTTGTTTTTCCATAACTCACTGCTTTCTGTCTGCTAGTTTTCATTTAACAGCTACTTCCCGCCCCACCCTCCTGGACGTTCCCAGACTCCTCAAAAATGAATTGGGGACCCCACTAGTTTACCCAAACAGTACCTGTCAAATCCCTTGTTGTAGCACTGGGAATATTCCCTGTAATGGTCTATTTTCTTATCTATTTCTCCAGTAGACATCACCCCTATGACCTAGTGTGTCACCCCAAAATGTATGTGTTAAAATCCTAATCCTCAAGAAGATGGTATTAGGTGGTGGGGCCATGCGGGTGACGAGGACATGAGGGTGGAGCCCTCATGAGCTGGGGTACTGCCCCTTTAAGAGATCCCAGAGCACTTTCTTGTGTCCTGTGCTCCATGTGAGGACACAGGAAGTGCTGTCTTTGGGCCAGGAGGTGGGCTCTTATAAGACACCACACCAAATCTGCCGGCACCATGATCTTAGCCTTTCGAAACCTGAGAATGGTAGAGGCAAATTTCTGTTGTTTATAAGCCACCCAGTCTGTGGTACTATTACAGCAGTTCAAATGGACTAAGAGAAAGACCTTTCTGTAGATCCAACAATGGGCTCAGTGCTTGCTGTAGAGTAAATGCTTACGTGGTCATGCTTTGTGACTAATTGAAATGGCAGTGATTTCAATTAGTCATAAAGTAACAGGCGTGAGGTGATAGCCCATAGTTTTAATCTGCACTTCCTTGATCGGCCATTTTTATGTCTTCTTTGGTGAAATGTCTATTCAAGTCTTTAACCCAATAAGAGACTACTAGAAAAAACATACATCAGCAAATTGGTTAACTAATAAGAAATGAATAAATTTCCAGGAAACTATAATGACACCATAGTATGAAGAGTGGAGGTCCTACTGATAATCACCCTTGAAATCTTCTGATTTGGAAGACTGTAATAATACACTTTTAAGAGATTAAGAATGTTAATTTCTCTTGTCCATTTCTTTCTGCTTTTAGAAGAGTCAAGAATAAAGATCTGGCTTCCTTTATACAGGACTTTGTAAGGCCTGAACAAGGATGCATTTTTACAATTCTTATTGTTGTATTTTAGATGGCAGAGAATTCCAATGACTTTTCTCTTTGAAATTTAAAATTTTCTTCTTAGAAGTTTCTCTTCTATCAAAAGACAAGAAGAGAATCACATGTTATATGTATAATTTTTATTTAACACACATTTATTTGCATTTATGAACTGCTTTCAGTGATAGGAAGTAGGCAATTTCAGCCAAGGTGATGATTTTTACCTGTCTTCTCTCCCAAAGTTAACATTTCACTTGTGCAGAGGCCCAATCTTAGCAGACGAACATTCCTACTGATGACTACATCAGCAAAGTATTCACTTCTTTGTTCCTGCTTTTGCAAATAAGCAAACAACAACAAAAGAATAGCTTGGAACCAATATTTATATAAGTGGGTCTCTCATTTCATTTTCTAATTTTTTTTCCTTTTGCGAAATAAGAAATAAAAAAATGCTTCTACACAGGACTCATTCTTCCTGTGACATGAACAATCCATGGATGATACCTGAACCTCTTTCCCTGTGCACATCATTCCTACAAAAACGTTCCATAATTCCTTGAACTGGCAGCTGCTATATTCTTGATTGACAGTTTGTGCTCATCATAAACTTATATTTTTCTACTTTATCTGTTGAACAAATACTTACTGAATGCATCCTATGGGAAAGCATAGTCATCAAAGGAAGGTACTGTTAAGTTGTTATTCTAAGCAGTATGTGGTTGTTACTAAGATTTGTAAAACAGACTGACAGTATGATAAGAAGTTTCTGAGTTAGGTTAGGTATAAAGAAAAGGAAACAAAAATTTGGGAAGGCTCAAATTCTGCATTTTAAATTGGTAAGGATAGGGTTTTTCTCAAGCCCAAGAGTCAAAAGAAAAGGCTAATTCTAGGATTCTTAAAAAATATATTTTATATTTATATTTTGTATAAAATATAAAACTTTATATTTTATATACAAATATAAAAATTTATATTTACATTTTATATTCTTATATTTCATATTAAAATATATATAAATCTAGAGGGTAAGTCTTGTTCAGGTTTATTTTTTTATTTTTATATTTTCTTAACAATTAGTAATGAATATCAAAATTACTGAATCCATCCCTTTCTTTTCTCAGTTTTGGCTTCTTGGTAGCTGAGCTGGTACCCTGGCTACGTATGAAAAAATGATGGGAGGTGAAATACAGGCCCACCAAATATGACAGTAGAACCTTATCCAAGGGCAACAAACAGGCTTTACTTGGCATTCAGTGTTTGGAAGCATGCTCATTATTTCAGCTAGATTAAAAATATACAGGAACTCAAAAATATAATTAGGCAAAGCCTAGAGCAAAGCATTTTATAAATAGGGTAGATGAAAACAATGAGATGATTTTGAGACACCTGATCTAGTAGATTTCTCTTTCTCTCCAAAAAATTAATTAAAAAAAGGACAGACTTCACATGGTGAGCTATTTAACTTTCTACAGCATACCCACAGTTTCAATAATATTAAACACTTGGGATAGTCAGCATCTGAATAATGCAGTCTTTTATTATACAGGGTTTCCTTGATAAGGGGCAAAAATTACATTTCAGATTCTGCTCTGTCTCTTACATCTTTGCTATAAATTGTCCCCAGATTAGTGTCATTAATCATATTTTGTAGACAAAGAAATGAGACACAGAAAAGAGTGATTTTTTTTTTAAGATCATAAAAGTTTGGGAAAGAAAAGAGATTTTACTTTTCTACTTTTTAGTTCGTGCTTATCTTTAAAAAAATATTGATTTCACAATTTGCAAATAATTTGTATAAAAACAACAGTAAAAATCAGAAAAGAGTGCCATTCTGTTAGCTTTTCTATATTAATGAGATTGCTAAAATAATTATTATAATTACCTACTATTATTGAATCTAACTCTTTATCAAAAAATCATTTTCCTTTTTTGAGCAACTTATATATAAGCTTGCTTGAAGACACAGTCAAACAATTTGGTTGCAGAAAAATAGTAGTTTTATATCTCATATTCATTTCTGCAAAGCAAGCATTCTCCCCTATGGGGACTTTACCAAAAGCCATATTCTACTTTTCAGTGTGGAAGGCATAATTATAATTCTTTCTTATCCACAAGCAATCTTTCTCCTTCATCTTTAAGAATCAACTATTTGTGGATAGGGTAAGTTCTGAGTCCTAACTTTCCACTAACCAACAATTCATAAGTGGCATGAATGGGATTATTGGTTTGTAATGGATATTCATCCTGACACACTACTTAGGATAGTTAACTTAAAAATAGACATAGTAGTTTTTCAAAATAGAAAGAAAATTCTTGGGGTCAATAAATAAAGAAGGAGTAATAATCCAAAAAAGTAAAATCACAAACTGATGGTGAGTACTGAATTCCTTATTTGGAGGGAGAATTTATATACCTGCATGCTTGGGATCAATAGCTGAAAATAAAGTATTAAAAAGTGGTCCCAAGCTGAAAAAGAAGAGTGCCCTAAAGCCCACAGAAGGAAAGAAACAATAAATATTTGAGCAAAATTTAATGAATTAGGTAACAGAAAAACAATAGAGAAAACCAATGAGCCAAAAGTTACTTGAAAGATCAACAAAACTGATGAAACTTTAGACAGATCAACAAAAAAGAGAAAAGACTAAAATATATAAAATGAGGAGTGAAAAATGGGACATTACTACCAACCTTACAGAAATAAAAAGGATTACAAGTGAGTACTATGAATACATGCCAACAAATTAATTCAGATAAAGTAGACAAATTCTTAGAAAAACATAAACTACTGAAACTGACTCTAGTAACAGCTTTCCACAAAAAAAGTCAGGCCCAAATGGTTTTACTAGTGAAGTCTATCAAACAGTTTAGTTCAGTTCAGTTGCTCAGTCGTGTCTGACTCTTTGCGACCCCATGAATCGCAGCACGCCAGGCCTCCCTGTCCATCACCAACTCCCGGAGTTCACTCAAACTCATGTCCATCGAGTCAGTGATGCCATCCAGCCATCTCATCCTCTGTTGTCCCCTTCTCCTCCTGCCCCCAATCCCTCCCAGCATCAGAGCCTTTTCCAATGAATCAACCCTTTGCATGAGGTGGCCAAAGTATTGGAGTTTCAGCTTTAGCATCAGTCCTTCGAATGAACACCCAGGACCGATCTCCTTTAGAATGGACTGGTTGGATCTCCTTGCAGTCCAAGGGACTCTCAAGAGTCTCCTCCAACACCACAGTTCAAAAGCATCAATTCTTCCACTCTCAGCTTTCTTCACAGTCCAACTCTCACATCCATACATGACCACTGGAAAAACCATAGCCTTGACTAGACGGACATTTGTTGGCAAAGCAATGTCTCTGCTTTTGAATATGCTATCTAGGTTGGTATTAACTTTCCTTCCGAGGAGTAAGCGTCTTTTAATTTCATGGCTGCAATCACCATCTACAGTGATTTTGGATCCCAAAATATAAACTCTGAGAATAATTAATACCAATTATGCACAAACTAATACAAAAATGGAAAAGCAATATATACTTCCCAATTCATTTGATAAAGCCAGTTATTACCCTGATACCAAAGCCAAAGACTTCATAACAAAAGAAAACTAGAGACCAATAACTCTTATAAATGTAGATGCAAAAATCCTTTGCAAAATACTAAAACAGAGAATCTAATGACATATAAAAATATTATACCCTGTTATAAATTGGGCCTTATGCAGGTAACTCAAGGTATCTTACAATCAGAGAATTGATTAATGTAATAACATTAATACAATGAAGGACAAAACCACATGATGATCACAACAGACCTAAGAAAACCTTTTGATAAAATCCAGCATCCTTTATTATAACAATGCTAAAGAAACTAAGAGTACAAGGGAATTTCCTCAACTGACTACAGGCATCTACGAGAAGTTCACAGCTAACATCATACTTGATACTGAAAACCTATTTTCCCCTAAGATTAGGAACAACACAAGATGTTCACTTATGTAACTTCTATTTAACATTCTGCTAAAAAGTCTAGTCAGGCCAATCAAGTAATATAGTGAAATAAAAGGCATTCAGATTGGAAAGAAGTAGAACTGTCTCTGTTTGCAGAATAAATAATCTTGTACATAGAAAATCCTAAGGAATATCATGAAAATATTACTAGAAATAATAAATTAGTTCACAAAAATTGCAAGATTCACACCAATACAAAATATATACAAATCAATTGCATTTCTATGCTAGCAATGAACACTCCAAAAAAGAAAATTAAGACAGCAATTGCATTCACACTGACATCAAGAGAACAAATATGAACCAATTTAACAAAACAAATGTAAACCGTGTATTTTAAAACTATAAAATATTGTTGAAAGAAATTAAAGATTACTTAAGTAAATGAAAAGACATCACACATTTAAATATAAGGAGACTTAATATTGTTAAGATGGAAATACTCTTCAAACTGATCTACGCTTCTATTCAATAACATATTTATCAAAATACCAGCTGGCTTTTTGCAACTGACAAGCTGATCCTAAAATTCATAGAGAAATTCAAAGGACCAAGAATAGCCAAAACAGTCCTGAAAAAGCAGAACAGAGTTGGAAGAGTCACACTTTTTGATTTCAAAGTTAACTACAGAACTATAGCAGTTAAGACAGTGGACTATTTGCATTAGGATAGATAGATGAATCAGTAGAATAAATTAATTGAGAATAAGAAACAATTCATCACATTTCTATCGACCTATTTTCCACAAAAGTTCAAATACAGTCTGATGGGGGAAAGAATAGCCTTTTCAATGATGACTTACAGTTTTTTTAATAAAAGTTTATGGACTATTTCCCCAAGATTATTATATGCTAGACCAAAAACAAATAGCTGGTGATTTTAAACATCTTTGACATTTTTAATGTCACCTACCCAAGAGAAGCAGAAGATGTTAAGAAGAGGTGGCAAGAAAACACAGAACTATACAAAAAAGATCTTCATGACCCAGATAACCACAATGGTGTGATCACTCACCTAGAGCCAGACATTCTGGAATGTGAAGTCAAGTGGGCCTAGGAAGCATCTCTACGAACAAAGCTAGTGGAGGTGATGGAATTCCAGTTGAGCTATTTCAAATCCTGAAAGATGATGCTGTGGAAGTGCTGCAGTCAATATGTCAGCCCATTTGGAAAACTCAGCAGTGGCCACAGGACTGGGAAAGGTCAGTTTTCATTCCAATGCATGAAAGTGAAAAGTTAAAGTGAAGTCGCTCAGTCATGTCCGACTCTTAGCGACCCCATGGACTGCAGCCTTCCAGGCTCCTCCGCCCATGGGATTTTCCAGGCAAGAGTACTGGAGTGGGGTGCCATTGCCTTCTCCGAATCCCAAAGAAAGGCAATGACAAAGAATGTTCAAACTACCACACAACTGCACATATCTCACATGCTAGCAAAGAAATGCTCAAAATTCTCCAAGCCAGGCTTCAGCAGTACGTGAACCATGAACTTCCAGATGTTCAAGCTGGATTTAGAAAAAGGCAGAGGAACCAGAGATCAAATTGCCAACATCCACTGGATCACCAAATAGGCAAGAGAGTTTCAGAAAAACATGTACTTCTGCTTTACTGACTATGCCAAAGCCTTTGACGGTGTGGATCACAATAAACTGTAGAAGATTCTGAAAGAGGTGGGAATATCAGAGCACCTGACCTGCCTCTTGAGAAACCTATATGCAGGTCAGGAAGCAACAGTTAGAACTGGACATGGAACAACAGACTGGTTCCAAATAGGAAAAGGAGTACATCAAGGCTGTATATTGTCACCCTGCTTATTTAACTTATATGCAGAGTACATCACATGAAATGACAGGCTGGAAGAAACACAAGCTGGAATCAAGATTGTTGGGAGAAATATTAATAACCTCAGATATGCAGATGACACCACCATTATGGCACAAAGCAAAAAAGATCCAAAAGGAAATCAGTCGTGAATATTCATTGGAAGGACTGATGTTGAAGCTGAAACTCCTATACTTTGGCACCTGATGGGAAGAACTGACTCATTGAAAAAGACACTGATGATGGGAAGGATTGAAGGCGGGAGGAAAAGGGGACGACAGAGGACGAGATAGTTGGATCGTATCACCGACTCAATGGACGAGTTTGAGCAAGCTCTGGGAGTTTGGTGATGAATGGGGAAGCCTGGCGTGCTACAGTCCATGGAGTCACAAAATGTTGGACACGACTGAGCTATTGAACTGAACTGAACCAGCTATTCAAAATAGAAGGTGATGGCTTGGATTGAGGGCCTTATGAGAAGTTATTAGACAGTTGTAAGGGGAATTCACAAATTTAAAACCTGACCAATCTTATCTTGAGGACTGAAAACAGATATTCTACCACTGCCAGGATATTCTCACTGTCTTTTATCTGTGTCAGCTTTATTCTTTCACACAAGTTCCATTTGGCCATGGTCACAGCTCTGGGTTAATGTACTTTCAAATTCATTACCAGTGAGAAGAGAAGCTTCTCTAGTCTAGCCCAGAGGGAAAATTCTTATTGTCTTGGGTTGGACATGTGTCCTCCTGGCTGGACCAATAACAAAGGCATAAAAGTTTGATTGGTATTAGATATCTAAACAATATGTTTGATGCCTATCAACTTTGCTTCTACTTTGTACTACAATGATTTCCATCCAAATTCAGAAAACAAAATGTGCTTCTAACCTAATCCTGAATGTTGCAGGGTATTGGGAATGCCCTAGAAAATGTTCAGTAATCCTTTTCTACCTCATGCTTGGTTGTACTGTGACTAGGAATTCAATAAGAACCTTACTAAGTGCTAGGATAAGGGGATTCTCTCTAATGATATCCGGGCCACCTCCTTTTCTGGTTAAAACCAGGAAAAGCCATACACAAGCATAATAAACTCATGTAGCCTCGTAGGGAAATATCACCTACCATTGATTTGTTTCTACATCTTTCCTTCACCTTCTATCTGACATTTTGCCTGAATTAGTACGATGATGACATGCCCCTTTTTCCAGAGGATAAGCAAAAAGGGGTAGATAGTAGACTCTGTGTTATATAATTCTTTGTGCAAAAACAGGGAACCATAACCAATAAGAAAAGGTAAAATGCTAAGACATGGAAGCAAACTAAACATCCATTAATGGATGGATGATAAAGAAGATGTGGTACTTACATACAATGGAATATTACTCAGCCATTTCAAAGAATGAAACAAGGCCATTTGCAGCAATATGAATGGACCTGGAGATGATTATACTAGCAAAGTAAGTCAGACAGATAAAGACAAACATGATATATCACTAATAGGCGGAATCTAAAAAAAAATGATACTGGACAAATAACTTACTAGGTTGGTGCAAAAGTAACTGCAGTTTTACACTGTTGAAATTTTCCATTTGATATTGGAATACATTCTTAAATAAATGTGGTTATGTTATACATTACTTTAATGTGCATTTCTCGCTTTATGCTTTTTTTACTAGCAAGTTGTTACTATTACATGTGACTTAGAAATGATGTTAGACAAAAACCAAATGCGAATGATTTTCTTATTTGAATTCAAAATGGGTCAAAAGCAGCAGAGACAGCTCGCAACATCAACAATGCATTTGGCCCAGGAACTGCTAATGAACATACAGTGCAGTGGTGGTTCAAGAAGTTTTACAAAGGAGACAAGAGCCTTGAAGAAGAGGACTACAGTGGCTTGCCATCAGAAGTTGACAACCACCAATTGAGAGAATCATCAAAGTTGATTCTATTACAACTATACAAGAAGTTGCCAAAGAATTCAACGTTGACCAAGCTATGGTCATTCAGCATTAGAAACAAATTGGAACAGTGAAAAAGCTCAATAAGTGGGTGCTTCATGAGCTGACGGCAAATCAAAAAAATCATTTTGAAGTGTTGTCTTCTCTTATTCTACACAACCACAAGAACCATTTCTCCATCTGATTGTGATGTGTGACAGAAAGTGGATGTTATAGGACAACTGGCGATGACCAGCTCAGTGGTTGGACCAAGAAGAAGCTCTGAAGCAGTTCCCAAAGCCAAACTTACACCAAAAAACAGGTCATGGTCTCTATCTGGTGGTCTGCTGCCTGTCTGATCCACTACAGCTTTCTGAATCCCAGTGAAACCATTATATCTGAGAAGTACACTTAGCAATCAAAGAGATGCACTGAAGACTGCAATGCCTACCAGCTGGCATTGGTCAACAAAAAGGCCCCAATTCTTCTCCACGACAATGCCCAACCACACATTGCATAACCAATGCTTCAGAAGTTGAATGAACTGGGTTACAAAGTTTTGCCTCTTCCACCACATCCACCTGACCTATTGCCAACTGACTACCACTTCTTCAAGCATCTCAACAGCTTTTTGCAGGGAAAATGCTTTCCAAGAGTGTCAAATCCCAAAGCATGGATTTTTATGCTACAGGAATAAACAAACATTTCTCGTTGGCAAAAACGTGTTGATTGCAATGGTTCCTATTTTGGTTAATAAATATGTGCTTGAGCTTAGTTATAATGATTTAAAATTCACAGTCCAAAACCATAATTATGTTTGCACCAACCTAATATTTACTAAGCTGAAACAGATTTACAGACTTAGAGAATGAATTTAGGCTTACCAAGGGGGAAGTTGGTATTGCTGGGGATGGAGAGGGCCAAATTGGGAGTTGGGGATTGACATGTACATACTGCTATATTTAAAATACATAACCATAAGGACCTACTGTAGAACATAGGGAATTCTGATCAATACTCTAATAACCTAAATGGGAAAAGAATTTTAATACATGTATAACTGAATCAAAAGGTTTAATGTACTGGGTCCTTATTTTATGCTTGACACTTTTCATGATCATCTCTTTTTAATTTTAACCACAAACCCTATGAGAAGGCATCATTTTACTGTTATGGGCTCAGCAGGATGATATGTGCAAGGTTACCAGGTCCTTATGTGAGGTCGCTCAGTTGTGTCCGACTCTTTGCAACCCCATGGACTGTAGCCTACCACACTCCGTCCATGGGATTTTCCAGGCAAGAGTACTGGAATGAGTTGCCATTTCCTTCTCCAGAGGATCTTCCTGACCCAGGGATCAAGCTCAGGTCTCCTGCACTGTAGGCAGACGCTTTACTGTCTGAGGCACCAGGGACTTAGTAGCAGTGAAATAGCAAGTAGCTGGATACCTCGTCCATGCTCTTGACCAATGAATTATACTCCCTTCCTGAATCTCAGCAAAGTTGAAGCTTTTAGCATTTAAGAGAAATGGCATCATGTAGGAGGCTAGTATCTGTAAGGAAGTTATTTGTTATGCAAATATAGGTCTTTTCACTTATGCTCTTGTGATCTTTTGGGTAATTTAAATGCCCTGTTCAATTTATGTACTTCGTTTGCATGATATTATTAAAAATGTTTATTTTGATCTTATTAAATGGGAAAGTTCCTTTGAGACTTTATTAAGAGAGGAGAGCAGGAGGATGCTAAGAGTGGACAAGAGTATTATTGACACTTTCCAACATGCAGAGACTTTCTCTTTTGAGAAAAAGAAAGTCTGCACAGGCCTTTTGGGTCTGCACAGGCCTTTGCGACAAATATGTCATAGGGAGTCTAGTCAATCGAGAACTGATATATCATTCCATCACTTTAATGAGGGGCAAGAATGGTTTCATATAGAACATCATGTAGACATGATTCCCACTTAGTTGATAAATTAATTATGAATTCATATTCTTATAAAAACTCATGGATTTGTGTCTGATTCCTTTTGGAATTCCAGGGACCAGAGTATTTTATTTGTACACCTGAAATGTTTTACAAATTCCTGTCCACCTGCCCCAGGAAGAAACTAAATTCTCTGATTAAAGTTACAATATTTGCTTCCCAAACCACAAGGATACTATTCTGCTGAGTAGGGTCATCAGTGAAAGGTATGTAACATCCATCTTGGAACCAACTTTAGTCAGTCCCTTTAATTAATGCCTGAGGAATCAGCTTTATCTTTTAAAAGAATAAAATCTAATTGTGGTTCAAATTAAACAGTCTAATGAAGGTGACCACAAAGCAATTGATCAAAACTAATGGGTGAGTAGTTTCGCTTCCATTAAATAAAACTCTTGTTTGTTGAGCATAAATAACTTAAGGGACCTGACTCTAGTTATCGACATATTAGAACCTCTGGAAGAAGAAGAGCCAATTATTGTTGGGGCTATTTTTAAAAAGGAGAATGGAGCTTTAAAAAAATTAAAAGAATGTCTTCTCACTTTGTTGTTCAATAAACATTTTTAAAATGTCTAATATATACAATAGTTAGGGATAAAATAATACAGCCCATGACAAAAGAGGATAGAACAATGAAAATGAGTTCAGTGAACTTTGCCATGTTGAATATTTTTTATACTTTTTCATCCAGTTTTATTGATATAGTTGACATATAGGACTGCATATGTTTAAAGTACAAAGCACAGTGATTTGACTTATATTATGAAATGATTATCACAACAAGTCTAGTGGACATCCATCATCTCCTATAGAAATTAAAGAAATAGAGAAAAAAAATTTCTTTGTGATGAGAATACTTCAGATTTACTCTTCTATCAACTTTCATACATAACATAGAGAAGTGTTAAATATATTTATCATGTTTTACATTACATCTCTCGTATTTATTTATGTTATAATTGGAAGCTTGTACTTTTTGACTACCTTCATCTGCCTATACCCACACCCTGCCTCTGGTAACCACAAATCTTTTTTCTTTGAGTTTATTTTTGAAGTATAATTGACTTACAACACTACGCTAGTTTCAAGTACAGAAAACAGTGGTTTGATATTTCTATACACTCAAAACTATCACCACAATCAGTCTAGTGACCACCTTACCATACAAAGATATTACATAATTATTGGCTATATTCCCCACACTAACATTTCATACCCTTACTGAAAGTTTGTACCTCTTAATTTCCCTCACCTATTTATCTCAGTCCTCCACCCCACCCTTCTGGCCTCCAAGATCAAGAAACAAGACAAGGATGTCCAGTTTTGCCAGATCTATTCAACATATGTAGGAAATTCTGGTCAGAGCAATTAGGCTAAATATAAATAAAACTTTAAAAAGAAATAAAAGGAAACCAAATTAGGAAGAAGTGATCTTCTTCTTTCAAACAAAGATATAGAGTTATCTTTGTTTAAAAATGACATTATAAGTAGGAAACCATAAAGATACTGCAAATAAACTATTAGAACCAATAAACAAATTCACCAAAGTTGAAGAACATAAAATCAACAAAGAAAAATCAGTTCTGTTTCTTTACAGTAGCAATGAATAATTATAGAAAGAAATTAAGAAAACACGTCCATCAAAAAGAATAATATACTTAGGAATAAATTCACTCAAGGAGTCAAAAGACTAGTACACTTAAAATTATAAAACATTGCTGAAAGAAATCAGAGAAGACACATTAAAGGGAAAGATATTCTGTGTTCATGGATTCAAAGACTTAATATTGTTAAGATGACAACACTACCCCAAAATATTAATACAGTATCTATCAAAATTCCAGTGGCATTTTTTTTTTGCAGAAATTGAAAATCTATCCAAAATTTACATGGGACTTCAAGGGACCCCATATAACCAAAATAATCCTGAAAAAGAAGAACAAAGTTGGAATGCTTATGTGCCCTGATTTTAGTACTTGCTACAAAGCTACAATAACTAAAACAGTATGATACTAGAATCAAGACAGACACAGAAGAATAGAATAGAGAGCCCAGAAATGAATCCTTAAATATAGTCAACTGATTTTTAACAAGGGTGCCAAGTGCATTCAGGGGGAAATTATTTTCAACAAACAGGGTTAAGAAAACTAGATATCCATATACTAAAAATGAAGGTGGACCCTTACTTTAGACCACACACACACACACACACACACAAATGTTCAAAATGAATCAAAGGCCTAAATTTAGGAACTAAAACTATAAAACCCTTAGAAGAAACAGGGAGAAATTTATGACTGGATTTGGCAATAATTTACTAGACAACAAAAGCAAAAAAAAAAAAAAAAAGAAAGAAAACACACAGAAAGATCAAGTGGATTTTATAAAAACTAAAAGCTTATGTGTATAAAAGTATAATATTAAGACAGCAAAAAAATAATATCTCACAGAATGAGAGAAAATGTTTCAAATCATCTAATAACGGATTCATATCCAGAAAATACGTTAAAAACTCTTACAACTCAAAAAAATTCTAATTCAAAAATGAGCAAAGAGTTTATGAAGACATTTCTCCAAAGTGGTATACAAATGGCTAATAAGCACATAAAAAGATCAACATCACTAGATACTAAAGAAATAAAAATCAAGTCAACAATGAGATGCCACTTCATATCCGTTAGACATTACCAAAACAACAGAAAGTAAGTGATGCAGAAGATGTGGAGAAACTGGAAATCTCATACACTGCTAGCAAGAACGTAAAATAGTGGAGCCAATGTGGAAAAGTTTGATGTTTTGTTAAAAAATTAAACAGAATTGCCATATGATTCATCAGTTTCACCCACAAGTAGATACCCAGTTGTATTGAAAATGAGCTCATATATTTGTACACCAATGTTCACTGCAGCATTACTCATAATAGGCAAAAGGTGGAAACAACTGAAATGTTATCAACAGATAAGTGAATAAATAAAATGCATATACTTACAATAGAATATTAAGTCTTGAAAAGGAATGAAATTCTGATACATGGTATAACACAATGAACTTCAAAAAAATGTATCATAAGTAAAGTAAGATGGATGCTGCTGCTGCTGCTAAGTCGCTTCAGTCGTGTCTGACTCTGCGCGACCCCATAGATGGCAGCCCACCAGGCTCCCCCATCCCTGGGCTTCTCCAGGCAAGAACACTGGAGTGGGTTGCCATTTCCTTCTCCAATGCATGGAAGTGAAAAGTGAAAGTGAAGTCACTCAGTCATGTCCAACTCCTAGCGACCCCATGGACTGCAGCCCACCAGGCTCCTCCATCCATAGGATTTTCCAGGCAAGAGTACTGGAGTGGGGTGCCATTGCCTTCTCCGAGTAAGATGGATACAAGAGGACAAATATTGTTATGATTCCATTTATGTAGGATACCTAGAATAGGCAAATTCACAGAGATAGAAAACAGAATCAACTTTGCCTGGCTGAAGGAGGGGAAAATGGGGAATTACTGTCTAATGGGTATAGAGTTTCCTTCTGGGATGATGAAAAAGTTCTGGAAATGGACAATGGCGATAATTGTACAACACTGGTGAATATACTTAATGGCACTGAATTCTATACCCCAAAAGGATTAAAACGGAAACTGTTATACGTTTTGCTACAAAAACAAATAGCCTTAAAATAAAAGAGAAAAGAGGGAGGCCATATGTAAGAAACGTTCTCATCTCTCAAGAACAATGAGGGCTCAGAACTGCCTTTGCAACATAGAGGTGATCATTAGTGACTTCCACGTGAGTAAACTGGAGGGCTGTAAGAGGAACTGAGAGGACAGGAACTGGGGAGAGTAAGACCATAACCCTCTTGACATTCTATTGCAAAGAGGGGCAAAAAATAAGGAAGTAAGTGATAGTGCAAGAGGGATCGAGGAAATTATTCAGAAGTGACTTCCAAGAAATAGGGATATATTTCCCTGCTGATGGGAATAATCCAGTCTAGCACAAAAAGTTGATGATGAAGGGGAGAGAGAACTGTTTTTGAGTAGGTCAGGTAGATAGAATCTAGCACTCAAGGTGAAGGGCTGCATTTCTTCTTAATTTAATGTTTTTCCTTGGTTTAACTTTGCAAAGCACCATGCAAAACCTACAGAGTAAGTTCTTTAGTTTAGCCATCCCCAACAAATCCAGGAGATTCTATTTTCTATTCAGTTTAACTTTATTTTTAAGGGTTTACTGGGAAGCCAAAATTGTTTTGCAAACTTGAGCTGCAAAAATTAATCCCATAATCCAAAAGGTATTAGTGAATTTGTCAAAGATTATGCGATTTTTGCACATATTTCTCTTTCCCACTCAAATCTTAGCAAAAAGCATGAATTTTATGCCCATAAACCATTGCCAAGTGACATTTAGGGTTCGTTTCTCTAAATATCTTCCAAATTACCATATGCCAAAGCTATTTCTGTGCATTAATCCCAATTATGTGATAACATCTATTCAGACTGTTCAGCAAGCAGTTCTGTGGTACGAGTAGCCACACTTTAAGATCAAATTGGCCGCAGAAATGATTCACATGAAAATAGTAACAAAATCAAAAAGTGCAATAACTTTGTGAGTCAGAGAACTTTAAGATTTTATTATGGGAATCATTGCTTTCCAGCAAATCATGCTTCTATGGTTTTAATTTTCAAGGGTGTATACTTTGGAATGTCATAAATAACAGTAACAGAAAGTGAAACAGGATCCATTTAGTCTGAGAAGGAGGAAAATTAATATCCAAACTATGGGCCTGTCTTCACTAATGAGGAACTGTTAGGAAGGATGATATAGATTTTTTAAATGTGTATGCAATAAATATCTTATTTATATACGTATTATTGCACAAAGCTCAGAGAAGCAATGGAAACCAGAAGGGAATGAATGTTTCTTTGGAGGGCATACAAAATTCTAGTTTCTCAATTATGAGACCTAAAAATAAAATCAATGAATCAGCATCACAAGAAATAAAGTGGAACTTAGGGACCTCAGACCATCCTTTCCTCAGTAAAAGTGGTAAAATTCTGCAAGAGCAATAGATTGACAAATTGAGGGGTTTTTTTGGAAATACACCTGTCACATTCGTCTGCATTTTAAGAAATTCCTGAAAGTGATGCTCGTTTGTCTGTCTTCCTGGGTATCTGCTCTTGAGGTGAGGACAGTGATTAAGATGAATAATCTTCCAGCTATTTATTTGTAAAGAGAGTCTTCCTTTCTAACCTGGCAGGGTATTATTGTGCTACTCTGCTGGGTATCAAGGACACTTTGGCTAGTCTATCACCTCCATGCTCAATAGTCTCACTTCCATCTTCTAAATTTCTTACTTTTTTTCCGCTCCTCTCCCTAATGTACCTCACAGCTTTGGGCTCTGAAATCAGATAACTAACTCCCTTTCCCATCACATTAAATATTTTTGCTTCCTTTCCTCTAAAGTATCTCCATTTATGATACATAACTGTCATATTACTACATGTCATTTTAAAGTTTGTATTCTCTTCTATATTTTTCATACTTGTTTGTACCAATTGTGGTCATTTTAGTTTTTAATTTTCTACAGAATACTTTGCTTAATTAATGTGACAAGGGTTTTTTAAACAGCTGTATTCTGAATTCATATTGTTTTGGTGATCTTCATAAAAGAATACTGTGAACCACAGGGCCTTGAGAATTTTAGAGTGACTTTTGATTAAAAATAGCTGATGATAGGCAGTAGTTGAAAATTGCTTTTTTGTCCCAAAGAAAAATTAATTTCATGGGTGGGACAATCACTTTAATTATATATCAGTCATATATATATATATATCAGTTATCACTAACACCAAACTCAGTAGTGGAAGACTCAATAGTTTCCTGCTAAATTTGGGAATAAGCAAAGGCTCTCTCTTTCACCATATCTATTCTACACTAATGGGATTCTTGCCAGTGTTAATGAGGCACTATAAAGAAGTAAAAAGTATAAAAATTAGAAGAAGTAAAACTATTTATTCTGATGTGATGATAGGGTATGTACAAAATCCTAACAAAACTACCAAAACACAGAATAAATAAGCAATTTAGCAAGACCACACACACAAAAAAGTAAATATAAAAAAATTTGTACTTATACACACTGGTATTAAACAAATGGGAAAAGAAATGTAAAATGCGTATTGTTTACAAAAGCACCCAAAATAAAATACTTAGAAATGAATTATTGGAGTACAAGCAAGCCTTGAACATTGAACATTTTAAAAATAGAAACACTATGTTGGATCAATACTGTTAAGATGTTAATTATTCACAAACTGGTTAGTTAATTGCAAATTTTACATAGAAATGAAAATTATTTTGAATAGTGAGAGCAATACTGCATAAAAACAAGAAGTTGGAGTACTTACATTAACAGAATTATCCAGAGTATGTGTCAATGGTAGAAAGAAAGGAAACAAATCAATTGAATGTAACAGATTACCTAAAAAGATTCCCATTAAAATATAATCAACTTATTTTCAACAAAAGGGCCACAGCATTCAACTGGAAAAGGAATATTTTTAAACTAATGATCGTAGAGTAACTGAATATCCATATGGAAAAAAAAATGAATTTCTACCTCTATTTCACAGTGCAAACAAAGTATCAATTTGAGATGGATCATACACTAAATGTGAAAGCTGAAAGTATCTGGCTTTTAGAAGAAAACCATAGGAGGCTACTTTCATAATCTTAGATTAATTTTAGATTTTAAGGTTCAGTTCAGTTCAGTCGCTCAGTCGTGTTCGACTCTTTGCAACCCCGTGAATCGCATATTTTAAGGTTAGGTTAGATGTAAAAAGCACAAACTAAAAAAAGCAGAATAAATTTGATAATCGATATATTTAACACCAACAAAATTAAAACTTGTGCTCATCAAAAGACACCATTTAAGAAAATGAATAGTAGAGCTACAGATTGGGGATAATAAATCTCAACATATCTAACATAAAAATCTTGTATTCACATTTCCTACAACTAGATAAAAAACACAAATGATTTCTTTTAAATAAGAATATATTTGAGAAGATACTTATCAATGAAAGGTGTATAAATAGTTATTAAGCAAAAGAAAAAAGGACTCCAGATTATTAGACGTTAAAGAATGTGCAAATTACAACCAAAAGAAGCTGTTACTCTTTACTCACTGGAATGAGTAAACTAGAAACAACCCAAAAGTTCCTTAACAGAAAAATAATATTTTTAGTATCTATAGAATAGACTACCATTCATCAGTTAACATGGATGACCAATTACTATATGCATTCATGCTAAGTCGCTTCAGTTGTGTCCGACTCTGTGCAACCCTATGGACAGCAGCCCACCAGGCTCCTCTGTCCATGGATTCTCTAGGCAAGAATACTGGAGTGGGTTGCCATTGTCTTCTCCAATTACTGTATGCAACCATATAAATGTATCTTATAAACATTATATAGGATGAAAGAAGTGAAGAAATTCATACAGTATGATTCCACTTATATTAAGTTCTAGAATAGGCAAACCTAATCCATGGTGAATTATTTTAATACTAAAAAATGGAAATAGCTTAAAGTCCCACTCATAAACTTTTATAAGTCACAATGAATTTACACAGGATTACCATGAACACTTTTCAGCATTGTCTGAAGAAAATGGGGAGCCATGAATCTGAATAAACTTAAAAAGGGAAGGAAAATAATCAATCTTTCATAGTAGATGGGAAGACATTAATGGATGCTTAGTGAAAGTGAAAGTGAAGTCGCTCAGTTGTGCCCGACTCTTAGCGATCCCATGGACTGGAGCCTACCAGGCTCCTCCATCCATGGGATTTTCCAGGCAAGAGTACTGGAGTGGGGTGCCATTGCCTTCTCCATAATGGATGCTTAACCACTGACAAAACAAAAACAAAACAAAAAATAATCTCCTGAATGGGAGAAGATATTTGCAAATTATATAATGGATAAAGTAATATCCAACATATATAAACAGCACATACAACTTAATATGAAAAAAAAAAAACTCAATTAGAAATGGGCAGAAGAATTGAATAGACATTTTTCAAAAAAGTAAATGTCTAGCTGACATATAAAAAGATGCTCAACATTGCTAATCATCAGGGAAATGCAAATCAAAATCACAATGAGACATTGCCGCATACCTGTCAATACGACTAACCTCATACCTCATACCTGTCAGTATGACTAACGTCAAAAAGAATACCAATAACAAATGCTGGCAAAAATGCGGAGATAAAAGAACACTCATACACTACTGGTGGGAATGTAATTGGTACAGCCACTGTGGAAAACAATATGGAGGTTTCTCCAAAAACTAAAGCTAGAAATACCATATGATCAGCAATTCCACTCTTGGGTATATATCTGAAAACAAAACAAAACACTAATTTGAAAAGATACATGCACCCAAATGTTCATAGCAGCACTGTTTACAATTACCAATTTATGGAAGCAACCTATGTCTCTCTCTCTCTATATATATATGTATATATCAATACAATGGAATACTGATCAGGCATAAAAAAGAAGGTTTGCCATTCATGGCAACATGAATGGAGGGTGTTAATAAGTCAGACAGAGAAAGACACACACTGTACATGTGGAATCTAAAAAAACATAGCAAACTTATACATAGAACCTAAAAAATGTAACGAACTAGTGCCCAAAACATCAAAGAAGCAGATTCACAGATACAGAGAAAAAACTAGTGCTTACCACTGGGGAGAAGAAATGAGGAGAGACAATATAGGGGTAGGAGGGAATAAAAGGGCTATTATAGGATTATGTCAAATCATGCATATGAAACTTGTGAACATTTTAAAGCACTATAGAATTTAAAGAATCTTCTATTCAATAAAAGATAAATTTCAAAAAAGTTTTCATTATTAAACATAAATGAACTAAAGAGGAAATTCAAGATCCAAGGAAGTAGTCAACAGCCACCGTTACAAGAAACAATAAATATAACATGGCTAGAGGAAACAGCTATTTTGATAAATAAATGTAGGGGCTACATCTTAAAAGTATTAGAGGTACCTCATTGCAAACCTAAAATAGAACAAATGCAAATGGTTGAGAGAACAAATACAGAGGGAATTAAAACCATAGGGAAATAATATTCCTAACAGTGGATGATATTTTTGAAAATCTTGAAAAGTTACTTGGTTCTCAAGAAAAAATAAGATGACCAAATTGTTATTCAAGAAATCAAAAATTTGTCAAAGAAAGTCCTCTAAAACACAGTTTTCTTGGTGAGTGTAACAAATAATTTCTTGCAAATAAAACTTGTAGTTTTAAGGAACAGAATGCAAAGAATAAGATGAAACTCTTCATAACTCAACCCAACATAGAAAAGAAACTACACTAATCTAATTTATGAATGTGGCTGTTAAAATCCTAAATAACACAAGAAACTGAAATCTAACCATAATGTATATTAAAGAATAATCCAACATTATCAAATAGGGTTTATCTCAGAATTGCAAGTGTAAGTTTTTTTCTTTCTCTATTTTCTCTCATGCCTCTCAAACTATCCCTGTGGAATATATTGGAGAGAGAAGCACTAGAATTTTAAAAAATCACTCTACAGGCAGATTTCCGTAGACCATGAATTCTAGTAGGAAGGACTGTAATTCTAATGGAGAGGGACGGATCTTTGGAGCAGCTCAGCCTAGAGGCAGACCTTAACCAAAGAAAGAAAGTAGGTATAGACAGATCAATAGACAACAGAACAGGAATTCTCATCATAACCTTAAGAATTATTCAAACCACAGAGATCTCGAGTTATGGATTAATTATCACAGGTTTCATAGAAATAAAATCAATAAGAAACTCATAAAGGAGTTATTTGGTATGTAACACAAAATTTCTTGAAGATTTTTAATCGAGGCCTAACTTGAACTACTTTTCTAGCCATGATCCTTTAGCCTTCCCCCAATCTGGTTCAGTTCACTAATGCAGAGCCCCTTGAAAACAAGGAGCTTCAGGATAGTTTATGAAACATGAACATTCTTCTTAGCCTTTCCTAAAAGGATGGAGAACCCTTAATCTTCATACTAGTACCTGGAGAATGGGAATAACCCAAATGTCAGTGATGAATGGGGGGAGATTAGTAGATGTCTAATATTGTAAACATTATTTTATTCAGATTTATAAATGCATGACAGTCAGGTCCGTAACTGTGGACAATATCCAAATAGGAATAAATGGTGTTTCTGGCGATAAATGGAGTTTTGACCAAGACTATTATTAGGAGATATATGTACCCAAAGTTATGCATGAATATTATTCAAGCTCTTGCATAAATAGATGGACTACATATCCTGAACTGAATCCCCACACTGATCTCTTAACTCAGGGAATAGGGATACTGTGCTACAAAGAATGGTAGGTCTATTCTTAACAGTCCCACATTTCTACTTCTAAATAGGGTTTAGTATATTTCAGTGGGCCAACAATAAGCAACAAATAGAAAAATTGGCATATGGAAAAAATAGTATTTATAAAGATATCACAGAAGCCATAAGAATTCAGTTAACTAAAACTCACCAAAGAAAGATCCCATCTTGTCTGGGTTGATAATTGCTAGCCATTTAGTGCCCTGAGGGCATTTACTGATTCAATGGGCAGATGAGAATCTATTTGGCTTTTAGGTTAAAGGCACCCAGATGAGGAAAAGAGAAATCCATAGTTTTGGCAATGTGATCAACTGAAAACTGAAAGATTCCCAATGATGAATTTGCTCCATAAAGTACTAGCTAAATTCTGGGATTCTGCAAGACACTGAGGAGAAGCCAAGAAATTTATAGATGACAGAGTAACATCTCCCGTGCTGCATAAGAACCAAGTCTTTCTGGAAGTTGGAAACCTGACATGAACACAGTGTTTCTCTGTATATTTGCCAGATTTTGAAGTTGTGTAGGGTAGGAGCTGAAGCACTAAACTCAAAATCTACAAAGAACAGAACTAATTCCTACGTAAACTTTAGGGATGAGGAGATGACACTAACCCCAATTCAGTCAAAACCCAAGAAGAGCCAAGGCACAGGGATGAACCAGCGGTGGATTAAATTTTATCAACACTACATGCAGCAGAAGACAGGATGAGTGAACCTAAGGATAAGTTAATTAAAATGTCCAAAACACAAATAAATAAGATGCAGATTAAAAGAGAGTATCTTAAAACCCAAAGTGAAAACATTATAAAGAACAAAACAGGGATTAATATACATATATAATTGGAGTTTCAGAAGAAGAGTAGATTGAGACAAGACAGAAAAAACAATGTGAAAAGAGAATTAAAAAAAAAATCTGAAACCAATGAAAGACATCAACTCACAAATTAAAAAAGCTCAGAGATCTAAGAGAAGGATCATACAAAGAAAATAACATCAAGGTCAAAACCAAATACAAAGTCTGAAACAGCCAGAGAATAGACATGTCTTCAAGGGAGGAGGAATGAGGCATCTGACGGCTTTCACAACTGAGACTGTGTAAGCTGGAAGACAATAGGATAATATCTTTAAAGTTGAAACAAATGCTGATCTAGAATTCTATACCCATTGAAATATTCTTCCAAAATGAAACAAAGATGTTCCAAGACAAATAAGAGTGGAGAGCCCTTCTGGCAGACTCCCACTTTAAGAAATGCTAAAGGAAATTCTTGAAGTTAAAATAGCCCCTGATGATAGCATAAACTGCAGCATCCAGAGAGGTTAGTGTAACATTCGGTACTCCTTTTTTGATATAAAACATTTGCTGATTCCAAAGCAACAGCTGAGAGGCTGAAAAGTTTAGAAGAAAGTTGTGCTTGGATTGGATACATATAATGTATAGTGGCCATGGGTTAAAAAAAAAAAAAAAAGAACAAAAACCCTCAGGCTTTCAACTGCAGTCCTTAACAGGCAACACCTAAGTGTAAAGATTAAATAGAAAAGACTGAAAATCAATTTTTGGAAGCAACTGAACCCTAGTTTGCTTTAAAAAAGTGATCTGCCTATATCCTAAACCTGCTAGAACCTAAGTCCACTTTGAAGAAAAATGTCATTATTCAAAGTCTCATACTAACTCTTCAAAGTTTCTTTAATAATCTCTGGACTTGTGAAAAAGATAGCTAGATGAAAAGATGAAAATTGATAAGCAGGAGAAAGAACAATGATCTGAAATAGATTTGTAGGAAATTAAAATATTAGAGCAATAAATAATAATAGTAATTTAAAACAGCTATGAATTTTGTCATGGTTGAAAACTATAAAAATGAATATAATGAAAATGAATAGAATAATATAACAAATTATGACCTAAATAGATGGATTTAACAGCAGGTTAGACATACCCAGCACAATTTTGGTGACTTTTATTAGAGATGAGAAGAAAATATCCAAACTAAAACAAAGACAAAAGGTTAAATTTTAAAAAAACAGCATAAAAGATATATCAGTTCAGGCACTCAGTCATGTCAGACTCTTTGTGATCCCATGGACGGCAGCTCACCAGGCTTCCCTTTCCATCATCAACTCCCAGAGCTTGCTTAAACTCATGTCTATTGAGTTGGTGATGCCATCCAACCATCTCACCCTTTGTCATTCACTTCTCCTCCTGCCTTCAGTCTTTCCCAGCTTCAGGGTCTTTTCTAGTGAGTCAGTTCTTTGCATCAAGTGGCCAAAGTACTGGAGTTTCAGCTTTAGCATCAGTCCTTCCGATGAATATTCAAGACTGATTGCCTTTAGAATTGACTGGTTTGATCTCCCTGCAGTCCAAGCGACTCTCAAGAGTCTTCTCCAACACCACAGTTCAAAGGCATCAGTTCTCCAATGTTCAACTTTCTTTACAGTCCAAGTCTCACATCCATACATGACTACTGAAAAAACCATAGCCTTGACTAGATGGACCTTTACTGGCAAAGCAATGTCTCTGCTTTTTAATATGCCATCTAGGTTGGTCATAACTTTTATTCCAAGGAGCAAGCGTCCTTTAATTTCATGGCTGCAGTCACCATCTGCAGTGATTTTGGAGCCCAAGAAAATAGTCTGTCACTGTTTCCATTGTTTCCCCATCTATTTGCCATGAAATGATGGGAATAGATGACATAATATTCATTTTCTGAATGTTGAGTTTAAGCTAGCTTTCTCACTTTCCTCTTTCACTTAAATCAAGAAGCTGTTTAATTCCTCTTTGCTTTCTGCCATAAGGGTGGTGTCATCCACATGTCTGAGGTTATTGATATTTCTCCAGGCAATCTTGATTCCAGCTTGTGCTTCATCCAGCCCAGCATTTTGCAAGATGTACTCTGCAATAAGTAAGCAGGGTGACAACATACAGCCTTGACATACTCCTTTCCTAATTTGGAACCAGTCTGTTTTTCCATGTCCAATTCTAACTGTTGCTTCTTGACTCACATACAGATTTCTCAGGAGGCAGGTAAGGCAGTCTAGTATCACCATCTCTTTAAGAATTTCCCATAGTTTGTTGTGAGAAGATATATAGTATATGGCTAAAATTTTAATATATATGAAATCACAGTCCTATAAATAAGGACAAAAGGAGTAGGGAAGAATCAACATTTGAATAGATAATAGTCTAAAATATCACAAAACTGACACAGATTCTAGGGCTACTACAAAGCACATGTGGAATAAAACAGAAAATTCATACCAACGATTATTTCATTGAAATGTTGGAAACATTGATCTATATTTCTGTCTTTGTTCCAGTACCATACTGTCTTGATAACTGTGGCTTTGTAGTAGAGCCTGAAGTCAGGTAGGTTGATAGAAAGCCCAGAGATAAATGCACGCACATATGGACACCTTATCTTTGACAAAGGAGGCAAGAATATACAATGGATTAAAGACAATCTCTTTAACAAGTGGTGCTGGGAAATCTGGTCAACCACTTGTAAAAGAATGAAACTAGACCACTTTCTAACACCATACACAAAAATAAACTCAAAATGGATTAAAGATCTAAACGTAAGACCAGAAACTATAAAACTCCTAGAGGACAACATAGGCAAAACACTCTCCGACATACATCACAGCAGGATCCTCTATGACCCACCTCCCAGAATATTGGAAATAAAAGCAAAAATAAACAAATGGGACCTAATTAAACTTAAAAGCTTCTGCACAACAAAGGAAACTATAAACAAGGTGAAAAGACAGCCTTCAGAATGGGAGAAAATAATAGCAAATGAAGCAACTGACAGCTAATCTCAAAAATATACAAGCAACTCCTACAGCTCAACTCCAGAAAAATAAATGACCCAATCAAAATATGGGCCAAAGAACTAAATAGACATTTCTCCAAAGAAGACATACAGGTGGCTAACAAACACATGAAAAGATGCTCAACATCACTCATTATCAGAGAAATGCAAATCAAAACCACAATGAAGCACCATTTCATGCCAGTCAGAACAGCTGCGATCCAAAAGTCTACAAGCAATAAATGCTGGAGAGGGTGTGCAGAAAAGGGAACCCTCTTACATTGTTGGTGGGAATGCAAACTAGGACAGCCACTATGGAGAATGGTGTGGAGATTCCTTAAAAAACTGGAAATAGAACTGCCTTATGATCCAGCAATCCCACTGCTGGGCATACACACTGAGGAAACCAGAAGGGAAAGAGACACGTGTATCCCAATGTTCATCGCAGCACTG
>NW_011495023.1:13067976-13072129 GCF_000754665.1 Bison bison bison
CAAAAGAGACACTGATGTATAGAACAGTCTTTTGGACTCTGTGGGAGAGGGAGAGGGTGGGATGATTTGGGAGAATGGCATTGAAATACGTATAATATCATATACGGAATGAGTCGCCAGTCCAGGTTTGATGCACGATACTGGATGCTTGGGGCTGGTGCACTGGGACGACCCAGAGGGATGGTATGGGGAGGGAGGAGGGAGGAGGGAGGGTTCAGGATGGGGAACACATGTATACCTGTGGCAGATGCATTTCAATGTTTGGCAAAACCATTACAATAGTGTAAAGTTAAAAAAAAAAAAAAAGAAATGTTGGAAACAAAAGACATAGCAAGAAAAATTTAAATCAACACAAGAAAAACACATGATACTTTCAAAGGATAAGCAAGACTGACAGCCAACTCCTCAAAAGAAGCAGTGGAAGATGGCATTTGTTTTTTAGGGCTACCATAACAAAGTATCACAGACTGGGTGGCTTCAAGAGAAATTTATTTTCTCATAGGTTTAAAAGATAGAAATGAAAGATGAAGGTGTTCACAGGGGTTAGTTCCTTCTCAGTCCCCTGTCTCTGGCTTGTAGTTGGCTGTTCAGTGCCTTCTTATGTTCCTCCCTTTATCCCTGTGTCCAAATTCCCTCTTCTTACAAGGACAGCAGTCATATTGGATTATGGGTCATCCCAAAGATCTCACTTTAACTTCATTTCTTTAAATATCCTATTTCCAAATACAGTCACAATTGGAGGCTCTGGAGGTAAGGACCTCAATGTATGAATTTTAAGGGACACATTTCAGCCCATAATAAATACAGAAGACAGGAGGTTGAAAGAAAACAACTGAGTCAATTCCTAGGCAGGTTGATAAGAACCTGGACCCCTCCAGGGTCCTCAAGGAGGAGAAAGGGGTCTGGGGCTCTTGAAACGGAGATAGGGGTCTGGAATTCTCAAGGAGGAGGAAAGGACAAACATCTTTTCTTTTTTTTCTCTACATTCCTTAGTCTTAGTCATATAAAACGTTTTTTTTTTTTTCCCTTCGAGCCCAGAACTGATGATTACACAACTCAGTTTAAACTCTATGTGCATGCTCAGTCACTTCAGTCGTGTCCAACTCTCTGTGACCCAGTGGACCATGGCCCACCAGGCTCCTCTGTCCATGGGCTTCTCCAGGCAAGAATACTGGAGTGGGTTGCCATTCCCTTCTCCAGTGATAAAGTATGAAGTGAGTGAAGTGAGTGAAGTGAAGTTGCTCAGTCGTGTCTGACTATCTGAGACCCCATGGACTGTATCCTACCAGGCTCTTCCGTCCATGGCATTTTCCAGGCAAGAGTACTGGAGACAGTTGCCATTTCCTTCTCCTTAAACTCTGTACTAAGGATTATATAACAACAGTGTATTCTGCTTGAGGACAATTTCTCCTTCCTGAAAACCTTCTGCCTAATACTGTTATCTTAAAATGTAATTATGGGAGTGAGTCTAGTAAGATCTTTACAACCTTGAGACATTCTTTTGATTTATTGTAATAACTAACTTAAAAAGTATATAACTCCCTTGCTAATACTAGCGAGGGGGGCACTGTCCACCCCGCTTCTGATGTCTGTGTCAGAAGTTTTGTCCCTTTTTATACTTTAATAAAACTCATCAATACAAAAGCTCTTGAGTGACCAAGCCTGGTCCCTGGTCCTGAAGCTAAATCTTCTTCAGAGATCACGAATCCAACATCATTCACCACGAGCTATCATAACTACCCATGTAGAATCACTCCCAAATATATTCACTCCCAAAAATATTCTTCAAAAACTAAGGTAAAAATAAAGACATTTTTGGAGGAAAACTGAAAAAAGTAAACAGCAGATATGTGATAAAATTCTAAAGGAGACCCTTAGGCAAAAGCAAAATACTTTTAGATAAAAGTACAAAGAAGCAGGGAGAAAAGGAGAGCAAAGTAAGGGCAGACAAGTGAAAAATTAAGTTAATATTGACCAAAAAAAATGATAATCTTGACTTAGGATTCATATTTTATATAGAATTAAAATACTTGATATCAACAGCACCAAAAACAGCTAAATAGAGTTAAAATGTTATAAGGTTCTTAAATTACAGAAGAAATGAAAAAGTGCACATTATATTATAATTAAATAAATCTGATGCATGTTATAATAGAGTAGTGACTATATCAATTGGGAAATAATAACAGATAGCAGTTAAGATATATGCACATTTATACACAAAAATATAGGTATATACCAAATGAAGTTCTAAATTCAAACAATTTAAAAATGAAAAATTTACATGTACTGTTATGATATCATCAAACATCATCAAATTCTTAGGAATATAGTAAAAGACGGTCTAGACCTCAACACAGAAAACTACAGTTGAGAGAAATTAAAGATCTAAATAAATGGAATTACACACTTTGTTTAGAGATTAGATTATTAAGATATCCTTTCTCTTGAAACTCATCTACAGATTCAGTATATTTCTAACCAAGACCCCAGTAGTTTCTGTGCTGGAAAAAGTGACAAGAAGATCCCAAAATGTGTATAGAAATGCAAAGGGCCAAGAATAGTTGAGAAAACTTTGAATACACAGGACAAAAATGAGGGACTTACTCAACTGGATAATAGGAATCATAAAAGTACAGTAATACAGGTTATTTTGAATTGATATAAACAAATAATGGGAACAGAATAGAGAGCCCAGAAATACACTTATACATACAGCTCCACCTATACAGTCAGGTTATTGATACGGTTGCACAAGGATGCAGTGGGGAAGGGTGATCATTTCAGTAAATGACTGGAATATTAGATTATTAGTATGGAATAAAACAAACTTTTAATTTTCTTTTTGTGTTAAGTTCAAACAGCTCGCAAACCTAAATACAAAAGACACAATAATAAAGTTTTTGGAAAGTAACATGGGCAGCTATATTCTTGATCGTGGAGTAGGAAAAAATTTTTATATACACATAGCCTGTCCAAAAGGAAAAGATTTATAACTGATTTAATTAAGTAGAAGAGCTTTTCTTCATCAAAAGACACCGTGAAGGGAGCAAAAGTACAAGCTACAGGTCAGTAATAGATATTTTTAAAACATATACCTGACAAATGACTCATACTAAGAATTTATTTAAAAAAGAAAAACTTAAGTCACTAATGTTCAGTTCAGTCACTCAGTCCTGTCCAACTCTTCGTACCCCATGAATCGCAGCACGCTAGGCCTCCCTGTCCATCACCGACTCCCAGACTTCACCCAGACCCACATCCATCGAGTCAGTGATGCCATCCAGCCATCTCATCCGCTGTCGTCCCCTTCTCTTCCTGCCCCCAATCCGTCCCAGCATCAGGGTCTTTTCCAGTGAGTCAACTCTTCGCATGAGGTAGCCAAAGTACTGGAGTTTCAGCTTCAGTGAAATCAAATTTCCTCCAAAGAAATCCCAGGGCTGATCTCCTTCAGAATGGACTGGTTGGATCTCCTTGCAGTCCAAGAGACTCTCAAGAGTCTTCTCCAACACCACAGTTCAAAAGCATCAATTCTTCACCACTCAGCTTTCTTCACAGTCCAACTCTCACATCCATACAAGACCACTGGAAAAACCATAGCCTTGACTAGACGGACCTTTGTTGGCAAAGTAATGTCTCTGCTTTTGAATATGCTATCTAGGTTGGTCATAACTTTCCTTCCAAGGAGTAAGCGTCTTTTAATTTCATGGCTGCAGACACCATCTGCAGTGATTTTGGAGCCCCCAAAAATAAAGTCTGACACTGTTTCCACTGTTTCCCCATCTATTTCCCATGAAGTGATAGGACCGGATGCCATGATCTTTGTTTTATGAATGTTGAGCTTTAAGCCAACTTTTTCACTCTCCACTTTCACTTTCATCAAGAGGTTTTTTAGTTCCTCTTCACTTTCTGCCATAAGGGTGATGTCATCTGCATATCTGAGGTTATTGATATTTCTCCCAGCAACCTTGATTCCAGCTTTGTTTCTTCCAGTCCAGCGTTTCTCATGATGTACTCTGCATATAAGTTAAATAAGCAGGGTGACAATATACAGCCTTGACGTATTCCTTTTCCTATTTGGAACCAGTCTGTTGTTCCATGTCCAGTTCTAACTGTTGCTTCCTGACCTGCATACAGGTTTCTCAAGAGGCAG
>NW_011495023.1:13072348-13094565 GCF_000754665.1 Bison bison bison
TTTTGAGCATTACTTTACTAGCGTGTGAGGTGAGTGCAATTGTGTGGTAGTTTGAGCATTCTTTGGCATTGCCTTCCTTTGGGATTGGAATGAAAACTGACCTTTTCCAGTCCTGTGGCCACTGCTGAGTTTTCCAAATTTGCTGGCATATAGAGTGCAGCATTTTCACAGCATCATCTTCCAGGATTTGAAATAGCTCAACTGGAATTCCAGCACTTCCACTAGCTTTGTTCGTAGTGATGCTTTCTAAGGCCCACACATTCCAGGATGTCTGGCTCTAGGTGAGTGATCACACCATCGTGATTATCTGGGTCATGAAGATCTTTTTTGTATAGTTCTTCTGTGTATTTTTGCCACCTCTTCTTAATATCTTCTGCTTCTGTTAGGTCCATACCATTTCTGTCCTCTATTGAGCCCATCTTTGCATGAAATGTCCCCTTGGTATCTCTAATTTTCTTGAAGAGATCTCTAGTCTTTCCCATTCTGTTGTTTTCCTCTATTTCTTTGCATTGATCACTGAGGAAGGCTTTCTTTTCTCCTCTTGCTATTCTTTGGAACTCTGCATTCAGATGCTTATATCTTTCCTTTTCTCCTTTGCTTTTTGCTTCTCTTCTTTTCACAGTTATTTGTAAGGCCTCCCCAGACAGCCATTTTGCTTTTTTGCATTTCTTTTCCATGGGGATGGTCTTGATTCCTGTCTCCTGTACAATGTCACGAACTTCATTCCATAGTTCATCAGGCACTCTATCAGATCTAGTCCCTTAAATCTATTTCTCACTTCCACTGTATAATCATAAGGGATTTGATTTAGGTCATACCTGAATGGTCTAGTGGTAATGTTAGTCAATCTAATAGGAAATTAGGAAAAGATTAAACAGCCACTGTCTAACAGTGGTGATTGAGTGGTGATTAACCATAGGACAAGGTGCTCATCCTTATGAGTCAACAGTGAAATGCAAAATAACAGAGACCTACCCTTCCCTGGTGGATCAGATGGTAAAGAACCCCCCTGCAATGTGGGATACCTGAGTTCAATACCAGGGTTGGGAAGATCCCCTGGAGAAAGGAATAGCTACCCATTCCAGTATTCTTGCCTTGGGAATTCCATGGACAGAGGAGCCTGGCAAGCTACAGTCCATGGGGTCACAAAGAGTTGGATATGACTGAGCAGACTGATTGACTTTGGGCTTCCCTGGTAGCTCAGCTGGTAAAGAATCTGCCTGCAATGCAGGAGACCCCAGTTTGATTCCTGGGTCAGGAAGATCCCCTGGAGAAGGGATAGGCTACCCACTCCAATATTCTTCAGCTTCCCTGGTGGCTCAGATGGTAAAGAATCCGCCTACATTGGGGAAGACCTGGCTTAGATTCCTGGGTTGGGAAGATCCCCTGGAGGAGGGCATGGCAATCCACTCCAGTATTCTTACCTGGAGAATCCCTATGGACAGAGCAGTCTGGAGGGGTACAGTCCACACAGTCGCAAAGAGTCAAACATGACTGAGAGACTAAGCACCCACATGGTGGACTACCTCTGGAGAGGGGTAGTATCCTGGTTATGAGGGGCATGTGGAGGGCATTGGGATGCTGGTAAGCTTTTTTCTGTTGTTTGCTAGCTATCTGGCTGTGCTCACTTTGTGGTAATTCACTGAGGTAGACTTACATGATTTGTGCACTTTGGTGTTATATTTCCAGGACAGGTTATTTTCAAATTGTGAAAATGAGTGAACTAGAGCTACCTTAGGCAATATGAATAAATCTTGGCAATGTAACTCCAAGTGACAAAAGCAAGTCTCAGAAGACTACCTTCTAGGTATTATAATCTTTTTAAACATTCAAAAATGAGAAACACTGTACTCTATTATTAGCCCTACATATATGTGAAGTAAAAGCAACCAAACAACTAAGAAAGGAAATGAAAAGTACAAAAATCAGAAAATGGCCCCCTTTGAAGGATAAGCAGACAATGGGGTAGTATATATCATTTAGATATGTCATTAATAATATTCTGTATCCTGAAGTGTGTGGTACATATATGGGTGCTTATTAAGTGGATAGACAAAAATAGGTATGAAATGAATGCAATAACTAGAGATGATGCTGTGTCATAAAATAAGGGTTATGGTGAAATTTTACACATTTGTGAGCCTAATAACAAAAAACTAAAACCTAAATATATCTCAACTAATTCTGGAACTAGTAATTTTGATAGTAAGATGAGATGAGATCATCATGAGAAAACTGTTTTGCTGAATCCTATCCAATAATATGTATAAAAGAAAATACACATGACCAAAGACTATTTGAGAAATTCAATAGCATGTTAATAGATTAAAGGAAAAAAACTATATAATCATTGAATTTAAAGCAGAAAAAGCATTTGGTGAATTCAATACTATTCATTCTTTTTTAAAGTGGTTGCAAACCAAAAACAGAAAAGAAAAATTAATAAAAGATATAAAGACTGGAAAGGAGGAAAGAAAGCTCCTTTATTTTCAGACAGCATGATTATCTCAAAGATAATCCATACAAACTATTGGAATATCTAGGAACATGATTAAACAGTTCAGATGATTCAGCGGCTGAATTCAAGATCAGTATTCAGAAACTGACACTGTTTCCCCATCTATTTCCCATGAAGTGATGGGACCAGATGCCATGATCTTAGTTATCTGAATGTTCAGCTTTAAGCCAACTTTTTCACTCTGCTCTTTCACTCTCATCAAGAGGTTTTTTAGTTCCTCTTCACTTTCTGCCATAAGGGTGGTGTCATCTGCATATCTGAGGTTATTGATATTTCTCCCAGCAATCTTGATTCCAGCTTGTGCTTCTTCCAGTCCAGTGTTTCTCATGATGTACTCTTCATATAAGTTAAATAAGCAGGGTGAAATATACACCCTTGACGTACTCTTTTTCCTATTTGGAACCAGTCTGTTGTTCCATGTCCAGTTCTAACTGTTGCTTCCTAACCTGCATACAGGTTTCTCAAAGGCAGGTCAGGTGGTCTGGTATTCCCATCTCTTTCAGAATTTTCCACAGTTTATTGTGATCCACATAGTCAAAGGCTTTGGCATAGTCCATAAAGGAGAAATAGATGTTTTTCTGGAACTCTCTTGCTTTTCCAATGATCCAGTGGATGTTGGCAATTTGATCTCTGGTTCCTCTGCCTTTTCTAAAACCAGCTTGAACATCAGGAAATTCACGGTTCATGTATTGCTGAAGCCTGGCTTGGAGAATTTTGAGCATTACTTTACTAGCTGTGAGATGAGTGCAATTGTGCAGTAGTTTGAGCATTCTTTAGCATTGCCTTTCTTTGGGATTGGAATGAAAACTGACCTTTTCCAGTCCTGTGGCCACTGCTGAGTTTTCCAAATTTGCTGGCATATTGAGTGCAGCATTTTCACAGCATCGTCTTCCAGGATTTGAAATAGCTCAACTGGAATTCCAGCACTTCCACTAGCTTTGTTCATAGTGATGCTTTCTAAGATCCATTTGACTTCACATTCCAGGATGTCTGGCTCTAGGTGAGTGATCACACCATCGTGACTATCTGGGTCATGAAGATCTTTTTTGTACAGTTCTTCTGTGTATTCTTGCCACCTCTTCTTAATATCTGTTGCTTCTGGTAGGTCCATACCATTTATGCCCTTTATCGAGCCCATCTTTGCATGAAATGTCCCCTTGGTATCTCTAATTTTCTTGAAGAGATCTCTAGTCCTTCCTATTCTGTTGTTTTCCTCTATTTCTTTGCATTGATTGCTGAGGAATGCTTTCTTATCTCTTCTTGCTCTTCTTTGGAACTCTGCATTCAGGTACTTACATCTTTCCTTTTCTCTTTTGCTTTTCACTTCTCTTCTTTTCACAGTTATTTGTAAGGCCTCCCCAGACAGCCATTTTGCTTTTTTGCATTTCTTTCCCATGGGGATGGTCTTGATCCCTGTCTCCTGTACAATGTCCCGAACCTCCATCTATAGTTCATCAGGCACTCTGTCTATCAAATCTAGTCCTTTAAATCTATTTCTCACTTCCACTGTATAATCATAAGGGGTTTGATTTAGGTCATACCTGAATAGTCTAGTGGTTTTCCCTACTTTCTTCAATTTAAGTCTGAATTTGGCAATAAGGAGTTCATGATCTGAGCCACAATCAGCTCCCGGTCTTGTTTTTGCTGACTGTATAGACCTTCTCCAGCTTTGGCTGCAAAGAATATAATCAATCTGATTTCAGTGTTGGCCATCTGGTGATGTCCATGTGTAGAGTCTTCTCTTGTGTTGTTGGAAGAGGGTGTTTGCTATGACCAGTGCACTCTCTTGGCAAAACTCTATTAGCCTTTCCCCTGCTTCATTCCATATTCCAAGGCCAAATTTGCCTGTTACCTCAGGTGTTTCTTTACTTCCTACTTTTGCATTCCAGTCCCCTATAATGAAAAGGACATCTTTTATGGGTGTTAGTTCTAAAAGTTATTGTAGGTCTTCACAGAACCATTCAACTTCAGCTTCTTCAGCGTTACTGGTTGGGGCATAGGCTTGTATTACCGTGATATTGAATAGTTTGCCTTGGAAACGAACAGAGATCATTCTGTCATTTTTGAGATTGCATCCAAGTTCTGCATTTCAGACTCTTTTGTTGACCATGACGGCTACTCCCTTTCTTCTAAGGGATTCCTGCCCACAGTAGTAGATGTAATGGTCATCTGAGTGAAATTCACCCATTCCAGTCCATTTCAGTTCGCTGATTCCTAGAATGTCGACATTCACTCTTGCTATCTCCTGTTTGACCACTTCTAATTTGCCTTGATTCATGGACCTAACATTCCAGGTTCCTATGCAATATTGCTCTTTACAGCATCGGACCTTGCTTCCATCACCAGTCACATCAACAACTGGGTATTGTTTTTGTTTTGGCTCCATCCCTTCATTCTTTCTGGAGTTATTTCTCCACTGATCTCCAGTAGCATATTGGGGCACCTACTGACCTGGGGAGTTCCTCTTTCAGTATCCTATCATTTTGCCTTTTCATACTGTTCATGGGGTTCTCAAGGCAAAATACTGAAGTGGTTTGCCATTCCCTTCTCCAGTGGACCACATTCTGTCAGACCTCTCCACCATGACCCGCCCGTCATGGGTGGCCCCACGGGCATGGCTTAGTTTCACTGAGTTAGGCAAGGCTGTGTCTAACTTATTAAATTGATTAATTTAATAAGTTATTTATTATTAAATTGAATAATTCCCTTTTATTTCAAAAGTTTTATCATGAATAGGTATTGAATATTATCAAATGCCTTTTTTTTACATTTATTGAGAAATGTATGTTTTTTCCTCTTTATTTTGCTAATGTGGTGAATTACATTAATTGACTTATGACTACTATCCTTAGTATTTTGGCATAAAGTCCAGTGGTTCAAGGTGTATAATCCTTTCTATATATTGCTATGTTCAGTTTGCTAGTTTAAAGGATTTTTGTCTATTATTATGAGATATATTAGCTTATAATTTTCTTATCCTATAATATTATACAATTTTGACATGAGGATTATGTTAATTTCATAAAACTAGCTAGGGGTTATTCATCCTCTTCTCCTTCTGGAAGTGTTTGTGTAAGATGGGTATAATTTTTTTTAATATTTGATAAAATTTATCAGTGAAGTCATCTTCTATATTCTAAACTGCCCTGCCAGGCTATGGGTAGCAGTTAGAAATCTAGCTGGTTTCACCTTGTCTTAACATAGTTCTTCTGCCTGTAGAAGGTGTATTTCTCCTTCTGCTTGTGCCCTGAAATTTTGCAAATATCTTAGTAATGGAATGAGTCACTGGTCCCTTCTTACCAGTGAAAGACTTGTCTCACTCTAGAATTTTGTTAATTGGGACTCTTCTACATCTACTGGAAAATCCCATGGATGGAGGGGCCTGGTGGGCTGCAGTCCATGGGGTCGCTAGGAGTCGGACACGACTGAGCGACTTCACTTTATTTTTTCACTTTCCTGCATTGGAGAAGGAAATGGCAACCCACTCCAGTGTTCTTGCCTGGAGAATCCCAGGGACTGGGGAGCCTGGTGGGCTGCCGTCTATGGGGTCGCACAGAGTCGGACACGACTGAAGTGACTTAGCAGCAGCAGCAGCAGCTACATCTACTGCTTCTAATGCCTCTAAAGATATACATATATTTTTTTTCATTTATACAGTGTTTTATTTACGCTATAGCAGGAATTCGGTCTTTGTGACAATACAGAACTTTTCCAGAAGCATAATTCTATATTTAATTTTTAATTTCAGTAAATTGGTTGCTCAAAATTTTCTGTTTTAAAAGATTAAAGACGTCCTGAGCAGCATACTCCCTTTGTGGGTCCAGACCCAGTCCTAAAGGGGGGCACGTATAGGTGTTTATTAGCACTAACACGGGGCTAATAGGTTTAGTCTCTAAGGTAAAACTACCAAGGTTCAAATTCTGGATCTACCACTTACTAGCTTTGGGTAAATCACTTAAATTCTCCAAGTTTCATTTCTCCAATTCATAGAATAAAGATAACAATACTACATACTATTGTTTTTTTTAAAAAACGCACAAGAGTAAAAACAATGTCTGGCATAGACAAAATAGCCAGTAATTACTAGCTCTTTCTCTAAAAAAGGCAAACCAAATTATGAAAGACATTTGGTTAGATCGAAGACTGGGTCTACCTAGTGGCGGTCCTAACTAAAAGTTGATTTTCTTGATTTATTATCACTTAAATCTACAGCTCTACTTAATAACTTCTCATTCTTCTCATTACTATTAAATAACTGGGGTTAAGTTTGAAGGTTATCTCCTCTCGACCACTGACCTTATTTGGCCCTATTAGCATCAGACATCTATGAAGTGTGAGGTTGAGAGTGAAATGTGAAAACTCGGTCTGACAGTACCGTGCAGTGATGCTGTACTGACAGCTGATTATGCAGTTGGAATGGGATGGCAGATTACTGTTGGTGGGACAGCTACCTCCACTCATCCAAACCTCATAAGATTTCAAAGTAATTTTGGCTGCAGATATTTATTTTGAATTTACTACATGGCTAATGATGGGGCTATTACATTTATTTTTTTAAGGTGATAGCTATTCCTTCGAGCAAATGATCAGTGTCAAACAAATCACTTAACTGAACTACTGCTTTATAGGAGGCTTTCCACTACCTGAGGCAGAAGAGAAAAGAATAGGATTAGGATCTAAAAAGAGATTTGATGGCTGTCATTTCCACAATAGGAAAGTTGACAGGGGGAATAAATAACTTCTGGAGAGCGACTTGTTAAACTGGGTTAAGAGAAGATCTGTATGGGCACGGCTGAGTCTGGTGCTGCCTGCCAATCTGATTATATTTTATTACTCAGCTGAACTGTATTCTGTGATTCAGTTTGTGGTTATCTAAAGGGGTCATGAGCTGCAGGAGCTCATATTTCCTGAACATATTTGGGCAGAAATTGTGGATTGTTTTAAGAGAATGCCAACTAGTGTGAGAGAAGAAGACAAAGGGCTTTTTTATAGTTATTTAAGATGATCAAACTACCGACCAAGGCAGGCAGCCTCCTTTGTGGGATTCCAACAAACATTCAGGCACATTTGAGACAAAGAATGTCCTCTCCCCAAGAAAACTACACCTAAAAAACACAGGATGGAGGCAGATACAGCATGAAGTCCTTGTCTTTCAATCTGGTTTCTCTGGGTAACTCCATATCGCACTGTTTTGACATCTCCCTTTGACATCTCAAGAGCCAACCCTAGGTCTTGTCATTACTCACCTTTTGTATATGCCTAAAATTAATAACTCAGGTCTTTTATTTTCCAGCTGTTTTATTCCCATTCTGATCATACTGTTTCCCAATTCTTTGTCTTCTCTTTTTTTTCCCTAAGCAATATGTCTCCCTTGGCATGGTATATTTACTAATCTAATAAATCTAGATCTTTATCTAATGGTTAACCCATCTATTTACCTCCTTACTGTCATCTTCAGTCGTGTCTCTCACTTAGCCTTCAGTGACAACTGGCCCATATTGGATCAAGCTCACCGTTCACCCACCCTTTCCAGTACTGAGATTGCTCAGGCTCCTGAAAGGACTGGTGATACCAGAAACATATAACTTTTGCTGCCTGAGGCCAGTTGCAAATCCCATGGTCATTATTCCAAACTTTCACCATTCTTTCATATCATATCAGCTAGATACCCTCTCATACATACATATAATCCCCCCAAAATGATCTCTTTCCTCTCAAATAAATTAACGATTATCAGGAGCCAATGTTTTCAATTTAGAACCTGTTTCCATTTACTTATCCATGTAAGAAACAACTTAGCCATGTGATTTAGACTGTGGTCAGTGTAGCAGCCAAGGCTCTTTATACCACTGGTTATGTGTAAGACCTTCAACATATGTAACTCCTCTCATCTTTAGCTTCTTTACATACAAAGTGATGAAAATAAAGGCACTTATTTTCAAGATTATATTCAAGTAAGGATTTAAAGATATAAGATGTACAGAAAGAGAACTTAGCATAATGCTTTCCAGCTAGTGAATGCTCAATATGTGTGATAAAAAATAATTATATTAATTTCTATTTTTGCATCTGCCTTCATACTTTGCATTCTTCTATATCTCAGAGAGATGTTTCTTGTTATAGCCAAGATTCATTTCTCCAACTTCTCAGGCTTCAATGATACCATATTCCACCAATTCTGCCTCTCTTATCCTTTATTTTTCTGTCTCTTAGCATAGAAATGAATTCACACACACACCCTACAATCCTACACTAATCCTATGCAATCCTAGCTCTTACCTTCTCTTTTCTTTTCACAATTATGCTTCTCTAAAATGTTAACACTCCTTAATGTCCCTTCATCAACCTCTATTGTTACACACACACACAATTACATTTGACTCAATAATCAATCAGTAACTTTTAAATTAAGTCTATAGGTCTTTTGAGCTTCCCTGGTGGCTCAGCTGGTAAAGAATCTGCCTGCAAAGAAGGAGACCTGAGTTTGATCCCTGGGTTGGGAAGATCCCCTGGAGAAGTGAACGGGCTACCTACTCCAGTATTCTCGTCTGGAGAATTCCATGGACTGTATAGTCCACGGGGTCGCAAAGAGTTGGACATGACTGAGTGACTTTCACTTTCCTGGGTCTTTAATGCCACTTTCAGGTTACCATGTTTTGAATTGATGTGGCTAGCATGGGCTTCCCAGGTGGCCCTATAGTAGAGACCTCACCTGCCAATGCAGGAGACTCATGAGACAGAGACATGGGTTCCATCCCTGGGTCGGGAAGATCCTCTGGAGAAGGAAATGACAACCCATTCCAGTATTCTTAATTAGAGAATCTCATGGACAGAGGAGACTGGTGGGCTACAGTCCAGGGGGAATTGCAAAGGGTCGTACACAACTGAAACGACTCCAAACACACTCACATAACACAGTATAATGCAGTTTTGCATATTTGTCCATTTAATTTATATGACAATGCCAAGAGGTAGGCATCATCATTGTTATTTTATAGAGAAGGAAAGAGAAGCTAACAGGTGTCATCCATTCACTGAACAATAACCATCCATTCACTGAATACATTGTATAATCTTTATTCTGTTTTTCCATGGAGCTTACAGTTTGGAGAGGGAGTTATATCATAAACCTGTTAACAAACAGCTCTATTTCATCAGCTAAGCTGAAAACTGTTAGGAAAACACAGTCCCTTGACTGACAACAAGAACCCCCATTGGAAAGGTCACAAGGACCTCTCTAAGAGATGTGGTTAAGCTGACTATGAAGGTTTAAACATGTCTGCCATTCCAAGAAAAGTGGAAGAAAGTTCAGGAAATGAAGATGCCTTGTTCAAATCAAAGGCGTGGTTGGACAAGAACCCTGGGAATTGGTGTTTCATCCCAGCCTTCTCTAATTTCCCCAAGCAGTGTTAGCCAACTCTCTTCTACTCTTGTGTACACCCATTTCCACACTTTTCCACTAGACTATAAACTACCTAAGGACAAGTGCACAGCCCTTAGCATGTGTCTAGTACCCAATAAATGATAATAATTCAATCAAGTAGTAGCAATTTATCCTAATGAATATTACACTCTTACATTTGGGGGGAAAGAATTGACAGTTTAGCCATTTCATGCAGGGTCTTCCCATCCTGGGTGGTCACTGCCCACTCCTCCATGTTCACTGATCTGGTTGTTTTAATGAGTTTTGTGTAACCAACTGCTGGTCTCTAGTTGATTAACAAGGCTTAGAGAGTGAGGTCTGTGTGCTCCCTCAATATGGTTCCAGGGATTCCTCATCACCATCAGCCATTGGATTTGATTTGAAATGGCCACCAATTAGCTTCAAATTTTGGCTGACGAAAATATTGAGAAATGGTAGCTTTTTCTTGGGAAACTTATGAATATGCATGTGAGAAGTTTCTCTTCCTTCAAGGTGGCCTCCTGGAGAGAATACTAAACTGGAAGGTCAAAGCTCTGAGTCTTATTGTTGGCTTTGCCACTCACTCCCTCAGTGACCTTGGACAAGTTGCTTAGCCACTCTGCAGGCTACTGCTTCTTTGTTGATAAAGATGTGAGTAATGATAGCTGAAACAGCCTTCCTTATAGGGAAGTTGTGAAGATTAATGAGATACTGTTTATAAAGCACTCTGAACTCTCTGAAAGAAAGGTGCTGTATAAATACAGAGTGTTGCTATTGTTATTCAACAGCTTCTTTGCTGCAAATTCTCTGTACATTTCTCAAAACCTGAGAAGGTGATGAAGTCAGAATGTATGGGTTATTCCATGTGACATGCACCTGTTCCCACCTCTGGTAAACTGTTCACTGAGTTTGCTTCTATGCTACTGCCTCTGTGTATAAGCTTTCTTTGGAATAAAAAACAAATACAATTGTTTAAAATTCAAATGGTTTCAAAGAAAATCATCTTTACTGGTCATTTGTAGACCGTGTGTGGGAACCATTTACAAGTGAAAACAGTAAGACCCTGATTTTCATGGTAAGTAACTCAAGGGACAAGATGTGACTAACACTTCCTGATTAATGACAAGTTCAATCTGCCCCTACAGCCACATCTCCCAAACCAGTAATCAAGCAATGAATTGGAAACCAAATTGCCTGCTCGCATTTTGTTTCTTCTCTCCAAGCTTGAAGGTCCTTTAGTGCCAGGGGTGACCAGAAAGGAAAGGAAAAACAAAAGACAGAGATCATGCTATTAATAACTGTCCTGGATTAGACCCCCCAAAAATCAAAAGTTGACTCTGCTGTGCTCATACATAACTAAAGAATGAAGGCTGGGCTTCCCTGTAGCTCAGTGGTAAAGAATTTGCCTGCCGATGCAGGAGACATGGGTTCAATCCCTGATCCAGGAAGATCCCACATGCTGCAGAGCAACTAAGCCCATGAGCCACAACTACTAAGCCTGAGCTCTAGAGCCCACGTGCCACAGCTACTGAGCCCATGTGCTCAAACCCGTGCTCCCCAATCAGAGAAGCCACCACAATGAGATGCCTGTACATCCCAACTACAGAGGAGCCCCCAACTAGAGAAAAACCTGTGGACAGCCAAAAATGAAATAAATAAATAAATACATGATTAAAAAAAATAAATGTGAAAGAAGTCAGGGCTGGCTGCTATTCCTTTTACTTCTACCTATTTTTCTTCAAATACTGTGTTTTTCAGAACCAGCTAGTGTCTTAAATGTGATACCTTAATATTCAGAATGTGTGGAACGTGGGAAAATTGATGTTCCCCTGAGAATCTCAATCTTACATTAGCAGACTCTTTTGCATTTAATTTTGTCCCTTTTTTATATTAAAGGAAGAAGAGGTTTCTTTTGACACAAGGAATTTTAAAATGTATGTAGGTAAAGTCCTTTAGGGAATCCTATTTTTCATCTACTTATTAGGGCCGATGGGAATAGCTCTTTTCTAAGATTTTCAAGTTCCAGATGATCCACAGTTGTTATAAGTGTCTTGGCCTTCTGATGTATTTGTTTCTAGAAAAGAACTGGAACAAGTAATCTGCTGAACACATGAAGTTGGAGTTATTGAATCAGTTTTCCAAAACTATGGATTGTCCCCTAAGACATGTTAAAATTTAGGAAAGAATATGTTCAGCTGTCAAAAAATATTTCTGAATTTAGAGGAATCCAGCCAGAATTTGACATAAAGAAATCTAGAAAATAATCTTGTAAAATAAATTCTTCTACTTTTAATGAACAGAGTTACTTGTCTTTTTTCCCAACTACGGGAGATATAGTTTTTAAGATTCCCTAAGGCAGAAGAACCAGAGACCAAATTGCCAACATCCCCTGGATCATCGAAAAAGCAAGAGAGTTCCAGAAAAACATCTATTTCTCCTTTATGGACTATGCCAAAGCCTTTGACTGTGTGGATCACAATAAACTGTGGAAAATTCTGAAAGAGATGGGAATACCAGAACACCTGACCTGCCTCTTGAGAAACCTATATGCAGGTCAGGAAGCAACAGTTAGAACTGGACGTGGAACAACAGACTGGTTCCAAATCAGGAAAGGAGTACGTCGAGGCTGTATATTGTCACCCTGCTTATTTAACTTACACGCAGAGTATATCATGAGAAACGCTGGACTGGAAGAAGCATAAGCTGGAATCAAGATTGCTGAGAGAAATATCAATAACCTCAGATATGCAGATGACACCACTATTACGGCAGAAAGTGAAGAGGAACTCAAAAGCCTCTTGATGAAAGTGAACGTGGAGAGTGAAAAAGTTGGCTTAAAGCTCAACATTCAGAAAACGAAGATCATGGCATCCGGTCCCATCACTTCATGGCAAATAGATGGAGAAACAGTGGCAACAGTGTCAGACTTTATTTTGGGGGGCTCCAAAATCACTGCAGATGGTGACTGCAGCCATGAAATTAGAAGATGCTTACTCCTTGGAAGGAAAGTTATGACCAACCTAGATAGCATATTGAAAAGCAGAGACATTACTTTGCCAACAAAGGTCTGTCTAGTCAAGGCTATGGTTTTCCCAGTGGTCTTGTATGGATGTGAGAGTTGGACTGTGAAGAAAGCTGAGTGCCGAAGAACTGGTGCTTTTGAACTGTGGTGTTGGAGAAGACTCTTGAGAGTCCCTTGGACTGCAAGGAGATCCAACCAATCCATTCTAAAGGAGATCAGTCCTGGGTGTTCATTGGAAGGACTGATGCTAAAGCCGAAACTCCAATACTTTGGCCACCTCATGTGAAGAGTTGACTCATTGGAAAAGACTCTGATGCTGGGAGGGATTGGGGGCAGGAGGAGAAGGGGACAACAGAGGATGAGATGGCTGGATGGCATCACTGACTCAATGGACGTGAGTTTGAGTGAACTCCGGGAGTTGGTGATGGACAGGGAGGCCTGGCATGCTGCAATTCATGGGGTCGCAAAGAGTTGGACACGACTGAGCGACTGAACTGAACTGAAATGACATACTGTAGAACAATACATTTCAAAATAATTATTTTCCCTAAAATTGAGAAAATCTGAGGCATGATCTTGTGTCACCTCTATTTTAGATCACTGCTTTTACCTGAAGGAGGAGAAAAGGATTCAGGTACATTTCAGCGACAATAAAAATGCACCAATCATGTTGGTATTTCAGATTGATAGCCGAAAAACATAGCAATCTTTCTGATTCATTGACAACAATGAGAAAGTTACAACTAGGACCTAGAGTGTGTAGTTTATCACTCCACTTGTCTTCCCAATACCCTCTAATCTGCTCTTTCTATTGTACTAGGATCAGATCTTTTAATGTTGAAAGAGAGAGAAGGGGGGAGGGAGGAAAGAAGGGGAAAAGGAAGGGAAGGAAGAGAGGAAGAAAAGAGAAAGAAGGCAAGACTGATCATGCTATTTTATTCTACCAGTATCACCATCAACACAAGAAAAGAGAAACCATGTGTTACAGGCTGAAAATAGTTCCCCAATGATATCCATGTCCTGATCTCCAGAATCTACGAATATGTTGCTCAATATGGTATAAGGGACTTGTTACATGAGATTAACTGAAAGGATCCTGAGGTCAGGTTATCCTGATATGGGCCCAATGTAAACACATCGTAAACACCTTATAGGCTGGTTACCTTATGGGGGTAGGGATGGGAGAAGGGAGAGAGAGGGAAGATATAAGAACAGAAAAAGAGGTGAGGAAGGAGAGGATATGACACATTACTGGCTTTGAAGATCAAAGGAGGGGCCATGAGCCAAGAAATTCAAACGGTCTTTAGAAAGTGCAAGAGGCAAGAAAACTGATTCTTTCTAAAATCTCCAGAAGGAACACAGGTCTACGGACAACTGGATATTAGGTCAGTGAAAATGAGTTTGGATTTCTGCCCCCCAGAGCTGTAAAATAATAGATTTGTGCTATTTTAAGCCACTAAGTTTGTGGGAATCTCTTACATCAGTGAGAGGAAATGAACACCTCATTATAAAGGTGATCCAGCCATGCCATGTTTGCCGCAAAGTGAGTGAGCCAGCAGTGGTCCAAGTGAACCATGAACACAGGTCAGTGCTTTCTACTTTGGCCTTCATGCAATGGAAGGAAGCAGGGTGTACCACCCCAGAACACACCACCTAGCAGCTAGAATTCTGAAAGTTGGCCAGCTTGCCCTGGAGGAGCCCATTCGGCTAAGAAGCTAAAAGGTGCTCAGGAAACACCAGATCCACCTCCCCTAACATCTCCAGACTCCTCAGATTTACATAAAGCAAGAAACCTTATACTGCTTTGTCACTTCTCATCTTGGGATTATAAATATGATTGATATGACAGGAACATCTTAGAAAACAGTCAACTCAAAAGGAAGCAAGAATATTTAACAGAAAGGCATAACACAGGATGAGTAAACTGTGTGGGAGAATCCATGTTTTGGGGTGAGAGAAGCAGATGCTAAGGAAAAATGCCTCCAACAAAAACAAAAAGTATACATATCAAAAAGCACAAGTATGGATTTTGAAAATATTTACTTAAAGACTCACCAAAACCAGGTTTTAACAATTCCCAGAGTATTTAGATGTGGCTTACAGTAACAGCTCATACTGTCATCAAATTTCCACCAAAAATAACATCCCAAACTGCCAAATTACCTTTACATTGGCCTCCTGAAAATTATGTGAAGATTTTTCATGAATACCATCTATAACCAGAAGGAATTCAATATGGTCCAGAATGGCACAAGGTCTAGAACCAGGCAGATTCTAGCTAAAGATAGCATTTAAAGAAATTAGACAATACTGGGGAGCCCTGTCCCTGTGTCTTTGGATAAGCTCTAACTTCTCTGATCCTCAGTTTTATTCATCCATTAAATGATGGTAGTATACAGTCACTCCTCCATATCCATGGGGGATTGGTTCCAGGATCCATGTGAGTATCAAAATCCATGGATACTCAAATCCCATAGCCAGCCCTCTATCCACAGATGTAGAACCCATAGACACAGAGGGCCAACTGTATCTCCTTCATAGGATGTTAAGAAGATTAAAATAAATAATGCCTATAAGCTATCTTTCAAAATATGATCCAGAGACTGCTTAATTTCTCTTTTCAGAAACTTTAGAAAGTCAACAGGTAGAATTTCATTAGACCATAACAAGGCTAGCCAGGTGGGCAAGAGCAGGGATATGAAATTAGATTTTTCATTGAGTCATGGTAGGGGGAAGAGCTGAAGAGAAGTGATCCAGCTGCAAATGTCCAAGGACTATGCCATCTGAGATGCTAAGCATTGTTCCCAGGGGAGTGAGTCCACCAGTAACTGGTCTCAGTCCAGGTAGGCTACTAACAGTGAGGAATTCAAGGTGATGTGAGGATTTTGGAGGTATCCACAATAAAGAATCTGCCTACAATGCAAGATTGATCCCTGGGCCAGGGAGATCCCCTAGAGAAGGGAAACGCTACCCACTCCAGTATTCTTGCTGGAAAATTCCATGGACAGAGGAGCCTGGAGGGCTACAGTTCATGGGATTTCAGAGTCAGACACAACTGAGCTACTAACACATTACATTATATTGCATTACATTAAATTACATGGAAAAAGACAACAAAGAAAAGTAGAATTGCTGCCCATTAGGACAGGAACCAGGTGGTTTCCCAGAAAGAAAACTGGGAACCATGAACCAAGGCCAAGCACTACTTATAAAAATGTTGATGTCTCAGAGAGTTGGGCTGGAGCTCAGGAACTAATTAGAAGCCTGTATATAAGAGATTTAGAAGAGCAGTGAGGGGATCTCAAATCAGGTAAAAAATCCCCCTGACTCTGGCAAGGATTAGTCTAAATCACAGGACAATAGTCCAATCTACAGGTGGTATCAAAGAGAAGTTGCACTGGACAGAATAAAACCAGCAAGGAAGTCTTTATTCAAGACTATTGTACAAGGTGCTGGAGAAGACTCTTGAGAGCCCCTTGGATAACAAGGAGATCAAACCAGTCAATCCTAAAGGAAATCAACCCTTCCAACATTTACTGAAAGGACTGATGCTGAAGCTCCAATAACTTTGGCCACCTGATGTGAAGAGCGGACTCTTTGGAAAAGACCCTGATGCTGGGAAAGATTGAAGGCAAGAGGAGAGGGGACAACAGAGGATGAGATGGTTGGATGGCATCACAGACTCAATGGATATGAGTTTGAGCAAACTCCGGGAGATAGTGAAGGGCAGGGAAGTCTGGCATGCTGCAGTCCACGGGGTCACAAAGTGTCGGACATAACTTAGTGACTGAACAACAACAAATTGTACTAGGGGAGAGAGAGACTGAACTCAACCCCATCCACAAATAAAAAGGCAGGAGAGTTTCAAGGTCTGGAATAGACTGGGGGACAGATTAGAACATTAGTTTGGGGTCAATCAAGGTAAATCAGCAATATGTGTTTACTAATTGGTGCTCATGGAAATCAAGCTCTGGTCCTTCTACATTTACAAGAAGACAGGGTCACTATCTTTCTTGATGATTACATTTCAAAGGGATGACTCCGTGGTCCATAAGAAAGACACCTCTGGATTATAAAATTGGTAAGAGTCAGGAAAAAGACATATCTCAAAGGGGCAGATAAAGAGTTTACCATGCAAGTTTTCTAAAGTAAATACTCTAAGAAAAGGAAGGGCAGGGGCTCAGAGTCAGGAAGAAATCTGTCCAAAGTTTATTCAAGGTGAGGAGCATGGTGAGTTCCTCTTGGTCAGTAGAGACTAAATAGCTGCAGCTTTGAGACTTTAAAATGCAGTCCTCCAAAGACCCAAATAATACCCAATCCTAACATTCTAACATGTTGGGTTAAACAACACAGTGGCCTTTCCAGGATCTGGTTGTCAGTGGCACAACAAACACTATGGCTTTGGCTTGTGGGAACAGAAATCATGGCTCATCTTCATTTTCTACAAAGGACTTCCCTCTTGCTTTTGCTGGAGGTCCCCATTGAGGAAAGTCTAAGCCCATATCATCCTTCGTTTTGGTGTCCAGCACCACCAGGTTCTGCTGGTACTGCCTCTGGCTGCTGCTGAAGTGATGGGTGATGAATAGTGTCAAAAAATGCAGACCCCAGCTCTCCCCGGTGGAAATGCTGTCCTGGAGCACAAAGTGTATCAAATATCCAGTGGGAAGGGAACAGAACACCTCACTCTTCATTGTAATCCAAATACTTTGAATTTCCCATGACTCCAGTGAATTTGTTAGAAAATAACTAATTCAGTTTATTCTAATGGTTCTCCCTCTTCCAGATCTCAGGGACATGGAGGTGGGTGAACTGGCTTGGGAACATATGAATGACAAATGATGTACTGTGTCAAGATTTTCCCCGCTCTCCACTGACTGAGATGCTACAGAAGCAAACTTAATATGCAAGACCCATTCCTTCCTTTAAGGTGACATCTTTCTAAGAAGCCACTCAATTCTTCATTGAAATAAGCATTTCCAGGGTCCAATCCACCTGTCTGCCTTGTTGACTCAGACAAGTCTCCTTGTCAGCGGTGTTCTCAGTCTACACCTGCTGCTGCTAAGTCACTTCAGTCGTGTCCGACTTTGTGCGACCCCATAGACGGAAGCCCACCAGGCTCCCCCGTCCCTGGGATTCTCCAGGCAAGAACACTGGAGTGGGTTGCCATTTTCTTCTCCAATGCAGGAAAGTGAAAAGTGAAAGTGAAGTCGCTCAGTCGTGTCCGACTCTTAGCAACCCCATGGACTGCAGCCTACCAGGCTCCTCCATCCATGGGATTTTCCAGGCAAGAGTGCTGGAGTGGGGTGCCATTGCCTTCTCCGCAGTCTATACCAGCAATGAGCTATAGAGGCCCAGGTTAGCTACAACCAGGCCAGACGGAAGAATAGAAAGAAGATTCTCTTTTGCTGCAACTACTGTTTTGTTAATTTTCATGCCTAGAATTGAGAATCAAGCTTCATTTTGGCATTGTTCTACTGAGTCAAGTAGGTAATTTTATCTGGAAGAACGTTATCTTGATTTTTCTGTGATACTCAGCACATCTATGATCATTTTGAATTTGGGGGAAAAACATGTGTCCCATTAAGAGTTTTCTTTTGCTGAAAGTTGTCCTTGTGCAAAAAGTTTGCCTACCATGCATTTGGAACCAAGTTTCCTTTTCCCATGTTTCTGCTTTCTTAGTTTAGTTCTAATCAACTAGGGAACAAGGAGAGAAACTTTAAAGGCAGAGTTGACTGAAGAGGCTCATTTTTCTCAGAGAGAGAAGACTTAAGGAGTTCATGGACAATAAATATTCCTCTTCAGATCTACTAGAATCTTGACAGGTGAGCTTGTTTCTCACCCTTTTAAAAGTACATGTCATCAACCCGGATGAAAGAATCACAGAATGGGATTTTTGTTCTTTCACGGAGAAAAATGTATCCTAAAAGTCATACAATTTTATCTTTAATTAAGGAGATTTTGTGACTGTTAAGAAGGAAACAATGGCTTGTGGGCACATTAGTTTTCTACAGAAATTGAGAAGATTGTTCTAAAAATAATCACTAGATGATAGGTTTGTTCAGCAGGCATCCCCCACATCAGCCCTCCGTATCTGTAAGAGTGCCTAGAACACAGTAGATTCTCAAAAAGGCATAAACAAATGCTTGGATAAGTGAATGAATTTCAGGGTTTATGAAGAAATGTAGCTGTTTAAATTTAGGAAGATTCCCAGCCTGGGGTCAGCTCTGAAATCTGGGTTTTTTCCTTACTTCTCCAACCGGAAGCTGGCTAACTAACATCTGGGACCTCAGACAGATCTTTCAAACTCTTGTGGTTTCTCAGGTTTCTTATTTAAAAGGCAAGGTTTGGACAAGAAAGCTCTAAGATTACTTCAAGCTCTATGAGGCTAGAATTTTACATTGCAAGGCTTATAGCAGGTACTAATGGCCCCAAATCATCAAATCTGTGCTATTTAAATCCCCCCCGTTAAAAAAGGTAATAAAAGCAGATTTCTATCTAGAACAGGGAGCTCAGCTCAGTTCCCTGTGATGACCTAGATGAGTGGGACTGGGGAGGGGAAAGAGGCCCAAGAGGGAGGGGGATATATGTATACATATAGCTGATTCACTTCATTGTAGAGTAGAAGCTAATATAATATTTAAACTACATTCCAATTTAAAAAAAAGAAGCAGGTTGCAAATTGCTTCAGGTCCACTAGGGGGCAGGTAACAAGACACATCAGCAGTTAAGAATGACTAGAAGGAAATGGCAACCCACTCCAGTGTTCTTGCCTGGAGAATCCCAGGGACGGGGGAGCCTGGTGGGCTGCCCTCTATGGGGTCGCACAGAGTCGGACACGACTGAAGCAACTTAGCAGCAGCAGCAGAAATACAAAACAGTACCATGTGAATTACTGTGGCACAGGATTGGAGTTGCCTAACACTTCACATGTGAACATCACAAAATACCTTGTAAGGAGAAAACTCTGACCCTGCTTGGCAGATAAAGAGGACTGTGGTGTATTCCAAGCAAATGACTCTCTTGAAAGCACAGACACTTCACCCAAAGGAGGATTTGAACTTTCAACATCCTGTGTCTTATCTCTGAACACTGACCATCACTCGGGTGAATTACCGCGCGGTGGGACCTGAGAGCTGTTGGGACACCTAGACGTTGTTTCACCCAACAGGCAAGAAAGAATGGGCAACTAACTCTTCTGTTTGACGTTCCCATCACAGGCAGCCACCCAGCAGGCTGAGGCGCCAAGCAGGTGATGCCCTTCAGGGTGATTTCCTTTTGAAGTGCTCAGAAAGGATTTTTAGAAATCAAAGAAGAAAACATCTTGAAAAAATTGGCTGCTGGTGGTACTGTCTCTTCCAAGTTGACATCATCAATCAACCAACAGTGTAGGAGAACTGTCAAATTCCAGCAGCACGAGGGACAAGAGAAACAGACACCTGGAAAATGGGAAGCCGCTCTACAGCACAGCTGGAGCCGTGGGGCTGTGATTCGCCGGGAGAGAATTTAATGGGGTTCAGGTAGGGGAAGGAGAGTGTGTTGGGAGGGTGGGGAGGGTGGAAACATCAATTAAAGTGTGCCTGATTCATAATTTTCTCCATTTCTCGGCAGAGTAACTTTCTGCCCTGCCTTATGTATTGTGCACGGCTACCTCAGAATTCATTTTTCAGCTGTTATTCATACTTGAGTTGGGTGTTTCTGAATGTATTCTTCCTCACAGTAACTGTTGACAGGTCCAACCCTGTAACCATCTGGCTCCTGAAGTAATGAGACCAAATGAAATGGAGCTTGAAGAAATTAACATTCTTTCCTTAATCTATTAATAACTGAGAAGTGTTGATTTTGGTGACAGCTAGATACTTTATTATGAGGCATATTGGTTAATTAAGAGCATCATAATGAAGGTTATAGGAATGTATATCCCTCCAGAAATATACATATTTTTAATAAGCATAATTTCATTCTTCTCACAGGCTCAAAAAATTAAAAAAAAAAGCCAGTTGAAAATGGTATGCACAGAGAAAGTCTCAACAAAGACTAAACAGACAATTTTGAATGTATGTACCATGGTTATTGTTGTCTTACTGTGTTAAGCGTGCCTGTGTATATTAAATACAGATGCTGTGTATCAATAGAAAACAAGTGAAAGTGAAAGTTTTCGTTGCTCCGTTATGTCCTACTCTTTGCAATCCCATGGGCTGTAGCCCACCAGGCTCCTCAGGCTCTTCTGTCAAGAATACTGGAGTGGGTAGCCATTGCCTTCTCCAGCTTATCTTCCTGACCCAGGGGTCGAACTTGGGTCTTCTGCATTGCAGGCAGATTCTTTACTGCCTGAGCCACCAGGGAAACCAATTGCTAACAATTACAGGTCTTCCAGTTCTAATCTCCCACGATCCTTCCCCTATCTGTTTATCGCAGATGATGTTTTGCGGCTTTGTTCAGTCTTTACTTGGTGGATGGGTGGAGGAATCACCCACTTTGCTAGAAGTGAAAATGCACAGATTTTGATATTTAGGTTCAGTTCAGTTGCTCTGTCATGTCCGACTCTTTGTGACCCCATGAATCGCAGCACGATAGGCCTCCCTGCCCATCACCACTTCCGAGTTCACTCAGACTCACGTCCATCGAGTTGGTAATGCCATCCAGCCATCTCATCCTCTGTCGTCCCCTTCTCCTCCTGCCCCCAATCCCTCCCAGCATCAGAGTCTTTTCCAATGAGTCAACTCTTTGCATGAGGTGGCCAAAGTACTGGAGTTTCAGCTTTAGCATCATTCCTTCCAAAGAAATCCCAGGGCTGATCTCCTTTAGAATGGACTGGTTGGATCTCCTTGCAGTCCAAGGGACTCTCAAGAGTCTTCTCCAACATCACACTTCAAAGGCATCAATTCTTCGGCACTCAGCTTTCTTCACAGTCCAACTCTCACATCCATACATGAACACTGGAAAAACCATAGCCTTGACTAGACAGACCTTAGTTGGCAAAGTAATGTCTCTGCTTTTCAATATGCTATCTAGGTTGGTCATAACTTTTCTTCCAAGGAGTAAGTGTCTTTTAATTTCATGGCTGCAGTCACCATCTGCAGTGATTTTGGAGCCCCCCAAAATAAAGTCTGACACTGTTTCCCCATCTATTTCCCATGAAGTGATGGGACCAGATGCCATGATCTTCGTTTTATGAATGTTGAGCTTTAAACCAACTTTTTCACTCTCCTCTTTCACTTTCATCAAGAGGCTTTTTAGTTCCTCTTCACTTTCTGCCATAAGGGTGGTGTCTGTCA
>NW_011495023.1:13094665-13095276 GCF_000754665.1 Bison bison bison
TTCCAGTCCAGCGTTTCTCATGATGTACTCTGCATGTAAGTTAAATAAGCAGGGTGACAATATACAGCCTTGACATACTCCTTTTCCTATTTGGAACCAGTCTGTTGTTCCATGTCCAGTTCCAACTGTCGCTTCCTGACCTGCATATAGGTTTCTCAAGAGGCAGGTCAGGTGGTCTGATATTCCCATCTATTTCAGAATCTTCTACAGTTTATTGTGATCCACACAGTCAAAGGCTTTGGCATAGTCAGTAAAGCAGATGTTTTTCTGAAACTGTCTTGCTTTTTGATGATCCAGCAGATGTTGGCAATTTGATCTCTGGTTCCTCTGCCTTTCCTAAAACCAGCTTGAACATCTGGAAGTTCACAGTTCATGTATTGCTGAAGCCTGGCTTGGAGAATTTTGAGCATTACTTTACTAGCGTGTGAGATGAGTGCAATTGTGCAGTAGTTTGAGCATTCTTTGGCATTGCCTTTCTTTGGGATTGGAATGAAAACTGACCTTTTCCAGTCCTGTGGCCACTGCTGAGTTTTCCAAATTTGCTGGCATATTGAGTGCAGCACTTTCACAGCATCATCTTTCAGGATTTGGAATAGCTCAACTGGAATTCC
>NW_011495023.1:13095376-13120301 GCF_000754665.1 Bison bison bison
TTCTGTGTATTCTTGCCACCTCTTCTTAATATCTTCTGCTTCTGTTAGGTCCATACCATTTCTGTCCTTTATTGAGCCCATCTTTGCATGAAATGTTCCCTTGGTATCTCTAATTTTCTTGAAGAGATCTCTTTCCCATTCTGTTGTTTTCCTCTATTTCTTTGCATTGATTGCTGAGGAAGGCTTTCTTTTCTCTCCTTGCTATTCTTTGGAACTCTGCATTCAGATGTTTATATCTTTCCTTTTCTCCTTTGCTTTTCACTTCACTTCTTTTCATAGCTATTTGTAAGGGCTCCCCAGGCAGCCATTTTGCTTTTTTGCATTTCTTTCCCATGGGGATGGTCTTGATCCCTGTCTCCTGTATAATGTCATGAACCTCCATCCGTAGTTCATCAGGCACTCTATCTATCAGATCTAGTCCCTTAAATCTATTTCTCACTTCCACTGTATAATCATAAGGGATTTGATTTAGGTCATACCTGAATGGTCTAGTGGTTTTCCCTACTTTCTTCAATTTAAGTCTGAATTTGGCAATAAGGAGTTCATGGTCTGAGCCACAGTCAGCTCCTGGTCTTGTTTTTGCTGACTATAGAGCTTCTCCATCTTTGGCTGCAAAGAATATAATCAATCTGATTTTGGTGTTGACCATCTGGTAATGTCCATGTGCAGAGTCTTCTCTTGTGTTGTTGGAAGAGGGTGTTTGCTATGATCAGTGTGTTCTCTTGGCAAAATTCTATTAGCCTTTGCCCTGTTTCATTCCATATTCCAAGGAGAAATTTGCCTGTTACTCCAGGTGTTTCTTGACTTCCTACTTTTGCATTCCAGTCCCCTATAATGAAAAGGACATCTTTTATGGGTGTGAGTTCTAAAAGGTCTTGTAGGTCTTCGTAGAACTGTCAACTTCAGCTTCTTCAGCGTTACTGGTTGGAGCATAGACTTGGATTACTGTGATATTAAATGGTTTGCCTTGGACACTAACAGAGATCATTCTGCCATTTTTCAGATTGCATCCAAGTACTGCAGTTCAGACTCTTTCGTTGACCATGATGGCTACTCCATTTCTTCTAAGGGATTCCTGCCCACAGTAGTAAATATAATGGTCATCTGAGTTAAATTCACCCATTCCAGTCCATTTTAGGTCACTGATTCCCAGAATGTCGATGTTCACTCTTGCCATCTACTGTTTCAGTTCAGTTTAGTCACTCAGTCGTGTCCAACTCTTTGTGACCCCATGAATCGCAGCACTCCAGGCCTCCATGTCCATCACCAACTCCCAGAGTTCACTCAAACTCACATCCATCGAGTCGGTGATGCCATCCAGCCATCACATTCTCTGTCGTCCCCTTCTCCTCCTGCCCCCAATCCCTCCCAGCATCAGAGTCTTTTCCAATGAATCAACTCTTCGCATGAGGTGGCCAAAGTACACTACTATGCTGTTCATGGGGTTCTCAAGGCAAGAATACTGAAGTGGTTTGCCATTCCCTTCCATTTAGGTCACAGATGATGTTATTTTGTCGCTCTTCTCTGACGTTTGCAAAAGTTTTCCTTTTGCAGGTAAAAATTTTACAAAAACTTGACCTTGCACAGACTTTTTACTAATAAGAGATTGCTTCTTTTCTTTTTTTCTCACATGGAGCTCAGAGAAGGTGTTGCTGTGTTGAGATTCAGTCTCAGTTAGTTCAGAAAAAAGATCTCGTCAAGAAATATTTTTCCTGTTTACCATCTTTGTTTCATTTTAGTTAACACATGCATGCATTTTTTATGGGGAAGCTGAGTATCTTTTTTTTTCCTGACTAGTATCCCATTTTGAAAAAACACCTACACGTGAATTCCCAAGGTTTTCTCTACTGAGTATGAAATGATTTGTGTGTGTTTTCCTTGCACAAATGTGCTGCACTATTTCCCTCTCATTTTCCTTTTCATCTTGCCATTGTATTTTCCCTAGCTAGCCAAGAAATTCCTGTGAGATAGTTGACTTGTCTTTATTGCTCTTTCTCTCACAGGACATAACATACAAGCCTGAGTAGAAACATAATGATCTAAAAATCTAGATAAGGGACTTCCCTGTGGTCCAGTGGCTAAGACTCCTTGTTCCCAATGGAGAGGGGCCAGGCTCAGTCCCTGGTCAGGGAACTAGATATTGCATCCTGCAAGTGAAGATCCTACATGCCACAACTAAAACATGGCTCAGCCAAAAACAAATAAATAAAAGTCTAGATAATTCAGGCAAAAAAATGGTTAATGACAATCAGAGGTGCATTTTCATACTTTTGGCCTCAATTACCCAGTTTGGTTGTCAAAGCTGAAAAACAACTAAACCAGAACCAGATCTTTCTTTTTGTTAAGATTTTTTTTCTTGATGTGGACCATTTTTAAAGTCTTTATTTAATTTGTTATAATATTGCTTCTATTTTATGTTGCAGTGTTTTCCCTGCAAGGTATGTAGGATCTTAGCTTCCTCAACCAGCGATCAAACCCACAACCCCTGCATTGGAAGGTGAAGTTTTACCCACTGGACCATCAGAGGAGTCCCAGGCCCAGATAGTTAATGTAAATATTGCCTTTCTGAACAGAAACTCTTGGTTTCCCCATCCTCTTTGCTGTGTTCGGCTCCATTTAAGTTCTACCTTTTTATTACATTTTCTGACACCTACTCTCCACTTTTTCCCCATCCTGTGTATTGTTGATGCCAGACGTGTGTCAGCACCTTTGTAAACAGTGCTCTCAACATTAGACTCAGGAGGCATGTGGGGGGCATACTTCTCATTCTGTGATAAGCGTTCAGTTTGTCTCTGATGAATACTACTTATTCCTGTTTGTTTGGAGAAGTAGTTTTATTTTCCAAAATACAGTTAAATCACATTAATAAGCAGAATATTAGAATTCACTTCCACTATAGAACACTTTGGCTGGCCTTCTGCAATTCCCAGCCAGGGCCCTGCATATCAGAATGACCAGACTGAGGAACTGGAAACAGACTCAAGGCCATTTTGAGGTCTGGCAGTCCTTATCGCTGTGGTCACAGTGAGGCTTGAGTCCAAAATCAGGACAGAGAAGTCTCCAACTCACAGTCTGAGCTAGAGGCCAGAAAACTTGTATGGCAAAGTCAAGACTCATGATGGCTGGGTCAGGGTCATTCTGAGTATATTTGGCACCCAGAATTGGAATAACAGTACTCAATTATTATTTCCAAAGACTGAGAAAAAGAAAAATAAAGGAAGAAAATTTTGTTTGAGAAACCTCTGTCTAAATCAGTGACTCCTTAAATCAATGACAGAGAGTAGACCCAGGAAATGATTAAAGGCTATGATTTTCTATATCTTAGTTACACTGTTCGAGCTTATTTTAGCCTCTTTTAAATAGATCCATCATTTTCACAAAAATACTGTTAATAAGAGGGCATAAAAGTTCAGCATCAGGCATAGCTTACTGTATCTAGGATTTTTTCCAGCCTTTTCCCTTTGATTTTCCCATCATTGCCAGCAAAAAAAAAAACTTATTTTAGACTGTCTTGGCTCTCCTATCGCCTAGCTTTCTCTCTTGCCCTGAGCTTCTGCCTTCTTTCTTCAGTTTTCTTTGTCCAGATAATCCATTTGGACACTCTTCTCTGGCTTGAAATGTCAGACTACCTCTTATTCAATATTTCATTATTTTCTTCTAGCACCATACATACTATAACTAAGGGTGAGAAATGTGTCTGCTATAGAATTCAGCTTGCAAAGATTTATACCTACCCCACCAGTTAGTAGAGTCAGATTGCACTCTCTATATATCTGTTTTAATTCCTGACTTAATGCTTTACAGTTTGTTTAGTCATTCAAGAATACAAGAAATGTGTAGAGATCATAAGGCTTTTATATGACTTGCAGATGCCTTGGGACAAATGGTAAAATACTGATATATTCTTATACATGTTTTCTTATTGCAAAAGGTGAAGTAGAAACATTAGGTCATTCCATTTTGATACAGGTTAAATACTATAAATGGAAGTATGCTAATATTAGAGGTAGAGACTTAGAATCTTGTATAATATAAAAATAGAATGATGGTTAAGTGAAGCCCATAAAACTTGCCAAATTCAAACCAAGAAATAGAGACGAAAGTATTTAGTACCAAATTTATGACTATAGAGGCACATGGGTTTATTATAACTGGAGCCAAATAATTATTGGAGAATTAGAAAGACATTTCTTAAACCAATGCTATCTAAGATGCCTAAAAACAGTATTATAACTATTTAAACTTAGATAAATTAAGTTTCTGTGCTATACTATATTACATTTTTCTCAAAGCATTTTGCTCTTATAAAACAAAGAATATATTCTAATAGTATAAATTTATAATTCAAGCTGCAGAAGGAATAACTAGCACTGGCAGGACACTAATTCACTCAATGGCTAGATTATTTTTTCTTATGTTTTGCTTTTTACACAATGGAATATATATTAGCTAATTGAAATATGGGAAACCAACAAGGATAGCAAATATGTTTTAACAGACATTATTTTTAAACACTTGATTTAAATTGAATTATAAGTAATGTTAAGGTAAACTTATCCATTTTAATATTTGTGATTTTTCTATGTATTATGAAGAGTTTAAGTGGAGAAAATAATTTTCCTCTCATTAGCAAGTTATTTCCCCTAAAATCTTGTTTTACTATGAATCTAACTGGTGTGCCCTTCTTTCATAAAGTTACTCTTTGGTTCAATTCCTTCAACTTCAAATGAATGAAGAAGTATTATTTCCAGAGTCAATCAGGCTTTGTTTTACTTAAAGTCTTATGATGTAAAGAACCACTTATCTACTTTTATTTAATTGCTTTACAATGTTGTGTTAGTTTCTGCTGTACAGCGAAGTGAATCATTTATGCACATAAATATATCCTTTCTGTTTTGGATTTCCTTCTCATTTAGGTCACCACAGAGCATTAAGTAGAATTACCTTTGCTATACAGCAGCTGCTACTGCTGCTGCTGCTAAGTCGCTTCAGTCGTGTCCGACTCTGTGCGACCCCATAGACGGCAGCCCACCAGGCTCCCCTGCCCCAGGGATTCTCCAGGAAAGAACACTGGAGTGGGTTGCCATTTAGAGAACCATTTTATTTTATTCTCCAAAGAAATATCAGAAGTATCACATCTTATACTAACATATATAAGTCTTATGTGTCAGGATTAAATTAGGGGGAAAATCATAAAGATGCTACCAGAAAACTACTAGAGCTTATCAATGAAATCAGTAGAGATGCAAGATATAAAATTAATCTTCAGAAATCTGTTGCATTCTATATACTAACAATAAAATATCAGAAACAGAAAATAAGGGAACAGTCCCATTTGCCATCACATCAGAAAGAATAAAATACCTAGAAATAAGTTGACCTAAGGACCTCCCCAATTTCATATGAATTTCTCTTTTGTACCACCCTAACTCAGAAACATACAGCCGAGAGGATTCTGGGAACTGTAGTTCAACTTAGCCCTGTTGCTACAGTACAGACCACCATGGTCATGTAACTCTATTTGGTTTACTGAATTTGTGTTAAGTTATTATGGGAGACACAAAATACATAGTATACACAGCCCATGTTTACGAGGAGGACGTCATCTCAAAGCAAGGATAAAATGGCCCACTCAGCAGTGCAAGGTGGCAATCCACAGAGTGTCAGAACATATGCTCAAGCCAAAAATTGAAAATGCTGGAAAAACAAAAACTGTCCTGAAAAGAATACTTTTCATATCAGTTTTGTTTCATATTCTCTACTTCCATTCTCTTAATAGCTTTTTAAAAAAATTCCTATGTAGGAAAAAATAGAGAAAGGCTATAACATGCACAAAAAGATCTGAAATAGTTTGCCTGGTTTCATTCATTAGAACTAAAGAATTCATAAATGTTTATGGTCTCAGAATAACCTTTGCTATATCACATTTACAGAACATATGCTTTCTGAGCAAATGTGAACCCATTTTGTTGAAAGAATAATGTCTTTTCTAAGTTTGAAACCTTTCCATTGGTATCCAAGAGAAACAGACTAGGAACTGTAGAGTAACCTACACGGAAATCTGTTCGATTTACCAGATGTTAATTTCCAATGCTCTCCCTTCTTACAAGCACCTCAAGGGAGAGAGGCACCTCCTTTGAGAGAGAAGCAGGAGAGAAAAGATCAGTTTGAATGCTAATGAGGCTGCATAGAGAGACCTTTACCTTTCTCACACAAAGGGACAGACAGCCATTTCGGTGTCAGTTGACAGCAACCGTTAGCGATGATAGGAATTATAAGTCCATCAAGGGGAGGCTATACCCCAGTGGATTAGGTATTAAAGGTTTCCTTTTTTGAGCTTCACTATTACTACAAAATACAGTGCTGATGGGAGGGAGACACATGCTTCAGAGAGCAGATCTCATGGGATGGAGTATTAATTCCGTCCCATGAGCTAGCTTCCAATTCCTGCACATATGGAAAAAGAAAGAGTGTTGCTGTACTTTCATGTAGACTGGTCCCCTTTCTACTGTGTCCTCTTCATCACTATGATTCTCATTCTCTCCTCTTATCCCCTTCCACACAAGGATCACCCCTGCAGTTCTAGATAAGCCCCCAAGACCAGACCTAGCACATCTGATGTGGGCTGTAATGGATTGTTCTCTGTTCCTAAGAAAAGGAGCTTCGAAGATGTTTTGGTAGATCGGAGCCTGGGAGAAGAATGACCTCCTGAATGTTTCCACTTTTGGACTACTCTTTGACAGAGCCAATAAGTCTTAGCATTATACTTTATTTGCATTGGGGAATTGGTTGATGCTTATTTATCACAATGTGGAGATCAGTTTGGGAGCATTTCCAAATGACACTCAGGAGAACCGAAGTGATCTTTTCTCTCTGGAGGCCTGAAGGGAGAGTTCAAAGTTACCACCTCTTATGTAACCACCACCCAGGAACCTTGTGGGAAGCGAAGGTGGTGAACTATTTTGATACAAAGAGAACTTTAGGATGGGAAGTTTATACCTTCTGGAATTGTTTTACCAAGCAAAACCATTCTCTTTTTTCTCCTTAATCTCAAAGTAAATGTCTCTGGGATAAGTGATGTACCGTAATAACGAAGAGGGATCAGCCAGAGAGAGGGTATCAGAGAGACAGTCAGAACTCACAGAATTAATTGGGAGCACAGAGGCCTGAAACATCTGTACAAAAAAAAAACCCCAAAAAACAAATATGTGTTTACTGCTATAAAGCTATTAGGCTCTCTGACAGAGGGTTTTACTAACTGGTGTATTAAGGGCTGTGTCTGGCTGTGCATTTTGCTGTGTTCCCATTGGCTAATATTTTTTTTTAAAGCTGCTTTGTGTTCTTGAGTCTGTTCTTTCCAAGACCATCAAAAATAAAGGCACATGATCTAAACAAATGAAAGCTGTAGCTCAGATTTGGGAGTGATCTCATGGGGACAGGCACGCATTCTGAATCCAGAAAATTCTGTTTCCAAAGGTCAGAAAAGAGATGCATATTTATGTGGCGTGCAGTCATGGGTGTCTATAAATATATAAATGCCATAAATATATTTTATAGGAAGAGAGGGATTGTTTTCCATATAGTACTTTCCATCTTAGTATCTTTCACTATTACTAGTTCAATATTCATAGTGCTTCCTGTATTAGGGTTGCAGTCGGCTAGAAACCTTTACATCTCTATCACATGCTGATGTACAGCTCGAAGAGGCACCAACAGGTCAATAGATATTTCTTTTCTAGTTATTCTTTATGAATTAATATCATTCATGTTGAGCCTCAGGTAGACTTCCCATAGTTCTAATCTCCACAGAGACAGGGACAAGTTGTAGGCTGTACTTCTACATAACCCATTTTACAGCCCAAGTTTATGTAAGGTTGCCATCCCCTCTTTAATCTGCTAAACTTTTTATTCATTTTTGTCTTATAAGATGGATTTCCAACCACCTTTCTAATTCTTCTTTAGATTCTTCACCTCCTCATTTAGTCAGGAAACCGAATCAAAATCAGTGCTTTAAAATGAGTCAGAATAAGGATGAATATAAAAAAAGAGTCAACCCTATAGTGACTTTAAAGATTCACCTATCATTACAGAAAGAATTTTTATATCTGGTAAGAGAATAGTCTAGAGCCCTACGTGCAAATTGACAGATTGCAATCTGAATCCAGACTTTTTTTTTTAGGGTACTAGTATTTTTTCAAAATAAAAGTTGAATTTTGGTGTGTATCAGTGGAGTATGCATGCATGCATGCTAAGTCACTTGAGTCAACTTGTCTGACTCTGTGTGACCCCATGGACTGTAGCCCACCAGGCTCCTCTGTCCATGGGATTCTGCAGGTGAGAATACTGGAGTGGGATGCCTTGGCCTCCTCCAAGCGATCTTTTGGAGCCATGTCTCCTGCCTTGGTAGGAGAGTTCTCTTGTATCTCCTGCATTGGCAGGAGAGATCTTTACCACTCGTGTGACTTGGAAAGCCCTCAGTATACATACTCTCCCAATCACCATAAGGTTCATTTTCCCTCATTTTCCTATACCTCATCTAACCCACAGGTTTATATGTCAATTGCCTCCTTTCGGCTCTCAGTTGTATATCCTAACAACACAGATACAATATTGACTCATGTTCAACTGTGTTCTTCATGAATGTTTTTAAAGTCACATGTACTAGCCAGTCATGATTCTTCTTTAACCTAACTCTTTCACTCTGTATTTGTCTGCTTAGGCTGCCATAACAAAATACCACAGGCTGGTGATTTAAACGACAGACATTTATATTCTCAGAGTTTAGGAGTTGGGAAGTTCATGGCCAAGGTGCTGGTCAGTTTGGTTTCTGGTGAGAGGTCTCCTCCTGGCTTGTAGATGGCCACCTGTTTGCTGTGTCCTCACATGGTCTTTCCTCTGTGCTTGTGAAGAGAATGAACCCTCTGGTTACTTTTCCTCTTCTTATAAGGATATCAGTCTCATCAGATGAGGATATCAAACTTGGGATCTCATGGAACCTCAGTGACCTCCCTCAAAGTCCTGTCTCTAAACACAGGTTAGGGTTTCTACATAGGAATTTTGAAAGGGACACAGTTCAGTCCATCACACTATCTATGAAGCATCAAGACTATTCTCTTTGGGGTACCATCTAGGTCATGGACAGATGTGCTGCAAATAAAGAGTTTTGCTTGAATCACCATGACCAAAGAAAGTCCTTGAACTGTGGACAGAGAGGGGACTAGAAATACTAAGAGATCAACAGGGAAATTCTTTCTGAAATGTCTATGCTCGTTCTTTGGTTCCCCTCTAGGATAGTTTGAATTATTGTTCAGCAAATATACAAGCCCAATTTCCCCAAGAAGGGGTAGAATATGCTGTCCTGCCCACTGTGTTTGCTTTAGCAATGGGATATTAGCAGACGTGATATAAGTAGAGTCAGAAACATGATTGTGCAGAGAGGCCTAGCTTCTCCTGTTTCAGCCACTGCCAAGAGGTGAACATGTTGGACCAAAGAGGACAGGATATGTGTGGACCAGACCTGGGCTCAACCTTCCTCTTAGAGTCAAAGTCAACCAAGCCTACCCTTGGTCAACTAGATCCCAAATGACCAAACACTCTAAGCTTTAAATAAAGGATAATTATGTGTCACTGAGTTTTGTTTGTTTTGAAGTGTGGGAGGGCATGTCTTTTTTCTTGTTTAGTCACTAAGTTGTGTCCAACTCTTTTGTGACCCCATGGACTGTAGCCCACTAGGCTTCTCTGTCCATGGGATTTCCTAGGCAAGAATACTGGACTGGGTTGCCATTTCCTCCTCCGGGGCATCTTCCCAACCCAGGGACTGAACTGTGTCTCCTGTATTGGCAGGCAGATCCTTTACCACTGAGCCACCAGGGAAATCCTTGTCTTTTTTTAGGCAGTAGTAATTAGCTAAGATGGATGTCAGTAGCCTCAAGTGGGATCCTTCCATAAAAAAATAAACCTAAAATACATGGCATAGGCTTAGGGTGTAAGCAGCAGGGGGTAAGAAAACTGTTATAAAAGAGCAGATGAGTAGTAAGAAAACCTATAGGAATATGAGTAAATGATCATCTACAGTTGACTCTTGAACAACTCAGGGTTCGGGAATGCCAACCCCATGTGCAGCAGAATATCTGCATATAAATTTGTAGTTGGCCCTACATATATCTTGTTCTGCATCACAGATTGAGTAGTACTGTAGTATTTATTTTTTAAAAATCAAGCATGAAGTGGACCCACACAGTTCAAACTCATGTTGTTCAAGGGTCAACTGTATATAACATAGCAGCACAACTCTGGTTAAAGTCACCTGCAATAATCTAGAAAACAGCAATTACACAGGATGAACTTTTCTTGTATGAGATTTTCAGATTAAAATCTCCAGTTTGGGGCCAGTTTGTTAACAGAAATAGCTAAGTTAATATATTATTGGATAAATAATAGATAGCTCTGTGGTTTGGTTGGCAAAATCATTTTTCTCCAATAGTGTTAACAAGGTAATATTTTTGTTTTTTCTACGTTGATATGTATCAAATACAGAGAAAGGGAAAGTATGAGCTCACCTCCAATAAACGACGTGTTTCTTCTGAGAACTTAAAACATTTTCAACCCAAACTCAAAATGAACTGACGAGGTACAACTCCAGAAACACACAAAATAATACAAAGCTTAAAAACAGGCAATAGGGTTTACACTAAATACTTTTGTAGTGCCCTTTAAGGTAGAAGGTTCTAGACTCAGCTTCAACTCTCTCTGGAAAGATCCAGAAAACCATGGATTTATTTATCATGTCAGAGTTGTTGATCTTGAGGAGCACCATAACCTTACTATAAACCTGGAAGCAAAAATGTATGGACTTCCCTGGTGGTCCATTGTTTAAGAATCCGCCTTTCAATGCAGGAGGTGTGGGTTCAATCCCTGGTCAGGGAACTGAGATCCACATGCCTTGAAGGAACTATAAGTCCTTGTGCCAGGACTAAAGAGCTCAAGGAAAGATCCCACATGCTGCAACTAAGATCTGGTGCAGCCAAATAGTGATTTAAAAAAGAAAAAAAATCTGTTTAAACTGGGGAGAGTGACAAACACTGGTTGATAGAGAATTTGAATCTTAAGTAGGAGAGAGCAGTAACTCTCAAGTGAGTTTTCATGCCCATAGGATTCAAATTCCAAGACAAAGGGCCCTAGACATGTGATTGCAAAATCACGATTCACTGACTAAAATGCAGAGGATCTCATAAGGTTCCTTGAGAGAGGGTCCAACAGAAAATAAGAAAGTTACCGTAATCCTGGAGGTGGGAAAATTCTAAAAACAAAAAACAACAACAGGGGGAAATACTGTAGAAACTTTTAATCAGAAAGCTTAACCCTGGACTCTTGCAAAATGATAGAACTATTTAACAGATGGTATGTGTGAACTTAAAAGAGAAAACAATCATTGCCAGGCTTGGGAAGTTAGGTGATATCAATCATTTTATGCTTTTAAAAATACTACATTTCATAGAATGTTAGCAACTATTGATTATAAGAAGCATCATTATTTTATATGACATAAAGAAAGAAAAACACTGCCATCACTGAACCATGACAGGCCATCTACTCTAAGATTCATGCAAATTTCAAATAAGTTTAAATGCGAAATAAATGTGCATCCCAAAGCAAGAGGAATATGACATTGTTGTTTCTTTTTTAGGTGACTCCTCCTTGGAGGTTTCCAGAGGAACAGTGGAAGGATAGAGGAAGGACAAAATAATTTCTTCTTCTTCTTGTTTCCTATTCTTTTCATCATTCCTCTGGCAACACTACTCCTCAATCCATGATCAGCATATTGTACCTGTAGTAGCAACTTTTTGAGTATGCAGGTCTATAACATTTTCATAAGCAGAATCACTGGCTCTCTCAGAGCACCAGCCAGGTGACATTCCCTTCTTAAAAGTCTCAGCATCAGTTCCATGGGGACCTCGTCGTTTGTTCATAGTAATTCCAATCTCATTGCTCGTTGTCTCCTAGCCCTAGAGGTGGTAGTTGATCCTATAGCTATTTGCTACTTGGTGATATTAAGTGGTCAATAGTTGCCTTTTCTACTCTCCAGTACTTAGTTAATAATAATTTCTAAATTAATTTTTATTAGAGTATAGTTGCTTTACAATGTTGCATTAGTTTCTGTGAGGTGTGCTTAGTTACTCAGTCATGTCCAACTCTTTGGGACTCCATGGACTGCAGCCTGCCAGGCTCCTCTGTCCATGGAGAATCTCCAGGCAAGAATACTAGAACTGGGTTGCTATGCCCTCCTCCAGGGGATCTTCCCAAGCCAGGGATTGAACCCAGGTCTCCCACTTTGCAGGCAGATTCTTTACCTACCAACTGAGCCACCAGGGAAGCCCATGCTAGTTTCTGCTGTACAGCAAAGTGAATCAACTATATGTATGCATATACCCCCTCCCTTTTGGATTTCCTTCCCATTTAGGTCAGCATAGAACACTGAGTACAGTTTCCTGCACTATATAGTAGGTTCTCATTAGTTGTCTATTTTGTACAAAATATCAATAGTGTATATTTGTCAGTCCCAAACTCCCAATTCCTCCCACCTCTCCTTTTCCTCTTGGTATCTGTATATTTGTTCTCTAAGTCTGTGTCTCTATTTGTCCTTTGCAAATAAGATCATCTATACCATTTTTTCTAAATTCCACATATATGTATCAATACACAATAATTTATATATAAATATTGGCTCAAGTAATTCACATGGCTTCCGTCTCCTGACTAGACCTGGATTGATACGGTGTATGTGTGTGTGCACATGCACAAGAAAGAGGGAGAGAAGGATAAAAAGGAAGAGAAATGAATAGGCACACTGTATGACCAGCCTAGACAGCATATTAAAAGCAGAGACACCACTTTGCCAACAAAGGTCCGTCTAGTCAAGGCTATGGTTTCTCCAGTGGTCATGTATGGATGTGAGAGTTGGACTGTGAAGAAAGCCGAGTGCCGAAGAATTGATGCTTTTGAACTGTGGTGTCGGAGAAGACTCTTGAGAGTCCCTTGGACTGCAAGGAGATCCAACCAGTCCATTCTGAAGAAGATCAGTCCTGCGTGTTCATTGGAAGGACTGATGCTGAAGCTGAAACTCCAATACAGTGGCCACCTCATGGGAAGAGTTGACTCATTGGAAAAGACTCTGATGCTGGGAGGGATTGGGAGCAGGAGGAGAAGGGGATGTCAGAGGATGAGATGGCTGGATGGCATCATGGACTCGATGTACAAGAGTTTGGGTGGACTCCAGGAGTTGGTGATGGACAGGGAGGCCTGGCATGCTGCAATTCATGGGGTTGCAAAGAGTCGGACATGACTCAGCGACTGAACTGAACTGAACGCTGCAGTCCGTGGGGTTGCAAAGAGTCAGACACGACTGAGCAACTAAACTGAACTGAGAGTCCTATAGAGAGAAGGATAAGGAATGGAATACAAGACATACTAAAAGAGATCCTGGTCTCAATGCTTTCAAAATCAAGAAGGCTATCATACCACATAATCAAGAAGGATTACAAGCTCAAACAGGAGAAGTGAAAAAGAAAACTAGACCTAGGCACATTACCCTGCAGATAACTACATATTCCCTACACATTTATGCAAGATGCTCTGTGCCTAGCAGAGCACAGAGGAGAGAGGAAGGGAGGGAGGGAGGAAGGAAGGGGGAAGGAAAAGGAATGAGAAAAAAAAATCTGAAAAGCAGCCAGATCTTTGACAAAGGAGCAAAGGCAATACAATGGAGGAAAGAGAGTCTCTTAGACAAAGGGTTGCGAGAACAACTGGGCATAAACATGCCAAAAAAAAAAAGAAGAAGAAAAGAAATTAGACAGAGAGAGTCCTTACACCCTTCACAAAAAGTTAACTCACATGGATCATAGACCTAAATGTGAAATACAAAACTCCAAGGAAAAGACGTATGAGAAAATCCAGATGACTTCAGTTACGGAAAGGAATTTTTAGATATAACACCAAAGACACAATCCATGAAGAAAATAAGTTGGACTTAAAAGCTTATGCTCTGCAAAAGACTCTCTCAAGAGACTGAGAAGTTAAGCCACAGGCTAGGAGAAAATGTCTGCAAAAGACACATATGATAAAGGACTATTATCCAAAAAATACAAAGAATTTTTAAATGTCAGCAATTAGAAATTGAGCACCTCATTAAAAATGTGTCAAAGACCTGAGTGGACACTTCACCAAAGAGGATATGCAGATGGCAATAAGCATAGAAAAAGATGCTCCACATTACTTATCATTAGAAGGTTTCGAATTAAAACAATAGTGAAATACCACTGCACACCTATTATAATGGCCAAAAGCCAACACACCAACGACTCACAAGCTGGCAAGCATGTGGAGCAAGAGGAGCTCTCATTCATTGTTACTGGGAACGCAAATGGTGCAGCCACCTTTGGAAGATGGTTTGGCCGCTTCATATAAAACTAATCCTAATAAGGGTAGATAACTACCTGCATGCAGCCATATGAATAAATCTCACTGACATGAAGAAGAGTTTTGCTCCATGATTTAGTTTATAGCAAGTTCAAAAACAGAGAATACAAATCTATAATGATGGACATCGTAAGAATGGTTGGTTACTTTTGGAGCTGGGATGTCTAGGAGGGAACACAAGCATTCTGGGGTGCTGCTAACATTCTAGATCTTGATCTGGGTAGCAGTTACATTCTGTAAAATTTCGTCAAGCTGCACATAGATTTGGACACTTTTAGCTCAGTCGGTAAAGAATCTGCCTGCAATGCAGGAGATCTAGGTTCAATTCCTAGGTCAGGAAGATCCCCTGGAGAAGGAAATGGCAACTCCAGTATTCTTGCCTGGAAACTCCCATGGACCGAGAAGCCTGGCGGGCTAAAGTCCGTGGGGTCACAAGAGTTGGACACGACTTAGCGGCTAAACCACCAGCACTACGTTTATATTAGGGGCATGTAGAAAATATTCTTTTGTATAGCCTCCTGGGACTATACAAATTTGAGGTTAATATTAATCCTGTTTGGTACTTGCACACATCCAGGTAATCTGGAACCCAGGAAAATCAAAAGATTGCACAGGGAAAAAAATGGAATGTGTCTGTTGTAAACATCAATGACATAGTCAAAGTAACTTTTACAAATTTCTAAATATTGATTCAAGCAAAAGGGTAGTGTTTGAAAAGAATGAAGTGTTTGTACCTCTGTTTGGAGCATGTGTGTGTGTGTATCTGTCTTCTAATGTAGGATAATAGAAATAAAGGTGATATTTGTAAGTGAAGAGCTGAATACTAGAAGAGTTAACAGTTTTAATTTCTGCTTCACTCAGAGTGGAGAAAGATGTGGTAGAACAGGTGTGATAGAACAGGAATTGACAAACATTTATTGGAAAGGACCACGTACCAAATAGTTTAGCCTGTGTGGCCATATGGTCTCTTATGCAACTACTCACCCCTAACCTTATACTGTGAAAGCTGCCAGAGACAATATAGAAACATATGGGCATGCATGCTGTGTTCCTATGTGACTTTTTTTTTTTTTAACAAAAACAACTGGTGGGGTGTAGTTTGCTGACCCATTGGAGAAGATGAGTAATTCTCCTTATAACCATAATATTATTGAACATTTTTAATAAAGAAAATGTATGTGGTCAGTCACTTAATATGTGATAATATTTATCAGATCTAATATGTCAGACATTATTCTCGAGTCTAGGGATACAGATGTGACCAAAACTGACAAAAATCTGTCCTCATGGAGGTACATTCCAGAATGTTATTATCATAAAATTAACTATAAAAAAAGGAGGAGTTAGATTACTTAAAATAGTTATATTTAAGAGTATACTTGAAGATTAACTGTGGGCCATTGCTTAAGTTTTATGTTCCTGCAAGAACAATAAAATTATTTCCAAAAAATCATATTATCATTAGTAGTTTTTTGTGGCATTTATAATAGTAATCTTCAAATGCTTTCCTCCCATATTACTTCAAATTATTTTGAAAACCCATGTACTCTGTATATTTTAAAATAATCATCTAAGAATCTTGATCATAAGGTTCAAATGGTGAAAATTCAGGTGTGTTATAAATATTATCATTTAAAAATAAAACTAGTATAATTTTTTAACTGTAGCAAATGAAGACACACAAATAGCCAATAGACATATGAAAAGGTGGTTAATGTTGCTAATTATCATGGAAAGACAAATCAAAACAAGAACGAAATATCACTTCATAATTGGGATGGCTATTGTCAGAAAAGGATAGGGACTGCCTTGGTGGTACGCTGAATAGGAATCCGCCTGCCAACACAGGGGACACGGGTTTGATCCCTGGTCCAGGAAGATTCCACATGCCGCAGAGCAACTAAACCCGTATGCCACAAATACTGAGCCCACACACCCTGGAGCCCATGCTCCACAACAAGAGAAGCCACCACAATGAGAAGCCCACGCACAGCAACTAGAGAGGAGCCCCTGCTTGCTGCAACTAGAGAAAGCCCATGCACGGCAATGAAGAGCCAGCACAGTCAAAAATAAAATTAATTAATTACAAAGAAGGATTACAAGGTCAGTGAGAATGTGGAGAATTCGAAACCTTTGTACACTGTTAGTAGGCATGCAAAACGATGCAAATGCTCTGGGAAAACAGTATGGAGAGCCCTGAAAACATTAAGAATATTCCAGAGGAACAATGATCTGGTCTTCAATTATTTACTGAAACCTCTGTATTTCTAGTTTGCATGTGTATGTATGAATCTGTATGTATAAAATTTGTAATACAAATGCACAGTTCTGTGCTATCTTGCTGGGGTTCCTTTCTTTGAGCCTACAGTTTAATCCTTAATGAAAGGAGGGATTAAACTTAACCCTGTAAGTTAACATGTTTTGTTTAATATCAAGAACTATATTAAAATATGAATCTTATTAAAGTAAAAAAAATAACAATAGATCTACCGTGTGATCCAACAATCCATCATATGGATTTCTTTATCCAAAGAAATGAAAACACTAATTCAAAAAGATATCTGCACCTCCATGTTCACTGAGGTATTGTTTTGAATAACCAGCATAGGGAAACAGCCTAAACATCTGTCAGAATAGTAGACAGACCCCACCTCCCCGCAAATGAGGCTTTCGAACTGTGGTGCTGGAGAAGACTCTTGAGAGTCCCTTGGACAGTAAGGAGATCAAATATTCATTGGAAGGACTGATGGTGAAGTTCCAATACTTTGGCACACCTGATGTGAAGAACCAACTCATTGGAAAAGACCCCGGTGCTGGAAAAGATTGCAGGCGGGAGAAGGGGACAACAGAGGATGAGATGGTTGGATCGCATTACTGACTCAATGGACATGAGTTTGAGCAAGCTCGAGGAGATGGTGGAGCACAGGGAAGCCTGGTGTGCTGCAGTCCATGGGGTCACAAAGAGTAGGACACGACTGAGCAACTGAACAACCCTGAATGAAGAAAATCCTGCTATATGCAACAGCAAGGGTGACCCTGAAAGACATAATAAATCAGGCAAAGACAAACAAATGCTGTACAAACGTTGCTGATATGTGGAATCTGTAAAAGTTGAACTAATATAAGTGGTGACTGGAGTGAGGGGAAATACGAAGTCACTCATCAAGAAGCATAAACTTTGAGTTTTACAAGAAGAGTCAGTTCTACAGATCCATACAACACTGTGCAATACTGTAGGTACGCTTAAAAATCTGTTAAGAAGGAAGATGTCATGTGATATGTTGTTACCGCAACAAAATAAAAATAGCTGTATCCAATACTTTCCAAATGCCATAATAATTTAATACCCACAGTTTCTATGAAAAAGTTCATAAAAGGCTCTTCTTTATTAGGAAAACTTATATTCCAACTTTGCATTGAAATTTTATGTTATTTCACCTTCTCTTCTTCATCCTCTTACAATATATTTTCAATCTTGAGTCTTTATAAAATTAATTCTTATTGGAGTATAGTTGCTTCACAATATTGTGTTAGTTTCTACTGTAGGACAAAATGAATCGGCTGTGTGTGTGTGTGTGTGTATGTGTATAAGTAGCATTCTCTGTGCTGTACAGTAGGTTCTCACTAGAGGACAGTATCAGTAGTGTATGTGGGTCAATCCCAGCATCTCAATTCTTCCCATTCTCTCTTTTCCCCCTTGATACCTGTACATTTGTTCTCTACTTCTGTGTCTCTATTTATAAGACCTAAATAGACATTTCTCCAAAGAAGACATACAGATGGCCAACAAATATATGAAAAATGGTCGACATCACTAATTACTAGGGAAATGCAAATAAAACCAGAAGTCTCACCTCACATCGGTTAGAATAGCCATTCTTGAGTCTTTTTTTTAATTAATTTTATAAAATTTGTATACGTCACAAAGAGATGTATACAAATTAAAATTCTGTGTTGGTTGAATTCTCTCTAACCATAAGGTTCTAAATGATTTTCTGGATTGAGTTATTAGTATAATTACTAGCAATACATGGATTTAACACAGTATAATATATACATTACACACTTGGAAATTTATTTTTTAAAAATAGTAATATTTTATTGGAAATGAATCTTATAGTGAGGTAACTAGGGCTGTTTTACTTCAATCAGTTCATGTATTTGTAGATGAACATTATTTATTGCTAGCATGAGAAGGGACACAACACAAATGACTTAATTCACTGTGATCATTGTTGTAAAGTCTGAGAGATCTTGTTCATCTAAATAAGGAGATAGGAATGAAAGGAATTTTATACTAAAGTTATTCAATTCTTCAAATTCTTCTTGAAGTATATGCTAAATATTGAATAGTGATGTATCATCAGAATTATTCTTAATGATGTATGAGCTGACAATTTGAAGAGGTCCTCCTTCAAATGTTTTGAAAGAAAAGAATCGGAAATGGCCTGATTTGCAACAGCATTTTTACTCAGTTAATAGAATCTTTCAATTGCTCAACTTCTTGGAAATATACCAAAAGACTTCACTAAGATTTATCAGATATCTGTTAATTATGCCTACTTGAAGCACTTTGCATAATCCAATGGATTGAGAAAGAGTTGGGAAAATCTAAACATTGAGTTTTTAAACACAACTTTGCTATAATAAAATTTCTTATTAAATCATTTTATCTCATCATATGTTTAAAAAACAATCAGTCAAAATCAAAGAGATGCAAATTTAGGCCCTTCATTTTGTGGAAAATAATGTAGAGATAGTCTAACAAACAAGCTCAATTCTCTCTTGACAACAATCAGTCTAATCCAAATTTCAGAAAATGTCTAAATTCATTTTTTATTCAGATAACATCTTAACAGTCAAATTAAGAAATGAGAATAAAAGACAACGAAATTTAAAATTTGCTAATGTAACTATCTGCATGCTTATAAAAGTAAGAAGATTTATATCTCATTCCTTAGCCTGTTATAATCTAATAGATTGTCTACTTTATATTATAATTATTTATAAAGTAACATATGGTATGCCTTCAGTAAATTTTGCTTAGCGTGTGAGAAAAATGCAATCAAAATCACACTTTAAAGCTCTGAGATAAAAACATCAATATCCTGAAACATCATAATTGTACTTAATTGTACTTTTTCTATATATTCAATGAAAGAGAAAAACTATTGCTGAACAATTATTATTGATTGACCATTTAGAATATATTTGTACTTTTTGTGAGGAAGTAGACCACATTAAACAGTTTGTGAAATGAATTAAGTTGATGATTGCACTTAGAAAAATCGTACTCTAGTATAACTTTTTGTATGGTACAATTCTTCTGTCTAGCTTTCTGGTCTTGTACAATTGTTTATCTGGTTTGGGAAAGTAGTTTTTAAATTTCTTTTTGAATAACATACATGGATTCCAAAGAAAGCAAGTAAAATTTTATCCATAGTTTTTATTCAGTGTATGTTGAAAACTTTGGTATTCCCTGAACACAGTCAAGGAACTTTCCAGGGAATCATCATCACTAAGCTGCTTCAGATTTTTAAAGGTTCATTTCTTTTCTGCTAATACCGAGACGTGGAAATGGAAATGAGCTTTTAAAAATTGCTTATGCTTATATATGTGAAAAGCAAGTAATTCTTAGTGTTCATTATGTCTTATTGGTAATATTTTTCTAATTTTCTTTGTTTTGGCTTGGCATTTGCCTCTTTCTTAAGCAAATATCCTGTGAATGAAAGAAGCTGAAACATCTGTACGCCTGAAACTAACACAATATTTTAAATCAACTTCAATAAAAATAAAATTAAGAAATTCTTTGTCCATCATCTGGAAATATAATTAAAATTTGATTTAATAACTATATAAAATATATTTTATACCCCCAAAATACAGCCTCATGGAAAAACATGTGAAAGATTGAATATGTACTAAACTAAAAGAAATACGCTGATAAGATTGTGAAGAGCTAATGTAAGTTTACACTGTTGTACCACTATATAATAGGACTTGAATTCCAAAATCACTACTAAAACATTAAACAAATTACAAATTCATTTAACTTTTTAAAAAGTTATCTTCTAAAACAAAGCAAAGCAAAACAAAAAATTATAAGAGCAAGGCTTTGGGGTCAAAAAATTTTTAATATATATTTGGAGATTGCTGCATTTCATCCAATGAGCTTATGTCCACAGATCGTATAATTTTAATTATTTAAGGCTTTTATGTAAATATTTTATTAAATATTGAATAGGCAAACATTGCTCATAGCCTGTATGTCAAGTATAAAGACTAACAATATAGTGAAAGTCCAGCTATTAACTGCTCAGTTGTGTCCGACTTTTTGTGCCACCATGGACTATAGCCTGCCAGGTTCCTCTATCTATGGAATTCTCCAGCCAAGAATACTGGAGTGCATTGCCATTCCTTTTTCCAGGGGATCTTTCCAACCCAGGAATCAAATCCAGTTCTACTGCATTGCAGGCAGATTCTTTACCGTCTGAGCCACCAGGGAAGCCCAACAACAAAGTAACATACATCAATTTAAGGGAGAAAATGAACTTTACATTGAATTCCATTTAGTAACCTCCTTTCATACTTGATCTAGTTTCTTCTCCTATTCTCTCGATTAACTACTACTATCGCAACTCTTATTTATCAAAAAAAGAAAAAGCTGGAACATCAAGGATGACACAAAGCTTTTCCAAGGCCAGATCTGGGAGGGGCCAAGCAACATGTTCGCATGGTCATTATATTTTATAAAACATAACACTGAGACTGCTGCTGCTGCTAAGTCACTTCAGTCATGTCCAACTTTGTGTGACCCCATAGACGGCAGCCCACCAGGCTCCCCTGTCCCTGGGATTCTCCAGGCAAGAACACTGGAGTGGGTTGCCATTTCCTTCTCCAATGCATGAAAGTGAAAAGTGAAAGTGAAGTCATTCAGTTGTGTCCGACTCTTCTCGACCCCATGGACTGCAGCCTACCAGGCTCCTCTGCCCATGGGATTTTCCAGGCAAGAGTACTGGAGTGGGGTGCCATTGCCTTCTCCAAACACTGAGACAGTGTAGCCCTAATTACTGCTTCTTTTCACCCTGACTTCCCTTCCTGCTTCGTTCAGTTTGTGCTTAAGTGGCCTTAGGCTTTCTGGAGAAGATGACTAAAGAAAAAGGGAGTTGAAGACACATTTACTTTGGGTTTGATGGGATATTTTTACGATTCACTGTCAGGTCGTCATGACCACTTATACTTATTCCTTTAGCTGTCCTAATATAGAACTGCTCCCCACATTATGACATGATGTGAACTTACACTGCCACGATGTGAACTTGTCTGATGAAGCTTGCTGCAGGAAATTTGTGGGTAGTGCAGGAGAAATAAGAAGTTCGTCTGAGAAAATTCTTGCAAATCTCACAGTTCATACGAGAAAGAAAGGTCTCATATTTGACAATAATCCCAATAGTCACCAGGGATGACCAATAATGGTTATAAAACTGATGGAAAGTGCTTTATGTTGTCAATACCATGAAAAAAATTCCCGTCTATCATGCTAGAGAAAAGATCATCAAAATGATGTTACCCAACTGTTAGAAGAAATGATCAAAATATATGCCAGCAAAATAAAAGGGAAAAAGGAGGGAATTTTTTTTTTACCCAGGTAGTTCATAAAAGGTTATTTTCCTGAATCATGATATCTCTGGCATTTGTCAGCATTTTCAAATTTGAAACAAATGTGATTTGTTGGGGATTTCTTTTATTTTAAATAGTCATTTTGCACATAATTTTTGATAATAATTTTGTATTCTTTCTCATATTGTGGGCTCCAAAATGTTATAAATTTCAAGCCCCCTAACTTGAATATACCTCTGTTCAGAAAGCAATGCATCCTTTTGGAAGAGGTGGAAGAGATGAGGTCATTAAGCAAAAATTGCCAGCATCCCCTACATACCACAAAATATTTACTTTCATATTTCACCTCCCAAAAATGACAGGATTTTCCACTTCTAATGTTTTTAACAGAAATATATGTGTAAAAAGGAGGATTAGAAAGTCTGTGATTTTATGGTGATTTGATCAATTGTTAACTTAGATTCTGCAAAACACTATCTCGAATTTTCTTCTTATTTGACTCCTGGCTTGTTTTGTTGTTGTTGTTTGCTTTTTTTTTTTAAAATTACATGCCCAGGAACTGCATCAAAGAAATTTCAGGATGAGAATGGGGAGCCTCTCTGTTCTGGACTGTGAGAAGAATTGCCATAAAAGAATGCAGGAAAAGAGAACCTATGTGATATTGGCATTCCAAGCGGTGTGGTGGTAAAGAATCTGCCAACCAAAGGAGGAGATGCAAGAGACACAGGTTCAATCCCTGGGCCGGGAGGATCCACTGGAGTAGGAAATGACAACTCGCTCCAGCATTCTTGCCTGGGAAATTCCAGAGGAGCCTGGCAGGCTAGAGCCCGAGAGGTCACAAAGAGTCAGATATGACTGAGTGCACGCACACACACACACACACACACGACTTAGCTACTGAACATCAACAACCAAAGAATCCATTGGAAAGTCCCCAAATACCTTCTAGGGGAGGTGGATCCATATTTGAACCCCCCTCCTTAAATATGGACAGAATGGAGCTTAAGACAAATGCCGGTCACACTCTTAAACCATATGCCAAACTAAGTGAGACATCCAATGGGTACCACATCTGGCTCTGGCTCTTCCTTCCTCCCTGCTTCTCTCTAAGGCTCCCCCCCACCCCCACCCAAACTCTCCCCTTTATTATCTGGCTTCCTCCCTTCATTTTTCTCTATTTGCCCCATGGTTCACTCCTTTGGTTTGGAGCTGTGCTCATCCAGCGGCATACCCTGCTTGTCTCTTCCTTTCACACCACCCTTATTCTTCCTTTTCATTCACTTTATGTTCTCATTCTTTTTAAGTAGTTACAAATTAAAGTTTTTAAGTGGATGTGATTTTTAGAGCAGTTTTGGGTTTGCAGAAATATTGTACAGAGAGTGAAAAGTTCCCATAAAACTCCTTCCTTAACACCATGTCTCCTGTTACTAACATCTTGCATTAGTCTGCTGTTGCTGCTGCTAAATTGCTTCAGTAGCGTCCAACTCTGTGCGATCCCATAGACGGCAGCCTACCAGGCTTCCCCATCCCTGGGATTCTCCAGGCAAGAACACTGGAGTGGTTCCCATTTCCTTCTCCAATGCGTGAAAGTGAAAAGTGAAAGGGAAGTCTCTCAGTCATGTCTGACTCTTTGTGACCCCACGGACTGCAGCCTACCAGGATCCTCCACCCATGGAATTTTCCAGGCAAGAGTACTGGAGTGGGGTGCCATTGCCTTCTCTGTGCATTAGTCTAGTACTTTAGTTACAACTGATATACCAATACTGACAGATCCATATGAACTAAAGTCCATAGTCTGTATTAGGGTTTATTCTTTGTTTGTAGTCGCAAGCGTTTTAGCAAATGTCATTACAGTATCACACAGAAGAGTCTCATTGTCCTAAAAATCTCTTGGTGTTCCATCTATTCATCATTCCCTCTCTCCCCCTAAAACGACTGTTTCTTAAAAATGCTATCAAAATTGCCTATGTAGTCATCAATAGAAAAGAAAATTGATTAACACATATATGTGGAATCTAGAAAAATGGTACAGATGAACCTGTTTGCAAAGCAGAAACAGAGACACAGATGTTGAAAACAAATGTATGGATGCGAAGGAGGAAGGAGGGTAAGGGTGTCTGAAGATGGGAATGACATACACACGATACTGTCACTATGTATAAAATAGATAACTAATGCGAACATACTGCATAGCACAGGGAACACTGCTCAGTGCTCTGTGGTGACCTAAACGAGACGAAAATGCCCAAAAGAGGACATGTAAGTACACATATAGCTGATTCACTTTGCTGTACAGCAGAAACTAACACAACATTATAAAGCAACTGTACTCCAATAAAATTAATTTAAATAAAATAGATTCATTTATTACCAGCCATTCTTACATGGTGATTGCAGCCATGAAATTAAAAGACACTTACTCCTTGGAAGGATAGGTATCACCAATCTAGACAGCATATTAAAAAGCAGAGACATTATTTTACCAACAAAGGTCCGTCTAGTCAAGGCTATGGTTTTTCCAGTAATCATGTATGGATGTGAGAGTTGGACTATAAAGAAAGCTGAGTGCTGAAGAATTTATGCTTTTAAACTATGGTGTTGGAGAAGACTCTTGAGAGTCCTTCGGACTGCAAGGAGATCCAACCAGTCCATCCTAAAGGAAACTAGTCCTGGGTGTTCATTGGAAAGACTGATGTTGAAACTGAAACTCCAATATTTTGGCCACCTGAGGCGAAGAGCTGACTCATTTGAAAAGACCCTGATGTTGGGAAAGATTGAAGACAGGAGGAGAAGGGGATGACAGAGGATGAGATGGTTAGATGGCATCACT
>NW_011495023.1:13120401-13132133 GCF_000754665.1 Bison bison bison
ATGAGTTTGGGTAAACTCCTGGAGTTGGTGATGGACAGGGAGGCCTGGCATGCTGTGGTTCATGGGGTCACAAAGAGTCAGACACGACTGAGCAACTGTACTGAACTTAAATATTTAATAACACTTATTCATATTCCATTTAGTATTTCAGTTGATTATTACAATAAGTATAATATTTTTACTTTAAGGATAAATATATTGAGCCTCAGAAAGTTAAACTGACTTGGTTAAGTTATTTGACATTATCCATTACAATGGACATTATCCATTATCCATTACTGACATTATCCATTATTGATAAATCCATTATCAATTTACATTCCCACTAACTGTGCAAGTTGAAGACAGATGTGAATGAAGCCAATATCTATATTTGCTGATGGTTGAAAATAGTCTCTTTACTCCACCAACTCTTTTTAGTGGATTATTTTACAAATCATTTTACAATGTTGTGTTAGTTCCTGCTGTACAAGGTGAGACTTCCCTGGTGTCAGTCGTAAGTATACATATGTCCCCTCCCTCTTCACCTTCCCCCCATCCCACCTTCTCCATCCCACCCCTCTAGGACATCACAGGAGCACTGAGCTGAGCTCCATGTGCTATACAGCAGGTTCCCACTAGTAACCTATTTTACACATGATAGTGTATATATCGGAGAAGGCAATGGCACCCCACTCCAGTACTCTTGCCTGGAAAATCCCACGGACAGAGGAGCCCGGTAGGCTATACAGTCCATGGGGTCGCTAAGGGTCGGACACGACTGAGCGACTTCACTTTCACTTTTCACTTTCATGTATTGGAGAAGGAAATGGCAACCCACTCCAGTGGTCTTGCCTGGAGAGTCCCAGGGACTGGGGAGCCTGGTAGGCTACCGTCTATCGGGTCACACAGAGTCGGACATGACTGAAGTGACTTAGCATAGCATAGTGTATATATGTCAATCCTAATCTCTTAGTACATCCCATTTCTCATGTCCCATGTGTATCCACAAGTCTATGTATCCTCTCTGTGTCTCTTCCTGCCCTGCAAATAGGTCCATCAACACCATTTTTCTAGATTCCATATGTTTACATTAATATACAATACTCATTTTCTCTTTCTGACTTCACTCTGTCAAACATCTCTAGATCCATCCACCTCATTTCAACTGACTCAAATTTGGCCCTTTTTATGGCTGAGTAATATTAATTCAGGATGAATGAAGCACAAGCTGGAAAATCAATCAACCTAAAGGAAATCAGTCCTGAATATTCACTGGAAGGATTCATACAAAAGCTGAAACTCCAATACTTTGGCCACCTGATGGGAAGACCTGACTCATTGGAAAAGACCCTGATGCTGGGAAAGATTGAGGGCAGGAGAAGGGGATGACAGAGGATGAGATGGTTGGATGGCATCACCGACTTGATGGACATGAGTTTGAGCAAGCTCTGAGAGCTGGTGATGGACAGAGAAGCCTAGCGTGCTGCAGTCCATGGGCTCGCAAAGAGTCAGACACAACTGAGAGACTGAACTGAACATTTCATTGTATATAGGTACCACATCTTCTTTATCCATTCCTCTGTTGATGGACCTCTAGCTTGCTTCCACGTCCTGGCTATTGTAAGTTGTGCTGCAATGAACATTAGGGTGTATGTGTCTTTAATGGTTTTCTCAGGGTATGTGTCTAGTAGTGGGATTGCTGGGTCAGATGGTAGTTTTTGAAGGAATCTCCATACTGTCTTCCATAGTTGCTCTGTCAATTTACTTTCCCACAAACAGTGCAAGAGGATTCTCTTTTATCCATATAATCTTTAGCACTTATTGTTGTAGAATTTTTTTTGATGATGGCAATTCTGATTGGCATGAGGGAATACCTCATTTACTCTACCAATTCTTAAATAGCACTGTGATTTATCACAGATAATAAGTGTATGATTTGTGACTGCTAACTTTCGAGGATTCTATGTTATATTAATAAATATGTTTATGACAGGTAGAGATTACCTATATGATATGATGTATTGGTAAAGTCATATCATACTTTTTAAAAATATATTTTACAAAGTAATCTTATTGGGATATGCTTTACATGCAATAAAATGCATCCATCTAAATGTGTGGCTTGATGTGTTTTGACAGATGTATACATCTGTGTAACCACCACCACTATCAAGACACACAACATTTCTGTCACCTTCAAAAGTTCCCTCAAGTCATACCAAACATTTTAAAATCCAATTAATTTCAGTGAGGTAACATTTCAGATTTTTAGTTTCAACTGCAATCCTTTAGCTGTATATTTTCATTTCAAGTTTTCCAAACATTCTGTATATAGCAGATTCTTGCACAAATGATAACTTTAAAGCCTGTGTAGAGACAGACTCAGCCATGCATGTGTTTTAGTTTTTATAAACATTCTCTCTGTGATACAGAGAGCACAGTATTGTTTATGCTGACAGCTGTGTGTGAATATTTTTACTATTTTGAGAAGTGAACAGGTTGGATTATTGGGTGTGCCAGCAAGTCAGTACATTGTTACTGGCATGGCAGCACTTCCTTGTAGATTAATAATAGCTTTTCTTTTTAATTCTAACTTTTTTCAGTGCTACTATCAGATCACGAAATGTATATAATAATCATACATAAGTTCCCAAATTTCTCACTAAATGCAATCATGAAAAATCTTTAAGATCTAATTAGTGAAGTGATTAATCATATTGGCAGACAGCTTTAAGGCTGGGATGATGCAGGAAATAGTATTTGAGCCAGAATCTTATTCCCAACTTTCTTTTTGTTATAAGTCAGACATCATTAAGGGCTGCTGTTAATTCTTTCAAGAGATTAGCACATCAGAATGACAGATAATATGTAATTCAATGAATGTTATTAATTGGTCATTGTTTCTTAAATTTCGAAATTATACCATGGAAACAGTTCAACCAGTCATGCTACAAGTCATGGGACTGAATTTTCTTTTAGCATAAAGGCTTTATTATTCAGAGAAGCTTTAGGATTACAGGATTTAGGATTATAGAAAAACTGTGCAGAAAACACAAAGGGATCTGATATATAAGCTCGCCTACTACCTCACATCCACAAGCAGTTTTCCCTGTTAGTGTCTTGAACATTGTTTTAAGTGTAGAACATTTGTTATAGTTAATAAATCAAATTTGATATTTGTGTCACACAATTCCATGGGTCTTGACAAATGCCTATCATATACCCACCATGACAGTATCATACAGAATAGCTTTGCTGTCTTAAAAACACCCTGCAATCCAACTATTCATCAAGACTCCCTCTTCTCGAATCTCTGGCAACCAGTGATCTTTTTATACTTTTGAATTTTCAAGAATTCATAGAGTTGATCCCACTGTATGTAGCCTTTCCGAACAGGATTTCACTCAGCAAGGAATGGATAAAGAAGATGTGGTACCTATATACAATGGAATATTACTCAGCCATTAAAAGAAACAAAATTATGCCATTTGCTGAGACACGGATGGACCCAGAGACTGTCATAAAGACTGAAGAAAGTCAAAAAGAGAAAAGCAATTACTGTATATTAATGCATATATGTGGAATCAAGGAAATGGCACAGATGAACCTATTTGCAGAGCAGGAAAAGAGATACAGAGATACAGATGTATAGATCAAACATATGAACACCAAGCAGGGGAAGGGAAGATGGGATGAACTGGGAGATTGGGATTGGCATATATACATTACTATGTATAAAACACACAACTAATGAGACCTACCACATAGCACAGCGAACTCTACTCAGTATTCTGTGCTGCCCTTAATGCGAACAAAATCCAGAAAAGTGAGGACATTATATATATGTGTGTGTGTGTGTGTGTGTGTGTGTGTGTGTGTAGCTGATTCACTTTGCTATACAGCAGAGACTAACACAACATTGTGAAGCAACTATACTCCAATAAAATTTTTTTAAAAATAAATAGATTTTCTCCATGTCCTTTTTTGGTTTCATTTTGTAGTTCCAAGTGATTATTGATATGGTTGGATTATTATCTATGTTATTCACAACTTTTCTATTTATTGTATTTGTTCATTGTTTATACTTTATCTTCTACTCTTTTCAGACTTCTCTGTTTTTAATTAAGCATTTTATATGAGCCCATTTACTTTCTTCTCTTAGCATATCAATTATATTTCTTTAAGAAAATGTTAGCTATTGCCCTGAAGTCTGCAACATACATTTAAAACTGGCTCAAGTACACTTTCAAATAACACTGTATGATTCATGTGTAGTATAGGCAACTTAAAAAAAGAGTATCTTAATTTCTCTCTCCTGTCCTTTACCCCATTGCTGGCATTTATTGCACTTATTTATAAGTTACGATCATTAAATACATCATTGCTATTATTATTTTGAACAAACTATCTATGGGGTCGCAGAGTTGGACACTAGTGAAGTGACTTAGCAGCAGCAGCCATTTAGACAGAGCAATCAAAATTGCTAAAAATTAAAAAAAGATTATCTTCATTTATTCTTTCTCTAATGTACTTCCTTTATGTACATCAGACTTTCTGATTTGTATTATTTTTCTTCTCAATAAAGAATTTCATTTAACATTTCCTGTAAGGCAAGTCTATTGGCAATGAATTCTGTCCATTTTTATTTGTTTGAAAAAGTATTTTTTCTCTTTCACTTTTAAAGAATTAATTTCACTGAATACATAATTCTAGGCCAGAGGGTTTTCCTTCTTATAACACTTAATATTTAACTCTGCTATTATTTACTTCTTAGGTATATAAAGAAAAAGCTGACGTAATTTTTTATCCTTGTTCCTCCATATTTAGAGGCAAAAGATGAGTGATGAGCCAGACCCATCAATATCCTCATGGAGCTTCTTCTCTACAAACCATTCCTTTAAATGTCTTATACATCCATTTTCTGCCTCCTATCAACTTCCATTTTAAAAAGGTGACTTTTTTTCTACAGATATTAAAATTATGAAAATGCATACCATGCTTTCTAAGCATTACATTAACCTTGAGAGTGAATTCATTAAATCATATTCTTTTTGCTAAGAAATGAAAATTGTACAGTTCTGATTTCATACAATGGAGATGATGCCAATTCAGAGTTTGGTGTCTCATCTCCCTGAAGGGCAGAGGCTCTCATCCCCTTTCTCTTCAGTTATTAACTAATGAGTTATCTTGAAATCCAGATTATGCAGTCTATGAAGTCCCTCCAAAGAGAAACACACCAAAGTCTCAGTAAATTGTTGATTTAAGAGTCAGAGAAGTCTTCTTCATCCTCATCTGTGTAAATGGCATTAGTAATATTATTCTCTGTAATTAGTTTCAGTTTTTATGCCAGGAATCCTGATGTTAAGAAGAGCAAATAAAGTGTGTTATGCGACCTTCACGTGGTGGTTTAGTCTCTAATATGTCCAACTCTTTGGGACCCCATGGATTGTAGGCTGCCAGGTTCCTCTGTCCATGGATTTTCCAGGCAAAAATACTGGAGTGGGTTGCCATTTCCTTCTCCAGGGGATCTTCCCCACCCAGGGATCGAACCTAGGTCTCCTGCATTGCAGGCAGATTCTTTACTAACTGAGCTACCAGGGAAGCCCCATGACCTTCACTTGATAAACACTAAATATTAGTTTCCATTCATAGTGCCTTTCCTTGCTAATCAATTTCTTACTTCCTTTAAAATTGAGATAACAGCTTATCAATGCAGTATTCTTCTTTGTTTTTATACAAGAAAGATTTAGAGTATACAGGATTTAGTAAATTCCCATAAATACTAGAATTTGTCTAATAGAAATAAATGCTTGCATAGGGCTTACTCTTAGGAGAATATGATTTTCACATATTTTCATTTGGCTGTGCTTAAGCTTATTTTTAGGCAGTGACTCATTCTGATTTCAAATGCTATTGTATGCCCCAGGAGGAAATGGTTGCCAGACTCTAGCAAAGGACAGGGAAACAGCACCTCATTCACTCACCTAAACACAAGGCAATCATTGTACAGATGCCAAAGAGATAAGTCTTTAACCCAGCCCACAATTTTCGATTTGGTTAAATACAGAGTGCTGTGAACGAAAGTGGCTGTTGTGAATTTCAAGGGCAATAATAGAGTAAACAAAGGCTGTGATAGGACTTCCCTGTTGATCCAGTGGTTAAGAATCCGCCTTGCAATGCAGGGAAAGTGGGTTCAATTCCTGGTAAAGGAACTAAGATCCCACTTTCCATGGAGCAAGCCTGTGCATTGCAACTAGAGAGTCTGTGTGCCCCAACAGAAGATCCTATGTTCCGCATCTAAGACCCAACACAGCCAAATAAATATTAAAAAAAAAAAAAAAAAGGCTATGATAGTGTCTGTGAAATAGTTATCTTGTTAACAAAATTTTAGAGTAGTCAAATGGAACTTTCTGCAGTGCTGGAAACATTCTATATCAGGGCTGTTAGAAATGACAGCTACTTGACAAATGTAGCCAGGAAGGATTTGTAATGTGGCTGGTGTAACTGAGGAATTTAATTTTTAATGTCATTCAATGTAATTAATTTGAATTTAAACAATTTCTTATTATTAGTAGTTGTAGTACTGAACAGATCCAGAGAGAAAATCATCACACTTAATGGGATTAGACTTGTGGAGAATAACTACACAGAATGAAAAATTAGATATAAGAGATTCTTGGAATGAGTAAAAATGTCGGAGTCAGACAAGCTGGGTTCAAATTTCAGTTCCCTTACTTAACTGATTTTGTGAATTTCATCAGTCTATTATGTCTCCTTTAGCCTGTGTTCTACTTTTCAAAATAAGTGAATAAATATAGTAGTGAACCTAGAGATGATCATACTGAGTGAAGTAAGCCAGACAAAGATGAATATCATATGATATCACTTATATGTGGACTCTAAAAAAATGATACAAATGAACTTATTTACAAAACAGAAAGAGACTTGCAGACATAGAAAACAAACTTGTGGCTACCAAAGGGGAGTGGGGAAGGGATAAATTAGGAGTTTGGGGTTAGCAGATACACACTATTGTTTATAAAACAGATAATCAACAAGGACTTACTGTATAGCATAGGGCACTAAACTCAATATCTTGTAATAATCTATAATGGAAGATGATTAAGAAAAGAATATGTATATATGTGTGTGTGTGTATATACACACACATTGTAAACCAACTATATTTCAATAAAAATTTTTAAAAACTACAGCAGTGCACAATAAATTACCATTCAGGAAAATGTAGCACCATCAAAATATTTTACTCTTACTCAAAGAAATGGGTAACTTGTTGACAAATGTTGTTTCTAAAGACACTGTGAATAGAATTTTATTATTAATGATAATATAATTACACAACATTTGAGTTCTTAGAATGTTCCAGTTACAGGTTTATCTTGTCTTACCCTCACAACAACTATACGAATTAGGTTTTGTTAGTATTAGCTCCATTCTAACAGGTGGTTCTTCAGACTGAGAAATTAAGTAACATCCTCAAAGGTAATAGAAACACAATTAAAGGTAAGTAATAGAAACACAGTTTGAATTCGGGTCTCTTCAGTTCCCAAGAAAGTGTTCTTTGGTGTGTGCTTTACTGACTATACATAGAGGTAATAGAAACTGTCATGTCCATTCTGAAAATAATGTGCTCCAGATGTTCTGATAATCCCTCCCACTAAAAAATACCTAGAAATGCAAAGAAAATACAACAAACCTCCTATGAAATGCATGCCTGAGCCTGCACAAATACAAGAGAAATCCCCAAGATTCAAAGTTAAAAGAGACCTAAAAACATAGCTGACAAGTAAAGACGTAGCCCAAGTACAAGTAACCCAAGAAAATGGACTTGATCAAAATTTAAATCTTTCTTGTTTCAAAGAACACCAAAGAGGAAGGGAAAAAACTACCCATTGAATTGGAGAAAGTATTTGCAAATCATACACCTGACAAGGGCTTGTTTTAAAACTCAACAATAAAAAGACAATCTCATTTTAAAATGAGCAGAAGATTTAAATAGACACTTCTCCAAAGAAGATACACAAATGGCCAAAAAGCATATGAAAAGATGTTCAATATTACTAGTCACCAGAAAATGAAAATCAAAACCACAGTGAGATCACCTCACACCTGTTAGAATAGCTATCATTCAGAAGATAAGACACAAGTGTTGGTGAGAATGTGAAGAAAAGGAACCCCTTGTGCAGTGTTGGTAGAATTCTAAGTGGTCCATCCATTCTGGAGAACTCTTATGTAGGTTCTCCAAAAATAAGAAATAGAACTATAAGATCTGGTGATCCCATTTGCAGATATATATTCAAAGGAAGGCAATGGCACCCCACTCCAGTACTCTTGCCTGGAAAATCCTATGGACGGAGGAGCCTGGTAGGCTGCAGTCCATGGGGTCGCTGAGGGTTGGACACGACTGAGCAACTTCACTTTCACTTTTCACTTTCATGCATTGGAGAAGGAAATGGCAACCCACTCCAGTATCCTTGCCTGGAGAATCCGAGGGATGGGAGAGCCTGATGGGCTGCCGTCTATGGGGTCACACAGAGTCAGACACGACTGAAGTGACTTAGCAGTAGCAGTATTCAAAGGAAATGAAAACAGGTTATTAAGAGAAGGTTATATGCATTACCATGGTTACTGCAACATTATCCATACTAGCCAAGATATGGAAATAATCTAAATGTCCATGAATAGAGAGGATGTGGTACACACACACATACACACATGCTGTTCAGTCTCAGTCATGTCTGACTCTTCACAACCCCATGAACTGCAGCATGCCAGGCTTCCCTGTTCTTCACCATCTCCCAGAGTTTGCTCAGACTCATGTCCACTGAGTCAGTAATGCCATTCAACCATCTCATCCTCTGTCATCCCCTTCTGCTCCTGCCTTCAACTTTCCCCAACACCAGGGTCTTTTCCAAGATACACACATACACATGTACTGGAATACTATTCATCCATGGGAATAAAGGAAACCCTTCTACTTGTGACAACTTGGATGGACCTTGAGGACCTAAGTGAGGTAAGTTAGGCAGAAAAAGATAAATACTATATAATAACAAATAGAGACACAGATGTAAGGGACAAACGTATGGACACCAAGGGGGAAAGAGGGAGTGAGATGAATTGGGAGATTGGGATTATATATATACACAATGGATACTGTGTATAAAATAGATAACTAATGAGAACCTATTGCATACCACAGGGAAATCTTCTGAATGTTCTTGGTGTCCTAAATGGGAAGGAAATCCAAAAAGAGGGGATATATGTGTAGGTATAGCTGATTCACTGCACTGTACAGGAGAAACTAACACAACATTGTAAAGCAACCATACTCCAATAACATTGTTTAAATTGAAATCATTCCAAGCATCTTTTCTGACCACAATGCAGTAAGATTAGATCTCAATTACAGGAGAAAAAATATTAAAAATTCCAACATATGGAGGCTGAACAACACGCTGCTGAATAACCAACAAATCAAAGAAATCAAAAAAGAAATCAAAATTTGCATAGAAATGAATGAAAATGAAAACACAACAACCCAAAACCTGTGGGACACTTTAAAAGCAGTCCTAAGGGGAAAGTTCATAGCAATACGGGCATACCTAAAGAAACAAGAAAAAAGTAAAATAAATAACCTAACCCTACACCTAAAGCAACTAGAAAAGGAAGAAATGAAGAACCCCAGGGTTAGTAGAAGGAAAGAAATCTTAAAAATTAGGGCAGAAATAAATGCAAAAGAAACAAAAGAGACCATAGCAAAAATCAACAAAGCCAAAAGTTGGTTCTTTGAAAGGATAAATAAAATTGACAAACCATTAGCCAGACTCATCAAGAAACAAAGGGAGAAAAATCAAATCAATAAAATTAGAAATGAAAATGGAGAGATCACAACAGACAACACAGAAATACAAAGGATCATAAGAGACTACTATCAACAATTATATGCCAATAAAATGGACAACGTGGAAGAAATGGACAAATTCTTAGAAAAGTACAACTTTCCAAAACTGGACCAGGAAGAAATAGAAAATCTTAACAGACCCATCACAAGCACGGAAATTGAAACTGTAATCAAAAATCTTCCAGCAAACAAAAGCCCAGGTCCAGACAGCTTCACAGCTAAATTCTACCAAAAAGTTAGAGAAGAGCTAACACCTATCCTGCTCAAACTCTTCCAGAAAATTGCAGAGGAAGGTAAACTTCCAAACTCATTCTATGAGGCCACCATCACCCTAATACCAAAACCTGACAAAGATCCCACAAAAAAAGAAAACTACAGGCCAATATCACTGATGAACATAGATGCAAAAATCCTTAACAAAATTCTAGCAATCAGAATCCAACAACACATTAAAAAGATCATACACCATGACCAAGTGGGCTTTATCCCAGGGATGCAAGGATTCTTCAATATCCGCAAATCAATCAATGTAATACACCACATTAACAAATTGAAAAATAAAAACCATATGATTATCTCAATAGATGCAGAGAAAGCCTTTGACAAAATTCAACATCCATTTATGATAAGAACTCTCCAGAAAGCAGGAATAGAAGGAACATACCTCAACATAATAAAAGCTATATATGACAAACCCACAGCAAACATTATCCTCAATGGTGAAAAATTGAAAGCATTTCCTCTAAAGTCAGGAACAAGACAAGGGTGCCCACTTTCACCATTACTATTCAACATAGTTTTGGAAGTTTTGGCCACAGCAATCAGAGCAGAAAAAGAAATAAAAGGAATCCAAATTGGAAAAGAAGAAGTAAAACTCTCACTATTTGCAGATGACATGATCCTCTACATAGAAAACCCTAAAGACTCCACCAGAAAATTACTAGAACTAATCAATGATTATAGTAAAGTTGCAGGATATAAAATCAACGCACAGAAATCCCTTGCATTCCTATACACTAATAATGAGAAAACTGAAAGAGAAACTAAGGAAACAATTCCATTCACCATTGCAACGGAAAGAATAAAATACTTAGGAATATATCTACCTAGAGAAACTAAAGACCTATACATAGAAAACTATAAAACACTGGTGAAAGAAATCAAAGAGGACACTAATAGATGGAGAAATATACCACATTCATGGATTGGAAGAATCAATATAGTGAAAATGAGTATACTACCCAAAGCGATTTATAGATTCAATGCAATCCCTATCAAGCTACCAACGGTATTCTTCACAGAGCTAGAACAAATAATTTCACAATTTGTATGGAAATACAAAAAACCTCGAATAGCCAAAGCTATCTTGAGAAAGAAGAATGGAACTGAAGGAATCAACCTACCTGACTTCAGGCTCTATTACAAAGCCACAGTTATCAAGACAGTATGGTACTGGCACAAAGACAGAAATATTGATCAATGGAACAAAACAGAAAGCCCAGAGATAAATCCACGCACATACGGACACCTTATCTTTGCAAAGGAGGCAAGAATATACAATGGATTAAAGATAATTTCTTTAACAAGTGGTGCTGGGAAAACTGGTCAACCACTTGTAAAAGAATGAAACTAGAACACTTTCTAACACCATACACAAAAATAAACTCAAAATGGATTAAAGATCTCAACGTAAGACCAGAAACTATAAAACTCCTAGAGGACAACATAGGCAAAACACTCTCCGACATACATCACAGCAGGATCCTCTATGACCCACCTCCCAGAATATCGGAAATAAAAGCAAAATAAACAAATGGGACCTAAT
>NW_011495023.1:13132233-13147574 GCF_000754665.1 Bison bison bison
AAGGTGAAAAGGCAGCCTTCAGAATGGGAGAAAATAATAGCAAATGAAGCAACTGACAAACAACTAATCTCAAAAATATACAAGCAACTCCTGAGGCTCAACTCCAGAAAAATAAATGACCCAATCAAGAAAATGGGCCAAAGAACTAAATAGACATTTCTCCAAAGAAGACATACAGATGGCTAACAAACACATGAAAAGATGCTCAACATCACTCATTATCAGAGAATGCAAATCAAAACCACTATGAGGTACCATTTCACACCAGTCAGAATGGCTGCGATCCATAAGTCTACAAGCAATAAATGCTGGAGAGGGTGTGAAGAAAAGGGAACTCTCTTACACTGTTGGTGGGAATGCAAACTAGTACAGCCACTATGGAGAACAGTGTGGAGATTCCTTAAAAAACTGGAAATAGAACTGCCTTATGATCCAGCAATCCCTCTGCTGGGCATACACACTGAGGAAACCAGAAGGGAAAGAGACACGTGTACCCCAATGTTCATCGCAGCACTGTTTATAATAGCCAGGACATGGAAGCAACCTAGATGTCCATCAGCAGATGAATGGATAAGAAAGCTGTGGTACATATACACAATGGAGTATTACTCAGCCATTAAAAAGAATACATTTGAATCAGTTCTAATGAGATGGATGAAACTGGAGCCTGTTATACAGAGTGAAGTAAGCCAGAAAGAAAAACACCAATACAGTACACTAACGCATATATATGGAATTTAGAAAGATGGTAACAATAACCCTGTGTACAAGACAGCAAAAGAGACACTGATGTATAGATCAGTCTTATGGACTCTGTGGGAGAGGGAGAGGGTGGGGAGATTTGGGAGAATGGCATTGAAACATGTATAATATCATGTATGAAACGAGTCGCCAGTCCAGGTTCGATGCACGATACTGGATGCTTGGGGCTGGTGCACTGGGACAACCCAGAGGGAGGGTATGGGGAGGGAGGAGGGAGGAGGGTTCAGGATGGGGAACACAGGTATACCTGTGGCGGATTCATTTCGATATTTGGCGAAACAAATACAATATTGTAAAGTTTAAAAATAAAATAAAATAAAAATCCCTTAAATGTGAAATCTCAAAAAAAATGAAATCAGGAAAAAAACAGAGTGGAATGGTGGTTATTTGGGGCTGGGATATGAGAGAGATGTTATTTAAGGGTACATACTTCCAACTAGTGGATAAATATGTCCTGGAGATCTAATACACAGTATAAGGACTACAGACAACAGAACTGTATTATAAGTGGTACGGCAAACATTAAATTTCCTAAGAGAACAGGCCTTAATTGTTCCCACCACTAGAAGAAATGATAATTCTGTAATGCAACAGAGGTGTTAGCTAATGCTACAACAGCAACCACATGACAATATAAATGTATCAAGTAAGGAAAAAAAAAATCTGTTTCAGCTAAACTATCAACCCAGAACAATGTTAAATAAAGCTATTTCAGGCAGACAAAAGCAGAATCACCACCCATAAGCCTTACTTAATGAAACTGCTAAAGTATGTACCTCAAAAGTTCCAGAAGCAAGATCCGGAATACAAAAAAAAAAAAAAAGAATGCACAGAAAAGGCCAAAAAAAAAAAAAATGCTAAACATCTCGGTAAATGAAAATAGAGCTATCTATTGCTGGCTTTGCAGTTAGGTGGGTTGGTAGTTAGGGATTCACATAAAATTTTCCTGAGCTGTCCACAGGACTAAACTCTGCCCTGAATATTATCACTGGATACCCAGAATAACCTGAGTGATTTTAGCCATTCCTCTGTGTGTGTGTGTGTGTGTGTGTGTGCACGTGCATGCATGCATGTGTGCATGCTTTCAAAGGGCTCATAAATGCCTGACAACATTTTCTTCTAATTCGCTGGTATCTTGTTGTTCCTTTGCCAGAAACCTTGCAGTGAGTTCATCTAGTTCTGAATAGTCAGCACCTGCTCTGTTTTACTCACAAATTCTATCTACTGGGTGGTACAACCAGTAACAGATTAAGAAGATCCCATGATTCTAGAATTGCAGATGAATATTTGCAATTATTTACTTAGGCTTTGGAGATCACTGAAAACAAAGACTGTTCAAATCTACAGCTTCTTTCTACTGAAGGATAATGACTTCATTTTTAACATCACTGATAATTATCACAAGCATATTGGTTTTAAAACAGTTAAACCCTAAACTTGTTACATAGGATATGTAGTCATTGAATTAACTTATTCTTTTCTGCCACACCAGAGTTTATAATTATTTATGTTCAGTGATTTATTGATAAGGTGAAAGGACTGAGAAAATAATTTTGACTCTTGGATGAAAAAAACACATTTCAGAGTCCACGATGCTAGCACTAGTGCTAAGCAACTTTCAGTCGTGTCCGACTCTCTGTGACCCCATGGATTGTAGCCCACCAGGCTCCTCTGTCCATAGGATTTTCCACGCAAGAATACTGGAATGGGTTGCCATTTCCTTCTCCCGGGGATCTTCCTGAAACAGGGATCAAACTTGTGTCTCTTATGTCTTCTGCATCAGCAGGCGGGTTTTGTACTACTAATGACACCTGGGAAGCCCTTCAGAGTCCATAGAGATCATGACAAAGTAGATTAAGTAGATTAGATTCACAATCTAATGTGAATGAAGTTTTCTTTTAACCACAGTTACTGCCCATACAATGGTGATCCATGTGCAATCAGTGGGTCGTGACCTTCAAGGGAGAGAGCTACAAAACAGGTGATCAACCCAAGTTGAGCTATCTTTAGAAAAAATAAGTATGTAAGGGACTTCCCTGGTGGTCCAGTGGCTAAGACTCCAAGCTCCCAATGCAGGGGGCTTGGGTTCAATCCTTGGTCAGGGAACTAAATCCCGCATGCTGCAACCAAAAGTTCACCTGCCACAAGAAATATCAAAAACCCCACATGCTGTAACTAAGACCCAGCACAGCCAAATAAATAGTTTTTTTAAAGTATGTAAATAAAAGGGATATGTTCTAACAGTTTGATAGGTGAAGTTGACTATTCCAAATACCCACGGTCATTTGGAAGAAGTTGCCTTCTTAATAAACAGAGGTTACTTCACTGCCTTCATGCATGGGGCATTCAGAACACATGCCAAACATTTATTTTTATTAGCCATTCATTTGTTTAATTTCTTTTGGCAGTTGTGGTTTTTACAGCATACATGATATGACTAATTTATGTTTTCCTAATTGGACAGCTAAATATTCCTGTATATATTAATTTTGCACAGTGTCTAGATGTTTCCAGAGAAGTCTAATAAACTAATTAAGTAAACCAACACACAATCCAATTTATGATTCATCCATCATTCATCTGCCACTGATTCCAATATGCCCTTGCTTCCCTGGTGTGCATGAGTTAGCAGAATGTATAAGGAGAAAAGCAATGCTATAACCATGCATTGTATTAGATTTCTTGCACTGGCTGATAATCAATATTAGCAAGTTATAATTCCATTAAAGAAATAGCAGTACAATATTCAACATTGGGCTTCACTTGTTGCTCAGCTGGTAAAGAATCTGCCTGCAATGCGGGAGACCTGGGTTCAATCCCTAGGTGGGGAAAATCCCCTGGAGAAGGGAATGGCTACCCAATCCAGTATTCTGGCCTGAAGAATTTCATGGTCTGTATAGTCCATGAGGTTGCAGAGTTGGACACGACTGAGCAACTTTCACTTTCACCTTATGGAAAAACCTGTATGGATGTGAGAGTTGGACCATAAAGAAAGCTGATCCCCAAAGAACTGATGCTTTTGAACTGTGGTGTTGGAGAAGACTCTTGAGAGTCCTTTGGACTGCAAGAAGATCAAACCAGTCAATCTTAAAGGAAATCAGTCCTGAATATTCATTGGAAGGACTGATGCTGAAGCTCTAATACTTTGGCCACTTGATGCAAAGAACTGATTCTTTGGAAAAGTCTCTTATGTTGGGAAAAATTGAAGGCAGAAGGAGAAGGGGATGACAGAGGATGAGGTGGCTGGATGGCATCATTGACTTGATGGACATGAGTTTGATCAAGTTCTGGGAGTTAGTGGTGGACAGGGAAGCCTGGCATGCTGCAGTCTATGGGGTCGCAAAGAGTCAGATGCAGCTGAACTGAACTGATTCAACACTGGGCTCAACACCTTACATTGTGTGTTCTGAGGCCAACTAGCATCAGAATTACCAATTTATGAAAATAAATTTGTCAATTTCCTCCCCACTCTCTATGTAATGATGGCGAACAGGTGCCTTCAGTGTTCAGTGAAAAGAGGAAGAGGAGATCTTATAAGTCTTCTCATTTTTTAATCAGAAACTTAGCCTTGAAGTACAAAGAACAATGTTTAGCCTCTGGAGTTGATTGGAAGCATAGGCATTTGCTTTCACCAATGCTTCCATTGAAATAACCCAACTCTAGCAAGAGACAACTATTTATACCTCTTACCAGAATATTAGTGTAAAATTGGAAATATTTTGAAAATCTCCTTTAGAAATGTTTTACAGACAGGTAGATTATATGAACATTAGGGAGTATATGATATAAATGTATCCAGAAGATTAACAATGTCTTAAATATTTGTTATTGTTAATAAAGCCATAAGTCTGGTAATCTGCTCAAAGTACTTAAAGATTTCCCAGTTTAATATTCTAATCAACTGCATGCCAAGGAGTTATGCTATAAATACAGAACTGGAAATCCTGATCATCGTTATCTAAAATATAATCCTTAAGGAGTAGAGAAAATGTAAAATTACCTGCAAAAAATTATTAGAAATACCAAGAGATAAAATTGGCCTGCTCTCTTTTGACCGAAATATTTCCTTACCCCTGAAATTCTCTGGCCAAACTAAATTACAAATTTAAGTCTCTTACATAGAACAATCAGGAGGTCTTAGGGAAGTCTATAATAGATTGCCATCTGCTGGTTGATTTTCTGAGGTTTCATGATCTGCCTTTTTGAAGGTCTCGTTCAAAATATATGTCCACAGATAAACAACATTGGAAGATGAGAAATGACCCATCTTGTTTGTATTTTTATTAGATTTCCAAACCACAGTCTGAAAATCAGAGGTGTTTAGCTGTGTCACAGATATGGTGGTTTGGCTGAGTGGTATGTTAATCTCACCTTCCTGATCATGTCTCTTGATTTTCTTTCAAGTTGCTATGTATTCAGGTGGCCAGACCAAGAGTAAACACAGAGCAGGGACAGGGGAAGAAAAGAAAGAACCACTGGCTAGGACCTGCAGGGGGTGGCACCACTTATGAGACACATGTCTTGAGGCATTTCAAATTACTCTTGGCAGGTGTAACATAAGCAGATCCTCAGCCTATGCCAGGGTGTCTGGTCATCGTAATTAAAGTTCCATATAAAAAGCTCCCGCTGGTTCCTCCTTCTGAAAAACGCTGACAGAGACTTCCTCCGACAACTATGACAGTATTTCCAACACCTACTCTACATTTGCTATTCTTGTGGGCACAAACAACAGCATCCACCTTTACGTTAGTTACCATGCAAATTAGAGCAGCGAGATGACACCAGCATCACTGTCCATGAGTCAGGGCAGTGCACCTTTGAGTCAGAGAGCAGCCTCTTCACAGAGCGACAAGGAAAAGAAAGGCCATTAGATATTTTTAAAACTCAAAAGGAAAGCATCTTTCTCAGCTAAGATTAAACTCAAGCTATAATATTACAAGAAAGGATAAAGTATAAAGAAGGTTGCTAATGCTTAGGGATGCCAGACTTCAGTGTGATACCCAAAGAGGTAATGTTATTTTATTTCATTCCATGGAAATTTTAAGAATGTAGTAAGAGAGCTATGTGTCTGCAATCATTAAATACCCGAAAATAGAGAGATAAATTACCTGACTCCTTTAAGACTCACAGTAGCATAATGGTAAATGACAAATGCACACAACAATACTTTGGCACTTTCTATCTAAACTTAGTACTTATAAGAGCTAAATATAGTGACAAGAGGTGGCAGCTGCTTTATACAAAGATCAAAGTACTAGCTTTTCTTATCACTAGAAGACAGCAGTAGAGACTTAAAAAAACAGTACAGATGAATTACTTAAGCAATGAGAAACGAATAGCAAATATAACTCAGAATGAAGACAGGAATGAACATGGAGAATTTGCTGTTGCAATTCTGTCTACCCTCTCCTACTTGGAAGTGCCAGCTTTTCCAACTCTTGGTGAGGCTCTCTACAGACTTGTTTTAACTATGGACTCTCAAAACCTCACCAGAAAGGGAATAGTCTTAAATCGTTAAACATAAGCTGGCTTCCATCAGATTAAGTTGCTATAAATAAAAAATGTTTTCATTTTAATAATTAATAAAGCATATCATTCTTCATTATTCCATGTGCTCATGAAACTCCTATTAGTGGTCATTCATTCTTTTCCACAAAAATGTTTATTGAGTACCTACTCTGTGCTGGAGACAGATTGAGGTATTGGATATTGAAAGGGAATAAGTAAGGTACACTTATACCCCTTATAAATTGCAGTATAGTAGGGAAGTCAGATAATGAAGAATTTAAAAAAAGAATAAGGGATGTAAAAATGAACAAGTGGTATGAACAAAAGAAGTATTGAGCAGAGCTCATGTAGAATATTACCACTTAAAGGTATGGATACATAATCCCATAACATAAAAGCAATATAGCCTTGTAGAAAAACACCACACATGCACATGTGTACTTGCATTTAAAGGCGATGGTCTGTAACATTTAGCCTCTGTGTATAAGCTTCTCTTTTTATAGATTTAAGAAGAGATTTTTTGCTCAAACTTCATGACCAAAATTCTTTAATAGGAGTATTCAGTTTTATGACAAGGAAAAAAGGCTTTGCCTTTTGGAAGTTATCTACTTTTTATTTTTAAGATTTTTTTGATGTGGACCATTTTTAAAGGCTTTGAATTTGTTACAATACTCCTTCTGTTTTATGTTTTGGTTTTTTGACTGAGAGGCAAGTGGGATCTCAACTCCCTGACCAGGGCTTGAATCTGCAACTTCTGTACCGAAAGGCAGTCTTACCCACTGGACCACGTGGAAAATCCCATGAAGTTACCTACTTTTAATCCTATAGAATTTTGACACTGTTTCACCACTATTTCTGGAGCCCCTTTGTTTGAATCACAATGAAATTTTAAAGAACTGTGTGTCTTAACTATGTGAGTGAAGGAAAGACTAAAATTCTAGACATGAGTCTGATGTATAAAAACAAGATGATATGAGAAAAATCAAACCAGTCAATCCTAAAGGAAATCAGTCCTGAATATTTATTGGAAGGACTGATGCTGAAGCTGAAACTCCAATACTTTGGCCACCTGATGCGAAGAACTGACTCACTAGAAAAGACCCTGATGCTGGGCAAGATTGAAGGCAGGAGGAGAAGGAGACGACAGAGAATGAGATGGTTGGATGGCATCATTAATTCAATGAACATGAGTTTGAGCAGACTCTGGGAGTTGGTGATGGACAGGGAAGCCTGTAGTGCTGCAGTCCATTGGGGTTGCAAAGAGTTGGACACGACTGAGTGACTCATGAAAAAAGGACAGAAAATATTAAGCATTTATAAGGATACAGGGCAGTTGGCACTTCATAGTCTATTAGTAGGAGTATAAACTGCCATGATCAGCCTGGAAGGCTGCTGACAGAACCTACTGAAGCTGACTAAGTACATAACCCCATGAGACACCACTTCTAGGAAAACATTCCACAGGGAGTAGTGTGTGTATGTTCAACTAAAGGTACATATTAGAATTTTCAGAGCAGCATGATTTTCTAATAGCCAAAAACTATAAAACACTCAAATGTCCATCAACGGTTGAATGGTTACATTGTGGTATATTTACACGAAGCAATATTACACAGAAATGACAATGAACACCCTACAACTATAAATGACAATGTAGAGAAGTCCCACCAGATGTAATATTGAGCAAAAGAAACCAGGTACAAAAGAGTAAGTATGGGGAATTCCCTGGCAGTCCAGTGATTAAGACTCCATGCTTCCATTGCAAGGGGGTGCAGGTTCAACCCCTGGTTGGGGAATTAAGATCTCGCAAGTTACTTGGTGTGATGCCAAAAAAAAGAAAAATTTAAGTATGATATGATTCCATATACAAGAAGTAGATAAGCAGGAAGCAATAACCAGTGGTAACAGAAGACTAAAATACATCTGGGGTCTTTGGGAATGGAGGGGAGGAGCTGAGGGCTTGAAAGTTGTTGTTTTTCTTTGACTTGACTGGGTGCTCGTGACATTGACATACTTGTTTCATGCATTTTGATCCATATCTCCATTTCAGTTCAGTTCAGTTACTCAGTAATGTCCAACTCTTTGCAACCCCATGAATCACAGCACGCCAGGCCTCTCTGTCCATCACCAACTCCCGGAGTTCACTCAAACTCATGTCCATCGAGTCGATGATGCCATCCAGCCATCTCATCCTCTGTCATCCCCTTCTCCTCCTGTCCCCAATCCCTCCCAGCATCAGAGTCTTTTCCAATGAGTCAACTCTTTGCATGAGGTGGCCAAAGTACTGGAATTTCAGCTTTAGCATCACTCCTTCCAAAGAACACCCAGGGCTGATCTCCTTTAGAATGGATTGGTTGGATCTCCTTACAGTCCAAGGGACTCTCAAGAGTCTTCTCCAACACATATCTCCATTTACCCTTATGTAAAAGTTTATCTGTTGTACTTAAATATTTTATTAAAAAAAAGAAAGACTAAGAAGCTTCAGAATGTCCAGGTTTCCTGGTCTGTCCTAAGAGTTAATACCCATCAAGTCAGTCTCAACTCCACAGTAACCTTTATCCTCGATGAAAACCATCCAATTCTGGAATCATTTGGTATGTTTTTCTTTGTCATTGCCCTTCCTTTACCCTTACCAAACTTCATCCATTCACTTTAAAGTCAAACTGTGATAACGATTTGCGACTAAAGATCCATTATTTTAATTGACAAGTTTCCATAGCAGATTGCAGTATGTTACTATTTCTGTAATGTGCTGGGCAGACAGGAATGCTTTGGTGGCTCTATTAATAGTAGTTTTTGAAATAGCAGGTGAGCAACTCTCCTTCTAGGGGGGAATAAATAGTAACGTTTGGATGGAATGGCTTTGGGGGATTGGGAGCCAGGGTGACGTACCAGGCCATCAACAGACCTGCCCATAGACTGGAATAAACCAATGCCTTCAAGTGCTTACAAGGTTGCTTAAAATGGAAAATCTTCTCTCTATAGTCCAGTGCGGTTTTCAAGAGACTGGGATTAGTTGGGTTCTTTTTTGTCTTAATCTGTTCATACTTTGCTTTACAATTTCTCCTCTATTGTAAGGGTTCCCTTAAGAAGCCTTGTTAAGTCATGAATGAAGAAAACTCAAGTTTCAGGCTATTTTTCAAGCTGCAGGTGTCCAACCCCCACCAGTCCCTCTGCCTTCCCATCCATTTTCCTGCTTTCTCCAGAATCATTAGAATGGAGTAATTGAACTCCCGTTTCACTTGAGCTGGCATCCCGTGAAGTTCTTCCCTATGAGGCTAAACATCTGCCCAGGTATTTCCATGTTCCATTTTGGCTGTAATGTTATATAGTTTAGAATATATGTCCCCCTGAACTTCTTGTTAATGAAACAGCAGCCTGACAGCTGGGATCAGCAGTCTCAGAATTCCAAGGTATCATTACCTTTCTTGCTCTTCCTTGGGAAAAAAGTTAATCAAGCTGGGGCAATTCCAATTAAAATTCAGACATAAACATTAGTACACATTCACCACCTCTTAATTTTAGGGTCTGTTACAGGAGTGTTATTGAGAACAGCCTGATAGAAGGAAAAACAGGTTCAAGTGAGTATTGCTACAACTTGTATCAATATGGTTTATCTTTCAGGAGTAAGAATTGGAGCCATAGTGTCAACATGGCTTGACAGTTTATTCTAGGAAGATCAAACCTTAAATTAACATATTACTTTACTGTTTGCTTCAAAAAATTCTTGCCAACCAATTTATTCAGTTTGCTTTCTGAGGGCAAATTGTCCTCCTACTGGAACAATAGATTGCTCACTTGAGCAAACAGCCCATTTTGCAGAAGACAGCTTACTTATCCAGACTTGCTATGGACCCTTATTTTGCATAGAAAATCCTAAAGATGCCTCCAGAGAACTATTAGAGCTCATCAATGAAATCCATAAAAATTGGAGGATATGAAATTCATACATTAAGCTGGTGCATTTCTACATACTAATGAAAGATTAGAAAGAGAAATTAAGGAAACAACCCCATTCACCATCCTATCAAAAAATATATAGTCAGGGATCATATCCATGACCTTGCTATCATTAGCCTATTTATGACAAATGCCACACAGTCCACATGTTCCTATGTATAAATGAAGATATAACGTCTAGGCTTCCTCTTTTATGGAAGAAAAATCCCTGTTTTTTTTTTTTTTTTGGCCATGCTGCCCAGCTTGCAGAATCTCAGTTCTGCAACCAGGGATTGAACCCAGATCACAGCAGTGAACGTACTGAATCCTAACCACTGGACCACCAGGGAATTCCCTAGAAATATCATTTTAAAACAGCTTTGTTCTCTATCATTTTTTTCCAATTTGAAATATCGGAGAGACATACTCTTTTTCTGCTGGATAAATAAAATAGTTTGCTGCTTATAAGAACAGAGACTAAATACAGACTGTGGTCCTTAGAAGCAATGAGAGAGACAACAGCTACTTTCACTCCCATATTTTCTCTTCTCTCTATTCATACAACTAATCAATTAAAAAAATAAAATAAAACACAATATACAGCAAGGGTGAAATCTTAGAACCTTTGATTTTTTTTTTAATTATAATTTTAGGTCACCATCCTTTTCTATATACTGTACAATGGTACTATCAGTCCAGAAACTCTGATGCTAATCATAGATGTCTCCATATACAATACCGAGATGTATTTTTTAAAATTTGTCTTCATTTATGACATTTAGTACTTTAATTGCTTTTAAAAGTCTTTCTCTCTCTAACTAGAAAACAATTAGCACTCATTTTGGAAATACATAACAGTTTTCAAACTGGAAAAAGCCACGTATAATCCCATCATTCTAAAAACAGCCACTGTTAATACTCTGATGTATACTCTTCAAGCCTTTGCTTCTACCCACACAAGCAAATAGAAATTACAGGGCACATAGTTATATAACTTGCTTTTTTTTTTTTTTTTTACTCAATATTATCACAGGTTTTTAATTGTCATTGAACTTCAACAATCATCAACATTTGGCCAATACTGGTTTGTCTATTACTCTACTCCTGTCAGGTAGAGGGGTAAGGAATCACAAAAGTACCTGAAAACAAATCCCTGATACTCTTGCAAATTATTGGTAAATATTTAAGACCTTAGCTCTAAGATTTAAAGTATTTTTAAAACCTAACCACAATCCCATTATCCCTCTACAAAAATAAATGAGTAACACATTATATTCCCTTAATATCAACTAAAATACAGCCCCTGATAAACGTAGCCTGTGGTCTCTGAAATGTGTTTTATTTATATCAGAATCTAAACAAGTTATGTAGATTTTATTCTGTTGATTTGACTCTCAAAACTCTGTAACATATCTAACAATGTTCCCTTTTTTTATGTTTCTCAATGACATTTATTTGTTGAAGAGAATGAGTCATTTATTCTGCAGAATTTTTCACATAATGAACTTTGGTAATTGCTTCTTCATGGTGCTACATAACTGTTTTCCTATCCCTTGTTTTTCCAGTAAAGCAGTCATTGGATCTAGGCCAGTCTTTCCTAAACAACTTTCTGCAATGATGCAACTATACTATGTCTATACTATCCAAAATATTAGCCATACGCTACATGTCACTGAGTACTTCAGATGTGACTAAGATGAACTTTTAATACCTGAAATTTAAATTTAATTTTAAACAGACATTTTTTTACTCCATTCTAAATCATGATCATTTTAACTTGAAATCAGGAATTTCATGTTTTCTTAAATTTTATTTAGAATACAAAGCAAAATTACTTTTAAATTATTTTCTTGTGGTTAATCATTTCTAAGTTTATAATCATCCTATGCAACTTTGTTTTTATTATTTATTTTGTATAATGTTTTCATAAGCCTCTGTGATGATTTTCATTTATTCACCCTCAGATGAGGAAGTCTTTGAAGGGAGGGTATTTGTCCAGGATTGGTTGACTCCCTTGCTTCCTCTCTCAACATCTACAAAGATTTTTAATCAGGAGGGGTTATTTTTAATGATAAACTTATTTCTAGTTTAGCAAATCAATATTTTGAGGAAAGGGGATAGAACTCTGAAGCCATGTGTATCTTTGCAGTAAAAAATTATTTGAGAAGTGGAAAGATAGAGTATACACAACTTACAAAACAGTGAAATTGAACAGAAACCAAAACCTACAGTAAATAAACTGTTTAAACAACAGTAAGTTTGGCCACATTTCCAGATTTATTCTTGAGAAACTACATGCAAATCCTGATTCAATTTCTATTAATAAAGAGAAAAATTCATGTGAGAAAACTGTCCTATATTTCAACTACTAAGGTTGGTTGGATTTCAGGTTCTTATTCCTTTTGTGTGTCTCTCAGCCACTGGTTTCCTGCTTCTTGCTTTTCTCTCTTTCTTGGCGTGTCATTATTCGTGCACTGTTCATAGATTTCCCTCATGCGTTTCCAATAGGGGTGCATCTCTACTTCACCTATGTCTCACTTTCTGGTCTCTCATGAGCAGCACCTTTCTTCTCTTTCCTCAGAATTAATTTTACCTTTTAAGTAAGAACAGGCTTCCCCGGTGGCTCTAGTGGTAAAGAACCCGCCTGCCAATGTAGGAGATGTAACAGATGCGGGTTCAATACCTCGATCAGGAAGATCCCCTGGAGGAGGGTATGGCACCACTCCAATATTCTTGCCTGGAGAATTCCATGGACAGAGGAACATGGTAGGCTACAATCCAGAGAGTCACGAAGAGTCAGGAAAGACTCAAGCAACTTAGCACAGCAAGTAAGAAAAATTCTCATAGCCAAGGTACAAGTTGAGTAAGTATTACTAACCGTTTGTACTGCCTTGCTTAGTTTGTAAAGATTTTATGATTCCTAATCCTCTGCTTTGTTGCAAAGTACCATGTGGCTTTTGCTAATGTTGAAAGTAACAATGTGTTTTTAATCTAATTTACTAATGTGGAACAGCTTTCTTCTGAATCACAGTGGTGTAACCATTGACAACCAGGGCTTTGGCTCACGTTTGAGTGTAAGTGCGTAGGATCAGGAAATAAAATTTTCCAGTAGCTCACTAGCCCCATTTAATCTTCATCAATCTTAGTGAATTCATTAGCAAGTAGTAACAGAGGCTGTATCAGTAAATGTTTATGAACAACGATGTGGTTTTCTCTGAATGTTTATCATTCAAAAGCCATGCCACAGTGTTCAACCAGGCTTCTCACTTCTTTTTCTGGATTATTTTTAAACTTTGTGTACACAGAGCAAGCAGTTATTCAAATCATTCTTCATGTCCTCCATATTACTCTCATTCTAACAGCTAACATTACCTCTTGTTCACCTGAAACTCATTTTTACTCTAGATCTATGCTCTCATACTTCTTTTCAGAGAAAAGGTGACTTACTGTCTTTCTCAAATGAATCCCCTTTATCTTCACTGTTTTATGAGCTCCCCACCCCTTTGGGGAATCTATAGCAATCTTTCTTCTTTCTCTTCTGCTTTGAAAAAAGCTCAAGACTTCCTTAGTTTGGAGGAATATAAAGAAAATTATGACCATTTTGATTGTTCAGGCTACCATCTTATTCTCCTTGCACTTGTTGCCAATTTCTTAAAGCCCAGTTTTCTATTCCTTCCCATCCATTCTCTTTAACATCCAGACATCTAGCTTCCCTCCCCATCACTGATCTGACAATGCCCCTGCAGAGGTCACCAATGGCTTCGTCATCAATTTCATGATGGCCTGACTGCTCTTTATCTTTGTCTTGAACTTCTTCTTTGGAAACTGCTTTCTTGGTTGGTTTCCATGACACAATAATGCAGTGTTCCCTTTACCTCATTGTTTCCTCCTTTCCATTTCCTTTTTTTAACTTCCCAACTCCCTACCTATGCCTATGTACAGAATTAGTCCTTGTTAACTCTGTTCTCCCTTATCTCTACTTTCTCCCACATATAAGTTCGTCTGCATTCAATAACTTTACAATGGGGATAATTTAAAATCTATACCTGTAGGAAAGTCCCATCTCCTGAGTTCCAGTCCTGGATTACCTACTGGTCATTGTTACTTGGTTGCACCCCTTCATCTCAAATTCAGAATGTCTAAATTGGAAATCATTTTCTTTCTCTAGCCCTTAAATTGGCTCATTTTCTTATTTTTCTATTTCTATTAGTATTTTTATCATTTTACTAGATGCACAGACTATCCAACACTTGAAACTTTCGTGTGCCTTATTTCTCCTTCGGCCCGTATCATTAAGATTTTTCCCTTTCCAGTCTCATGGCTTCTATTTGAGCTCACAGATTGCTTCCCCATGCCTGGATTATCGCTATAAACACCTAAGCAAGAGCCCCTGTGCGGAACTTTGATGTAGAAATGCACTTGCAAACTGAGATGACCCTAATTTTCTTAAAATAACACTTCTATTCAAGCTCTTTACAAAAGAATTCATGGCTTCTTTATTGCCTGTGTGTGAGAGACTTAACTATAGAAGACCTTGGAAGACAAGATGAAAATATGGGAAGACTTTTAAGAGGTTTTATTTCGGAGGCTATGTAAAAAATGAAGAAGAAAAAAGAAATTTGTTTTAATGATATTGTGACAGTTGTGTGGTTAGTGAGGTTGAGCCTGGAGGCAGAAATATCATTTGGGAATTTCTGCAGTTATCCTTGAATGAAATGATGGACAAGAAATGAAAGTGATATAGTGGAAGGACCAACCTGAGAAAGACCGGAAAAAGAAATCATCAAGTTTTGGGGACTGACTGGTTGTGGGGGTGAGGGAAAGGGAAAAGCTAGAAACAACTTCCAGTTTCAAGGGTAGTGATTTTAGAATTGTGGGAAAATTAGATGTATAGTAGAGCAGGAAGATACAACTGTTTGGGGATAGAGGAAGTTCATGATTTCCATTGGAAATACAGTTTGTAAATGATTTTATCAAGTAAATATGTCAACAGACAACTTGACATGTATTAGGAAAAAGTCATCATAATGTCATATAAGGGCAAAGGTCCTTTATACCTGAAAGGGTTATCTTCCAATTTTAGAGCAAGTAGTAACTACAGATTTCAACTATATACCGAGGTAAGAAAGAAT
>NW_011495023.1:13147674-13167907 GCF_000754665.1 Bison bison bison
CAGTAATAAGGTATCAAAATTACAATAAAATCTAGAAAAGAATCCCTTAAACATGATTGTATCTCTATCTTGTTTTTTTCCGGGATAAATCAGGGAGGTAAGGAATTGTTAATTCATTCTCAATTATTTATGTTCTAAGAAATGTCAGGTATATTTATGATATTCACACTCATTGCTCTTACTACCTGGTATTCATTCATCATGCCCCCTCCCCCATTCACTTTTGTCTTTGTGTTGAGTACACAATGGGGATTTCAAGTCTTTTTGTGTTGTTAAAGCAATGCTTTTTCTAAAGACAAACACATGTACACATGCACATACACATGTCTATCACCTACACATGCAGAGTTGTCAGTGGCTTTATATACATATTATTTGTTTTATAAGTAAAATCTAAACAATTTTATACCTCAAGCAGACTGGATACTATCTAAGCCTTCAGATAAATTCAGCCAAAGTTCTACACAAGGAAAATGGTTACAAATCTGATAAAAGTACCTGATAGAAATGTAGGGTGGATGGGAAGACAGTGAGAGCCAAGGCCTAAGGTCTTTTATCAAAATTCACCATTCATTCCACTGTCCAGGGTACGCGCAAGCAGAAACACATGCTCTACACTTGGGTGCCATGAGACTGCTCTTCCAGCTCAGGATACACTCTCTGGGATGAGTAGACACTCCTACACAGAAACTCTAAGATCCAAACATGTTCACTTCCAGGATGTCCTTACAGGAAACAGGAGCTTGAAGGCTTCCAATTGCCCCCAAATAGCTTCATGAAGGCCATCATATACTCACAGTTTAATGCAGGATTTCTCTAACCCATCTTTTTTGGAGGCACCAACTCATTTGCCAAACGTCATTGAAATGTCATAGATAAGTCATTTGGAGACTTAATATGCACATGCCTGTATACGGTTGCAGGTGTATATATGATTCTATGATTTACATGGAGCATTTTTCACCTCCTTTAAATAATAGCTTTATTCCTCTGTTGTTCTATCATCTGCTTTCTGACCACAGAGAAATAGACACCTTTGAATCTCAATGTACATGAAGAATAAAGATGAGAGAACTAGTAGAGCTCAACACATTCATACAAATGTCCAAATGGGAGAAAACATTCTAGAGATGCCATCAGAATCATCTTTCAGCACAACGTAGAATTCTTCAAGAATCAATATTGATTTCTTCTGAACCTCCTGTGAAAACTTACCTGTTCTTTGTCCCATCTCTCAGGTCCCAACAAATTTAGCAACATAGCCCTGAGATATGAATCGTGGATGATTATTTCTAGTTTATTCCTTGAAAACTTTCTTTCTCAATTTTAATACATCGTGTCTTAATTAGTAAGATGAATAATACAGATGTGTGAATTATTACAAAAGATTTGTGTACGAAGGCCATAAAGTCCTTTGCAATGTACTCAAATATATCAATGTTACTGATTTTTTTTAACAAACCATCTTTTTTTAAAGTTATCTCTTTATTTACTTTTACTTTCACGTAAATCATATCAAACCACCATAATGTCTGAGTGCCCTAAAACAAAAGATTTGTGAAGGCCTGCCTTTCAAAAATATTATTAGTCTACAGAAAACACCTTTACACCATAAAACAAGGACGATCCTTTGACTGACCAAGCTCCAGGAATTTCTCCCTCACCAAGACAAAAGCAATACAAAAATCAACCAGCAGAATTCCTTTTGCCTTCCTGGAATTCAGCAATAGGCTTTCACATTTTCTTCAAGTTCCCATTGGCTTTGGGGAAAAAGACAATTAACCCTGAAATAAGAAGTATTTCACTGTAGACTCTTTCTGCTGGGTAAACAAATATTGCTAAGAAAGACAGTTTCTTGGAAGTGCCTCACTGTGTCATTATTGATTAGTGACACCATTCTCTTAGCAAAGCTTTTAAACTTAAGATTCAAGGAGGACAAACTATCTTAGGTTCCTTAGGTTCCACTGATTTCTCCTAATGTTTTTCTGTTTCTATTTCACTGATACCTTCTTTGTTATTTAAATGTAGGTGGCCTCCTCCACCTACATTTAAATGGGACCTTGCATTTGAAATTCAGTACCTGCCTTTAGTTAGTCTGCTCTTCCATCCCCTGTAAGTTTATAGCCCATACTTGTACCACCAAGTCTCTCTCCACTTGGATACCATCTGATGTGAAATGTACATCTAAGTATGAATACACTTGTATGGATAACACTTTGTTGAAACAAATAAGTTCTTCAGCCTCTCAGTTCTCTCCAATCTCCTTTACTTACCTTTTACCCTAGCAAACTGGTGGCTTTCAGATATGCCCATGAAAGACAAAAGGTTAGCATACCTCTTTTCCCAGAGGTTATGCAAAAAGAGTGTCATGGTACTCAATCAGAAGAATGGGCTTCTGTACATTCTTTCCTGGGCCTGTGTGTTACTGATGGTATAAAATCTAGGAGAAGGTAGTATGGAATAGCCATGGTCTTACCTCACCCTTCAGACAGCCAACAGGATCTCAAACCACCGCAAGACCTTTTCAACATCAAGATGTCCATCCTTTCAAATTCAGCTGCAGGTTTCTTTCCCTTAAACCTGAAGGGAAAAAAACAGTCAGCTTCAGGTTACTGTCAGCAGCTTTGAAAGACAAACATTAATTACATGCCTATTCTGTGTCAGGTACTGCCTCACAATGTGTATTATTTCCTTCAGTGTTCAGAACTTCAGTTGAGGGAGGTTGAGTCATCAGGACCCACTTTTCATTGTCAAGCCACTGTGTAATCTCTGAGTAATTCAAAAGAGAAAGACCAGTGTGGCTGGAAATAACTCAGGAGGTTTTATTTTCTTTGAATAGCCCAAGAACCACATGTGAGCCTGTCAATGTTGTAGATTTGAACAGGACTTGTATAGACCACAAAACCCTTTCCTGTAGCAGAATATTACTCAGACCATTTTTAAGCTCCACTTTAAGCTCCATGCCAAGACAACATCTTAACCACCCATAGAATATGACAGGGCTGGAAGGATCACACAGGAGAGACAGATCATGTCACTGCCACTGCTCTATTTGCCAGATCTTATCCTTGTGAATTTCTTAACAGCTTCCAACACTGTTCTATAAGATATCTTAGCACTGGAGTTTCTTCCCAAATTCATTCTCCATTGAGTCAATGTATCCAGATCCTACCAAATATTAGTACATGAAAAGCAAAGAGACTCTTAAGACCAAATGGAGTATGGATTATCAATAGAGGCCTGTATTGAACAAACAAAAACAGATTGTTCAAACCACAAAGGCGGGAAGTTGGAATGTTGCCTGCACCTGGAACAGCAAAGATTCCAACACACACTGTTTACACTGGGCGCACAGAAAACACCCCTAATTGTGATGTTGGTCCTTAAATCTGTTTCCACTACCTAGACTATGACTACATATGCGTATTGTCATGATAAACATTCACCCAACTTATTTCAATTTTGACCTAAGAATGAATGCTCTGTTTCTGGATAAGAACTCTCTCAATGAATACTGTCATAGTGAGTTTCACACTACTTTGTTCTGAATTTCAAACTGGCCCTGCATACATTTTTTGTTAGTGAACCTCTTTCTTTTATTCTAAGTGCAAATACTAGAAACCTTGCCCAACCCTCCGCTGTCTTTCTCCAGTAAGTGCCACTATATACATGGCATGAGCTAATTTAAAATTCTAATTTGAGAGTGAAATAAGTCAGAAAGAGAAAAACAAATAGCATATGTTAACATAAACGATGCTCAGTGTGGATGTGCCTGGTGGTGAAAGTAAAGTATGATGTTGTAAAGAACAATATTGCATAGGAACCTGGAATACTAGGTCCATGAATCAAGTTAAATTGGACACAGTCAAGCAGGAGATGGCAAGAGTGAACACTGACATTTTTTGAATCAGTGAACTAAAATGGAAGAGGAATGGGTGAATTTAATTCAGATGACCATTATATCTAATACTGTGGATAAGAATCCCTTAGAAGAAATGGAGTAGGCTTCATTGTCAACAGAAGAGTCTGAAATGCAGTATTTGAGTGCAAACGACAGAATGATCTTGGTTCATTTCCAAGTAAAACCATTCAACATCACAGTAATCTTAACTCTATGCTCCAGTCACAAATGCTGAAGAAGCTGAAGTTGAGCAGTTCTATGAACACCTACCAGACACTCTAGAACTAACACCAGAAAAGATGTCCTTTTCATCATAGGGGATTGGAATGCAAAAGTAGGAAGTCAAGAGATACCTGGAGTAACAAGCAAGTTTGACCTTTGGGTACACAATGAAGCAGGGCAAAGGCTAAGTGAGTCTTGTCAAGATAACACATTGGGCATAGCACACACCCTTTTCTGACAACGCAAGGGACAACTCTTCACATGGACATCACCAGATGGTCAACACCCAAGTCAGACTGACTACATTCTTTGCAACCGAAGATGGAGAAGCTCTATAGAGTCAGCAAAATCAAGACCAGGAGCTGACTGTGGCTCAGATCATCAGCTCCTTATTGCAAAATTCAGGCTAAAATTGAAGAAAGTAGGGGAAACCACTAGGCCATTCAGGTATGATCTAAGTCAAATCCCTTATGATTATACAGTAGAGGTGATGAATAGATTCAAGGGATTAGATTTGGTAGACAGAGTGCATAAAAGCTATGGACAGAGGTTTGTAATATTGTGCAGGAGGCAGTGATCAAAAACACCCAAAGAAAAAGAAACGCAAGAAGGCAAAGTGGTTGTCTGAGGAGACTTGACAAATAACTGAGGAAAGAAGAGAAGCTAAATGCAAGGGGAAATGGGAAAGATATACCCAACTGAATGCAGAGTTTCAGAGAATAGCAAGGACAGATAAGATGGCCTTAAATGAACAATGCAAAGATATAGAGGAAAACAACAGAATGGGCAAGACCAGAGATCTCTTCAAGAAAACTGAAGATGTCAAAGGAACATTTCTTTCAAGGGTGGGAATAATACAGGACAAAAATGATAAGGGCCTAAAAGAAGCAGAAGAGATTAAAAAGAGGGGGCAAGAATACACAGAAAAACAATACAAAAAAAGGTCTTGCTGCTGCTGCTAACTTGCTTCAGTCGTGTCCAACTCTGTGCGACCCCACAGATGGCAGCCCACCAGACTCTACTGTCCCTGGGATTCTCCAGGCAAGAACACTGGAGTGGGTTGCCATTTCCTTCTCCAATGCATGAAAGGGAAAAGTGAAAGTGAAGTCGCTCAGTTGTGTCCGACTCTTAGCAACCCCATGGACTGCAGCCTACCAGGCTCCTCCACCCATGGGATTTGCCAGGCAAGAGTACTGGAGTGGGGTGCCATTGCCTTCTCCGAAAAAAGGTCTTAAATACCCTTATAAGCAGGATAGTGTGGTCATTCACTTAGAGCCCGACACCTGGAGTGTGAAGTCAAATGGGCCTTAGGAAACATTACTACGAACAAAGTTAGTGGAAGTGATGGAATTCCAGTTGAGCTATTTCAAATCCTAAACAATGATGCTGTTAAAGTGCTGCACTCAATATGCCAGCAAATTTGGAAAACTCAGCAGTGGCCACAGAACTGGAAAGGCCAGTTTTCATTACAATCCTAAAGAAGGGCAATGCCAAAGAATATTCAAACTACCATATGATTGTGATCATTTCACATGCTAGTAAGGTTATGCTAAAAATTCTTCAAGCTAGGCTTTAGCAGTATGTGAACCACGAAATTCCAGATGTACAAGCTAGATTTAGAAAAGGCAGAGAACCCAGAGATCAAATTGCTAACATTTGTTGGATCATAGAGAAAGCAAAGGAATTCCAGAGAAACATCTACTTCTGCTTCACTGACTTCACAAAAGCTTTTGACTGTGCGTATCACAACAAACCGTGGAAAATTCTTAAAGAGATGGAAATACCAGATTACCTTACCTGTCTCCTGAGAAACCTGTATGTGAGGCAAGAAGCAACAGAACCAGAAATGAAACAACTGACTGGTTCAAAATAGGGAAAGGAGTATGTCAAGGCTGTATACTGTCACTCTGCTTATTTAACTTATATGCAGAGTACATCATGCGAAATGCCAGGTTGGATGAATCACAAGCTGGAATCAAGATTGCTGGGGAAAATATTAACAACTTAAGATATGCATATGATACCACTCTAACAGCAGAAAGTGAAGAATCTCTTGATAAGGGTGAAAGAGGAGAGTGAAAAAGGTGGCTTTAAACTCAAATTAGAAAAAACTAACATCATGGCATCCAGTCCCATCACTTCATGTGAAATAGAAAGGGAAAATGTCGAAGTAGTGACAGATATTATTTTCTTGGGCTCCAAAAATCACAGCAGACAGTGACTACAGTCATGAAAGTAAAAGACACTTGCTCCTTGGAAGCAAAGCTATGACAAACCTAGACAGCATACTGAAAAGCAGAGACATTGCTTTACCAGCAAAGGTCCATATAGTCAAAGCTTTGGTTTTTCCAATAGTCATGTGTGGATGTGAGAGTTCGACCATAAAGAAGGCTGAGAGCAGAAGAATTAATGCCTTCAAATTGTGGTGCTGGAGAAGACTTAGATAGCATCATCAACTCAACGGACATGAATTTGAGCAAACTCCGAGAGATAGTGAAGGACAGAGGAGCCTGCTGTGCTGCAGACCATGGGATTGCAGAGTTGGACACAACTTAGACACTGAACAACAACAAAACTATAGTTATTATGGGAGAAAATATTTGCAAATTTTGTGACTGACAAGGGTTTAATGTCCAAAATATACAAACATCTCCTTCAATTCAGTAACAGAAAAACAAAAAATGCAATTAAAAAAATGGGCAGAAGACCTAAATAGACATTTATCCAAAGGAGATATACAGATACATATGTGAGAATCATAAATTAAGATCAAGTGGAATTTATCCCAAGGATGCAAGAACTTTTCAGTATCTGCATATCAATGTCATTAACAAATTGAAGAATAAAAACCATATGATCATTTCAACAGACACAGAAAAAGCTTTCAATAAAACTGAACATCAGTTTATGATAAAATCTCTCCAGAGAGTAGGCTGAGAGTGAACATACTTTGATATAATAAAGACCATATATGACAAACCCACAGCTATAATCATACTTAACAATGAAAATCTACAAGAATTTCCTTTAAGATCAGGAACATGACAAGGATGCCCACTTTTTTCACTTCTCTTCAACAAAGTTTTGGAAGTCCTGGCCACAGCAATTAGAGAAGAAAAAGAAAAGGAAATAAAAGCAAATTGAAAAAGAAAAACTTTCACTCTTTGCAGATAATATTAATTCTATACATAGAAAATCCTAAGGACACTACCAGAAAAGTACTAGAGCTCAGTGATGAATTTGGTAAAGTTGCAAGATACAAAATTAATACACAAAAACTTGTTGCATTTTTATACTCTAACAACAACTTACAAGAAAGAGAAATTAAGGAAATAATCCAATTTACTATTGAAAATAAATTAATAATATACCTAGGAATAAACCAAATGTACTATCTTAAGTATCATCATACATGTTTTGATATGTAATATTCTTTATTATTTTATTCTAATGGTTTTGAAATTCTTTATTGGTACCTTTGAATGAAACTCTTTGATTACAATTTTTTGAAAATTAAAAATTTCAAATATTTGATTTGTTAGTTTTTATTTCTAAATTACAGCTTACTATGGTTAAGAATGTGTTCTATATTATTTAATTTATATTGTTGAGACTTTGTTGATGGCCTAGTAGATAATCACTTGTCATAAATGTCCCTTGTGCTTAAGTAGAATGGGTATTTTATAGTGTATTTCTATATGAGTTTATTGATGTTATCAGATATGGGTTCATTCATATTTTTGGTGTCCTTGACCGAAAACTTATTGAAAGAGGTATGTTAAAGTATTCCATTTTGATTTGTTTATCTAATTATGTATGTGACATTTGTGTAGTTGAGGACTATGTTATTAGAGGTATAGAAGGTTATTAGAGGTATAGAAAGCATCCTTACGGTGCTTTTATTGTTCATGTTGTTTTGCTTTACCTTTTACTTCGCCTGATCTTGACATTTCTGTATAGTATTATCACACTCTGTGTGCACTAGCACATTTTCCCACTTCTTATTTTGCCATTTCTTCACTTTTTCAAATAAAAAAGAATAGCCATATGTTTTTAAATCAGTGTGTATAATGTGTTTTAGTGCATGCTGCATGCTCAGTTACTCGGTCAAGTTCACCTCTTATGGACCCCATGGGACCCTCTTTGGGACACTGTGCGCTGTAGTCCACCAAACTCCTCTGTCCAGGGGATTCTCCAGGCAAGAATACTGGAATGGGTTGCCATTTCCTCCTTCAGAGGATCTTCCTGACCCAGGGATCCAACCCACATCTCCTACATCTCCTGGATTGGCAGGTGGATTCTCTACCACTGAGCTACCTAGGAAGCCCTTTCTTTGAGTAGGTAAACCTACTTTGTTCATATTTATTGTGATTACTGATAAAATTAAATTCATTCTGTGAGTCATGTCTCTTTTCCCCCTCATGTACCATGATAATGATTAAGTTTCCTGCCTGCATTTGGTAAGCTGCAACTTCACAATGATGAGTCTAGATGCATTTTTTGTCATATATTTCAATATGAAGTTTCATGTCATTCTCCAATTCTATAAAATTTTCAGTCATTTTACCTTTTTCTCACTAGACTTCTGTCTTTGAACTATTATTTTAAAATGGTGAATGCACTTTATCTTTAAATATTCTTCAGTAACTTCTATGATTATATATTAGTGCATTTTAGTTACATATAAAAATTTATTTTACCACATGTTTGGATGTTTAAGTTGTTTCAAACTATTCACTAACATAAATAATGTCATAATGTACATCTTTATATATTAATATTTTATGTCTCATTATTGTTGACAGAATTAATTCTACAAATGGAATAATCAACTCAAAGGTATAAATATTCTATGACTTTTGATATATATTGTGAAATTGCCTTCCAAAATTGTATTCCAGGTTGCCTAAAATCCCTCCAAAGGAGTATAAATGCCTATTTCTTCATATTTTCTTCAGTGTTTTCACATTTTAAAATTTTTGCAAAAACGGTGGGCAAAACATTGGCATTTTGCTGTTTTAATTTACATTTCTTTAGTGAAACTAGGGATCTTTTCATATATTTACATTTTATTTCTTCTGTGAATTGCCTGTTTATACTTTTGCCCATTTTCCTACTGGAATGTTTTTTTCTTTGTCATATTTATCAGTTGGTTGTGTATAATATGCCATTACATTCTGGAAGAGTACAAAGGTATTTCATTATGAACCTTTGCATACCTTAAAATACCTATTTTTATCATATATGGTTGACAGCTTCCCTGGTGGCTCAGTTAGTAAACAATCAGCCTTCACTGTAGGAGTTCGATCCCTGGGTTGGGAAGATCCCCTGGAGAAGGGAACAGCTATACACTCCAGTATTCTTGTCTGGAGAATTCCATGGACTCTTTGGAACGGGGTTGCAAAGAGTCAGACACAAATGAGAAACTTTCACTTTCCCTTTCATGGTTGATGGCTTGCGTGGTATAGAATTTCTAAATCCCATAGTGAAGATGGAAAAATCCACCCAGACTTGGGTTTTTCCTCCTGTCAGGTAAATGTGGGCTCCCTGACTTCCCTTATGGTACACACATCTGCAGTTTTAATCTTCCACCAAGTTTTAATCTGCCAGACTAATTAATGTGATTTTCAATTCGGTCATCATCAGCTTGTATAGCTAGGTAAAGCCTGCAGTATGGGAGCCCATTGCCTCTGAGAAGCTTTTCCTCTACAATTGTTACCAAGCAAAACTGTTGGGTGGTGTTCAAGTTTTTTCACCTGGGTCTGTATGGTATCACTTTGGATGAGTAGAAGTTAGACAACTGTTAATTTTATCATCTCACCAAGAAGTTTAGTCTTTGACTTTTTAAAGTCAACCAGTGTGGTCAGGTACAGTGACTATCAAACTTTGGTGGTAATAGAAATTACCAGGGGTGACTGTACACAATGGAGATGCCAGCTCCTTACTTCCAGAGATTCTGTAACTCTGAGATGCACCAATAATCTAATTTCTAATATGCACCCCTCATGTGAGTCTGATAAGGTCCTACCACAGTTTGAGAAAACCCAATTAAAAAAAGGAAAAAAAAAAAGACAAAACCAGTGGTTTTCTAAGGGTGGCTTGTAGACTGCTAAGTCTACATATCAGCTTCATCTGAGAACTTGGTGGGAAAGCAAAATTTGGGGCTGCAGTCCAGACCTCTGGCATGAGAAACACTGAGGGATGGTCCCCAGCAATCTGTACTCTAACAAGCCTTCCAGGGGGTTCTGATGCTTGCTCAAGTTTGAGAACTACTGAACCAGGAGGGAGTCAGAAATCCCAGGCTCTAATCTGAGACCTGCCTCTAGCTAACTCAGTGGCCAGGGGAAAGTTATTCACTCTCTATGGAACTCAACATCCCATTTAAAATGCCTGAGGATGAGAGGTCAAATATTTCAAGAATTTTTTCAAGTATAATGTCAAACTATTTTATAATATTTTCCATGCTATGTTGTATGTTTTTCATGAAATAAATTATGTTTGGCTGAGCCTTGAGCTCAGCCTATTCCACAGGGATGGTCCAACATCCAACAGAAAGTATTTCCATGCAGGTAATCAGCTGAGCCCAGAACAATTCAAAATATATGCATCTATGTTAACAATAATCCTGAGTGTGGAATGCATATAAATCCTCTGAGTAGTCCATTGGCAAATAGCTGTTTTTGCTTTTTTTTTAATTATAAAGAGGCTAGGCTCCATAGGCATGTGGTTTTCTTCATCTGGCTCATTTGATCTTAATTACTAGGGCTAGTTCTTGAATTGCAGCAGCTTGTTCTAAGTAGCATATGGCAGAAGGTGCTAAGCACAGGCAGCAGACAATGTGTTACTAAAAGAAGAAGAAATTTTCCTTTACATAAGAAGCCATATGCAGTCCAAATTTATCCATACTGTATCACCAAAATGTGTATTTTAAAACTTCATCTATGATTTTTCACAGGTATCGCTTTCATCCTTTGTATATTCAACAGAAGAACTGCAAAGACTTTAAGAGTTCATTTCAAATGACTCTCAGATTGTTACTTTAGGGACCACCATCCATCACCTCCTCTAGGAAGGTTTTGCTGAAAACCTAACATCTCTTGAGGTGCCCTTCTCTCACAGCATCCTCAGCTTTCAGGTCTCAAAAGGTCTTGATGTCAAGGTGCTCTTTGACATCACAGAGCAGCAGAACTTGGAAAGCTGTCACCCTCCTGCTTTATGAGAAAAAAGCAGAGTATGCTCTTTGTCCCAATGCCTCTGTCTCTCTCACTGAGAGTGCATCTCTAGAGCGTCTCCCTTCTACGCCCTAGAGCACACCTGTGAACCATCAAAGCCATGGAATATGGCAAAGTGCCAGCCATCTGGAGGTGGCCTTCTGCAAATTGTCTTCATCAACACACTTTACCTTTGCAATCTTGTCTTGAGCCCTGCCTCCCTGTTCCCCTCACCTGGCTTCACTGGTTATCACTCTGCCTCAGCACCAGACCTCTGAGAGCATGCACGAGACACTCAGTCTTGACTGAGACTCTTTCTTTTACAACGACTGCTCTGTCTCATCATTTTCCGTGGAGCCTCAGATTCCAAACTGCGGCACCTCCAAAATCTAATTGCTTGGCACTGCATCTCTGACATCACAGTCTGTTGCCATGGAAAGTGCCACCAATTCAGCAGGACGACTTCCCTGCCAGAAGGAGAGGATGCACTGAGAGAGGGAGACAACATTTGTTTAAGCATAAATATCTTTGATATTTAGCAAAGAGGCAAGAGACTAGATGAGAGACAACAGAGGAAGCAAAAATTCCAATTTATATGATGCTTCAATTTCAGGGTTCCTCTTTGGTAAAAGCCAGGTGCTCAGCTTTCTTCTGCTCTTCCCTTTATGCTAGAATTTCAAGGTGATTGTTTCTCTTTCAGGTTCACTGGGAATCATGTTGGAGTTCAAAAGCATTTGGAGTTGGAAAAGCAGAATGTCCCTTCAAATGCTACATCTGCTTTTTCATGTTGCCATCAGATGATTATCTTGGTGGAAAGATGAACAGCAGTCATTCTAAATAGAATTGCTCATCTCAGCAAAGCTTTTCCAAGGAAGCCAGTTTACAGACAATTTAAGCTAGCTTCTCCCTCCTGAACTTCTGCTAAGAGTCAAACCCCAATCTCTGCTGAGTATAAGCCCTCCTAATCATGTCTAGTGTTGAATTTACAGAGTCTCCATGAACAGTTTTTGCCAGGGCCTTGCAAAACTCAGAATCTGCTCTGATACATGGATGTAACTATAAAATGGAAACTAGAGAACATTCTTTCTGGAAAATTACAAAAGTTATAGTCTACTTTTCACTGTTACTGAAACGTAATTTGTAATTCACTACTTAAGACCCTGAACAAAAGAAAAACTTTTGAAAATTTCTGATTCTCCCAGTCCCTTTTTAAGATTCCTATTACAACTGAATTTTTTATTGGAGTATAATTGTTTTACAGTGTTGTGTTACTTTCTGCTGTACAATGAAGAGAATCAGTTATATGTATACATGTACCCTTTTGCTCTTGAGCCTCCCTCCCACCACCCAATCCCACCTCTCTAGGTCATCACAGAGTGCCAGTGGAGCTCTGTGTACTATACAGTAACTTCCCACAGCTGTCCATTTTACACATGGTAGCGTATATACGTCAGTGCTAATCTGCCAACTGTTCCACCCACCCCTCCACCTTCACCCATGTCCACATGTCTGTTTTCTATGTCTGCATCTCTATCAAAGGGGGTCAAAACTATATTATTTGCTGGATAATAGATACTACAGATCCATGCAAAAAACTAATACATTTCATCAAGTGTAACTACCTCAAAGCTAGGACTATCTCGATCATCTACTCCCTGCAGGAGAAGTAACAACATGCCAGAGAGGCTAGACAAGCAGAACTCTACTCATATCCATGAAGTAAGACAGGCAAAGATGGTACACAGATGTGGGCTATAGATCAGCTAGGAAGTTCCTCCTGGTCTCACCAGGCCTGGGAATTTCACCAAGCACCTCAATTTTCATCTATAGTAAAGGAAAATTATAGGAGACATGAATGAGGCAAGTGGGCTGGGTGAAGATTATCAGCTGCCATGTCATATATATATAAATAAAAATGTATGAAGGGGAACTGCAGGCTGCAAATCTCTTGTGTTCTTACTCTCCATGTTTCTCCCCAAGTTATTTGGATCCTCGAACTCTAACACAACCCACAGCTCTTCCTCCCTTGGTCTAGTAAGTCTGGAGTATTCAAACAGGGTCATAAATTCTGCAAGAAACTATGCTGGTTGGCAATACTAACCAGGGATATATTGTCCCGAATAAGAATTACATAGATCATAGGTTATGCGATAAGATACTGAAGTTCAGGGCAAGAAATTTGTGGAGGAATCAACATCAGTGTCTTCAGTGAGATGCTTAATGCAGATAATTTAGACATTTTCTAACTCACTTTTTCAACAAAATAGTTTAGATATTTTCTAATCCACTTTCTCAAGAATATTCAAGATAACTTTTTATCTTTTGCCAGGCAACATAGAGGACCCTGGACTTCAATAAGCTCAAATTACAGCTCTGCTACTTATGAGTTACTTGTGATCACCAATTATCAATCCCAGCCTTATTGCCATAGTTTCATTTGTAAAATGGGATGACAGCAGCAGTTACCTAATAGGGTTATTATGCATTTTTTTTCTTTTTCATTTAACAACTTTTTAAAAAATTGGGGTATAGTTGCTTTACAATGTTGTATTAGTTCCTGCTATACCATGAAATGAATTAGCAACTGGAGAGTCCCTTGGACTGCAAGGAGATCCAACCAGTCCATTCTGAAGGAGATCAGCCCTGGGATTTCTTTGGAAGGAATGATGCTAAAGCTGAAACTCCAATATTTTGGCCACCTCATGCGAAGAGTTGACTCATTGGAAAAGACTCTGATGCTGGGAGGGATCGGGGGCAGGAGGAGAAGGGGACGACAGAGGATGAGATGGCTGGATGATATCACCGACTCGATGGACGTGAGTCTGAGTGAACTCCAGGAGTTTGTGATGGACAGGGAGGCCTGGCATGCTGCGATTCATGGGGTCACAAAGATTCGAACACAACTGCAACTGATCTGATCTGATCTGATATGTTCTGGAAAAATACATGACACATAGTAATTTTGCAATAAAATTAATTATTAGGGAAATAGAATAGGAGCAACCTGAAACCAGTAAAGAGCAGGAGGTAAAAACTACAACTGCTGTGTTTAAAAAAAAAAAAGAAAAAGGCAGGAAGCAATGGATTGAACACTATTGAAACAAAGTTGCAAATTAACAAGTGACAGAATTCCTTCCAAAAGGAAAAGGAGAGGAAAAGGGTAAAAACAGCAGAGGATAAACATATTTAAATAATCACAACAAAAGATGACCTAAATATATTATATAACAACCATTCTGATGAAGAGAAATAGCAAATGGAGACAAAACACTTATCAAAGAAATTATAAAACAAAAAATTTGACTTTCAGTCAAGATTGTGCAGTAATTTTATGCCATGTGTGCTCCCTCTCCAAACACCAATGACAAAGCATAACAAGAGAAAACCAAAACGATAAACATAGAACTGAAAAAGCTAGATAAATACCAAAATGAACACCAAATGGAATAGAAATATTAAGTGGTAAGTAGGTTCTATGTTAGAAGCAGGCAGTGGAAGCTGACAGTTCCTTTCTTGACGAGTAAAGGGAAACAAATGTGCTCTACTCAAGAGGGAGAACATTCATCCTTTCAACCCATATTTATTGAACTGGCACTATTGGAATAATTGGGGATACAGCAGTGAACCAAATGGGCTTCCCTTGTGGCTCAGCTGGTAATGAATCCATCTGCAATGTGGAAGACCTGGGTTCAATCCCTGGATTGGGAAGATCCCTTGGAGAAGGGAACAGCTACCCACTCCAGTGTTCTGGCCAGGAGAATTTCATGGACTGTATAGTCCATGGGTTCGTAAAGAGTCAGACACAACTGAGCAACTTTCACTTTCACTTTCTTTTCACTTATTGAAGCTTACATTCTAGGTTCACTACAGTAAGTCAGAGGCTGAGTGCAATTTACTAGCTACCAGTGCACATGGGGACTTTTATGACCAACTGATGGGACACAAAGGAGGGAGGAGGAAGAAAAAGCTGGTGTGCTGGCTCAGTATGTGCTGCATGCCAAAAGTGAATGGTATCTGCTCCACTGAAACTGCTGTCTATTATTAATACAGTGATGGAATGGTCTGTTGAGAGCACAGCAAGGTGTCATTTTTGAAGACAATACCCTGTTAAAAAGGCCACCATCCTCCAGGATCAAGTATATAGTCTAAATCAGTGATTACTCTATAGTCTATGTCCCCAAGAGGTAGAAAATATGGGTCAAGAAACAAAGGGATGCACCGAGGAGAAAGCTGCTGCTGCTAAGTCGCTTCAGTCGTGTCCGACTCTGTGCGACCCCATAGACGGCAGCCCACCAGGCTCCCCCGTCCCTGGGATTCTCCAGGCAAGAACACTGGAGTGGGTTGCCATTTCCTTCTCCAATGCATGAAAGTGAAAAGTAAAAGGGAAGTCACTCAGTCGTGTCCGACTCCTAGAGACCCCATGCACTGCAGCCTACCAGGCTCCTCCGTCCATGGGATTTTCCAGGCAAGAGTACTGGAGTGGGGTGCCATCGCCTTCTCCCATATATATACACTACTATGTATAAAATAGATAACTAATGAGAACCTACTGTACAGCACAGGGTAAAAATAAAGAGGGTACAATCTGTTTGTAGCGCATTCCTTAAAAATGTGTTCCAGTATACATTAGGTGCAGACACATACAGTTTGAAGTTGACCAAGAATAGTCAACTTCATAGCGTCAGGAAGTACATTGGTAGATACCAGGAGATAGGGGTGGGAAGGGGGGATGTGCAGTTAGTGTTTAGTGGGGACAAAAATCTCAGTTTAGGGAGATGGAAGATGGCGAGAGTTGCACAGCAACATGAAGGTACTTAGTACCACTGAAGTGTAAGTTAAATATGGTTAAGAGAGTATGTTTTCATACAGTGAGTACATTGTGTGACTTTTACCACAAATACACATTAAAAAAAGAAACATTGAGATGGAAGGAGACATAATATGGGATAGCACCACTTGCAGGGACCCACTTGAGAATTTGTGTTCTCTGTCCATAGAACAACCCTGGCCTCTGCAGATGTTGAGGAACAAATTCCCAAAGGGAAGACCTGCTTTTTGTAGGAGTGACCACAAGAATCTCACTGAGCTTTAAAGCTACAGCAACTACCTGGGCACTTTCTGTTTCTAGTGCCAGGACATAATCTAGCAAGAACAGAATACAAAGTCTCGGCAGCCGTGACTGACTGGGATCATCAGAAGATCCCCAATAAAATAAAACAAACAAAACGGTCTAAAATACACCAGTAACAACAGTAACATAAATGAATGGATTCGATTAATCTGCTTAATGACAGAGTTTCTCAGGATAGATTTTAAAGCAAAACAGTTATTTGCTGTCCTAAAGAAACACATCTAAAAGAAAATTACAGCCAAAAGTTTAATAAAAATTGGTAAGACGGGGCAACCATTCCTGATAGTTCAATGGTTTAAATCTTCTGAAAATATATTCCAACTGAAAAATACCAAAATGCCAAATAAAGTCTGACAATGATATTTAAATTTGCAGTGTAGCATTCTCAACTATGTACAAAATTAACCCAAGGATTAAAAAAATAAAATCCTTGATCATTAAGCCAGAATGATAAAGGAAACCAATAATACTCTAAAAGAAATGCCAAAATACAGTTTAATAAATTCAGAGAGGAATGTCCAATGAAACAGGAGATGTGGCATTGGATCTGTGCAGAGGAGGTACCTAAACTTGAGACCTCTTCATAAAGCTGGAAACTCTGAATCAAAGGGCTTCCCTCCTTTCATTCAAAGAAACTGAGCTAGAAAAAAACGTTTTCATAAGGAAAATAAGAAAATCTGTCTCTGACATACCTCCAAAAGGAAGGGGGAAGTTTCCCCTGGGAAGCTTTAACTATTGGGTGCTTCCACATGGATCTGGTTTCATATTTATATTTCCTATAAGTCTGCATGCTTGTACATGCTTAGTTGCTGAGTTGTGTCCAACCCTTTTACGACTCCATGGACTGTACCCCACCAGGATCCTCTGTCCATAGGGTTTCCCAGGCGAGAATAAAGAAACCTCAAAAAGAGGAACTAAATTAAAGCGGCCCTCATATTTTGAAAATCAGTGTAATTCATCATTTAAAAGCATGTGCTCAGTCGCTTAGCTGTGTTTGATCCTTTTGTGACCCCACAGACTGTAGCCCGCCAAGCTCCTCTGTCCAAGGGATTTTCCAGGCAAGAATACTGGAGTGGATTGACATTTCTACCTCCATGGGATCTTCCTGACCCAGGGATTAGACCCACACCTCCTGAGATTCCTGCACTGCCAGGTGGATTTTTTTTTTTTTTTTAAACCACTGCATCACGTGAGAAGTCCCCTTAAAAGAAAAAAAAAAATCATATGATTATCTCAGTAAATGCAGGAAAAGCATTTGACGAAATGGTCATACTTTCTACATATATACAATTGAATATTACTCAGCCATAAAAGGCTTCCCTGGTGGCTCAGATGGTAAATAATCTGCCTGCAATGAGGAAGGCTCGGGTTTTATCCCTGGGTTGGGAAGATCCCCTAGGGAAGGAAATGGCTACCCACTCCAACATTCTTGCCTGAAGAATTCAATGGGCAGAGAAACCTGGAGGGCTACAGTCCACAGGGTGGCAAAGAGTCATGCATGACTGAGCAACTAACACACAGCCATAAAAAAAGAATGAAATAATGCCATGTGCAGCAACATGGATGGATCTAGAGATTGGCGTACTGAGTAAGTCAGAGAAAGACAAATATCATATGGTTTCGCTTATATGTGAAATTTAAAAAATGGTACACGTGAACTCATTTACAAGAAAAAGAAAGAAAGTCACAGATTTATAAAACAAACATGGTTACCAGAGGGGAAGATGAGGAGAGATAAACTGGGAGATTGGAAATGACATACACACCCCTATATATAAAATAGATACCTAATAAGGACTTACTGTATAAAATAGGAAGCACTACTCAATACTCTGTAATGACTTACATGGGAACAGAATCTAAAAAGAATGGAAGTATGCATATGCTTCACTGACTCACTTTGCTGTATGCCTGAAACTAACACAATGTTGTAAATCAACAATACGCTAATAAAAATTTAAAATATTTTTCATACTTTCAAGAAAGCACTCTCAGCAACCTAGGAATAGTAGAGAAATTACAAAAGATGATAAGAAACATAGCCCCCCAAAATGACATCTAACATCACCATTAACAATGCAAGACTGAATGTTCCCACAATAAGATAACAAGTCAAGAATATTCTCTCCCTTAACTCCTATTCAATATTGTACTGGAAAACCTACCCAATGCAATGCCGTTCTTAGTCATTCAGTCACATTCAACTCTTTGTGACCCCACGGACTGTAGCCCGCCAGGCTCCTCTGTCCATGAGGATTTTCCAGGCAAGAATACTGCAGTGGGTTGCCATTTCCTTCTCCAGGGGATCTTTCCAACTGAGGGATTGAACCCAGGTCACCCACATTGCCAGTGGGTTCTTTACTGTCTGAGGCACCAAGGAAGCCCAAGAATACTGGATTAGCCTCTCCCATCTCCAGGGAATCTTCCTGACCCAGGAATGGAATCGGGGTCTCCTGCATTGCAGATGAATTTTTTACCAGCTCAGCTACCAAGGAAGACCTACCCAGTATAATTCAGTTCAGTCGCTCAGTCGTGTCCAACTCTTTGCGACCCAGAAATTGCAGCATGCCAGGCCTCCCTGTCCTCACCAACTCCCGGAGTTCACCCAGACTGATGTCCATAGAGTCGGTGATGCCATCCAGCCATCTCATCCTCTGTCATCCCCTTCTCCTCCTGGCCCAATCCCTCCAAGCATCAGAGTCTTTTCCAATGAGTCAACTCTTCACATGAGGTGGCCAAAGTACTGGAGTTTCAGCTTTAGCATCAGTCCTTCCAAAGAACACCCAGGACCAATCTCCTTCAGAATGGACTGGTTGGATCTCCTTGCAGTCCAAGGGACTCTCAAGAGTCTTCTCCAACACCACAGTTCAAAAGCATCAACTCTTCGGAACTCAGCTTTCTTCACAGTCCAACTTTCACAACCATAGCCTTGAGTAGACAGACCTTTGTTGGAAAAGTAATGTCTCTGCTTTTGAATATGCTATCTAGGTTGGTCATAATTTTCCTTTCAAGGAGTAAGCGTTTTTTAATTTCACGGCTGCAATCACCATCTGCAGTGATTTTGGAGCCCCCCAAAATAAAGTCTGACACTGTTTCCACTGTTTCCCCATCTATTTCCCACGAAGTGACAGGACCAGATGCCATGATCTTCGTTTTCTGAATGTTGAGCTTTAAGCCAACTTTTTCACTCTCCTCTTTCACTTTCATCAAGAGGCTTTTTAGTTCCTCTTCACTTTCTGCCATAAGGCTGGTGTCATCTGCATATCTGAGGTAATTGGTATTTCTCCCGGCAATCTTGATTCCAGCTTGTGCTTCTTCCAGCCCAGCGTTTCTCATGATGTACCCTGCATATAAGTTAAATAAGCAGGGAGACAATATACAGCCTTGATGCACTCCGTTTCCTATTTGGAACCCGTCAGTTGTTCCATGTCCAGTTCTAACTGTTGCTTCCTGACCTGCATACACATTTCTCAAGAGGCAGGTCAGGTGTTCTGGTATTCTCATCTCTTTCAGAATTTTCCACAGTTTATTGTGATCCACACAGTCAAAGGCTTTGGCATAGTCAATAAAGCAGAAATAGATGTTTTTCTGGAACTCTCTTGCTTTTTTGATGATCCAGTGGATGTTGGCAATTTGATCTCTGGTTCCTCTGCCTTTTCTAAAACCACCTTGAACATCAGGAAGTTCACGGTTCATGTATTGCTGAAGCCTGGCTTGGAGAATTTTGAGCATTACTTTACTAGCGTGTGCGACGAGTTCAATTGTGTG